>NW_009648332.1:14646298-14679034 GCF_000708025.1 Charadrius vociferus | reverse complement strand
GGATGGGAAGGTCTGCTTGGTTCAGCAAGGGGAATACTTAGCATCTCTGCTAAATGTTTCTTTTTCCTTAGCAGGAAATAAATGCCAAAATTATATTGGAAAGGGGGAGTGGGAGAGGAATTTCAAGGACATCTTCAGTGGTGGTTGGGCTGATTAGATTGTGACAGATCACACTTTTACATAAGCTAGGCAATGCCTGTAGAAAATGCTTTTACCTGTAATCCTGTTACAGGTCAGTCTTGCAGAAAAACCTTACCAGACCTCTCCCACCATCCAACGTTTAAGTTTTCATATAACAAAATAATTTCCTCCCTTTCCATCAAGTCGTTATTTCTCTCTTTCTCTAAAAGCAGTTTATTGCAAACACATCTTGGCAGAAAACCAAAAGTTTTATGAAACTGCCCAGAAGGAGGGTTTTATAGGTGCTACTCAGCAAGTGAATTTTTTCTTTAGATTTGGTAGCTTTCTCAATTGCTTTTATAGCCTAGGAATGTCTTTACTGGGCAATTGAAAGTAGTGAGAATTAAATCAATGAAAGAATGGACCCAATCCTTTGTGATTTCCTGGCAGAAATCACTGTAAGAATAGACCCCCAAACCCCTTAAATATGTATGTATGTGGGTTTATATAGTACTTGATTTAAGATGTGATGCTTCAGCTCTTTCTCTGAGTTAGTTAGTCAGGCAATCGAATGAGTAAGATTTACGGATGAGAAAGCACTTATGCAAGCAAATAACCTTACTCATAAGAACCCCTTTAATAGGCCTGAATGTGTGTGCTAGGTTAGTAAAATGGAGGAAGCAACAGCAATAACGATAAATACAAAACTAGATCACATGCTGTTGGCTTCAGATTTGAAAAGAAAAACAAAAAGCTTTAAAGAAGAATAACTGATGGAATTAAGAGTTTAATTATTACTCATTTATATATTTCTAAGAAGAAAAAAAGCCATGTTCTTATTACTTCAGCCAATAGCTGGTTTATTCCTTTCACTTCATGAAAATACGGTTCACATATTTTGGGTCTCTGCCACCAAACCACAGGCTGTTCTATGGCTTGCACTAGATTTTGGATGACTGACAAAACTCACTGAAAAACAAGTGCTATTTGTTTTCCTGTGCCTAGTATTTAACGGGAAATCAGGAGGCTAAATTTCCAATCACTGGTTAAACAGACCCAGATGTGAACCGAGTGCTCTGCTAGGAGTAGACTGAGGAAGGATAGGAAATGCACGACTAGTGATAAATTTGGTATAAATAGTGACCTTTCACTATTCAAAGTAAAAGCTGTAGATTTTCAGTGTTGTGTAACAGTGTGAAGAGGAATTTAAAAGGACGTTTACATTTCTATAGAATCCTGGGTTTGCTTTTTTTGTAAATCTTCATCATTCTTCTACTCAGGAGCTGGAAATCATCCTTTAGTTGCCCTTTTACAATTGGCAGAGTTCATCTTCCCCCTTCCCCTCCCCACACCATTTCCTTGCCTTTTGAAAGAATGTGAAAATAACATTAAGTATCTAATTAAAAGCAGTGTTTAGTAAACAGTAACTCTTATTATGCTTTTCACAATAGTAAATTTCCCTGAAGACTTTGTCTCATGGCCTGATTCAACCCCCTGCAAATTCCTGCTTTTCTAAAGGCTATGTAACGGGTTCACTTCCAGAAATATCAGGGGGACTTCAGGCTTCGTATGGGGGTTGTTCTTGGCAATGGAGTGAAAGGATTTTGTCAGAAGTACGAATGGCAGAAAATGACAGGGTGGTAAATACATGTTTGAAAGTGATGCATTGTCCACATTCACTAAAAGGAGTGTGAGTACAGTTACCCTAGTAAGGCATCTTTAAATATCTCAGTGGGGTTTTTTTCATTCAAAGCTTGCTTCATGAAGGCGTTACAGAAAAGAAGTGATATTTTTGGCTTAGGAAGCAAGATACAGTACATGAAGCAAATATGCAGTGTATCGTAGAAAATGTCTGTCTGTGGTAGTGTGATGTCCCAAAATAGGGAAATTTTATGATATATAGGTGTCCTCTGCTTTTCCTGTAAGCACTTTGGTTTGGGCAGAAATATTTCAAAAATACCAACTTGCCAGTAAACTTCAGAGGAAGCAGAGCAGATCAATGTGCCTTAGTTTCTCCTTTTGTGGGATGTTAAAGTCCTGCACTTTTTTGGAGATTGGTTTGATAAGAGCATCATATAGTTCATACTAGATCCTCTCCTGTCCAAGGTGATTAAGCCATCTTTCAAAACTCGGGGTTTATTGCGTGGTGTTTCTTTCAGCTTCAAGAGTGGGCT
Organism: Charadrius vociferus; assembly: GCF_000708025.1. Classification (NCBI taxonomy): domain Eukaryota; kingdom Metazoa; phylum Chordata; class Aves; order Charadriiformes; family Charadriidae; genus Charadrius; species Charadrius vociferus. The sequence goes on along the minus strand of NW_009648332.1, from coordinate 14,676,740 downwards.
GTCTTCATAGGTCACAGCTCGAACCAAAACTGTGTTGAGAGTGTGGATGCGGCCACGTTTGGATGATGCTGCCTCATGGATCTAATGCTTGTTTTTCTCATTGCTGCCACTGACTGATCCTGAGTGCTCCTTCTTCTTACAGTCCCTCTCGGAGCCCAGACCCATCACTTGCAGAGCAAAGTTAGGGAGACTTGGGCTTTAAGTTAAACCAGGTTGCAAAAGAAGGAAGGAAGCAACATTCTGGCATTCAGTGGTTGAGGTGTGTTGCCAGACCCAACTTGAAGAAGGCTGAAGGGCCTGGAATGTGCAGCTGTGATGGTCTTTTCTCTTCTGTATGGTCATGGCTCCTTCCCTCTTTGCTTAATTCAGTAAACAGGGGGTTTAGCTAGTGGCAGTTTACAGAAGCAGGCAGCGCATTTTGGCAGACTGCTGGTGTTAGTGATATAGAGATAGTAAATCACAACAGGTTGTGTTACTGAGTCATCGATTCCAGTGGAAACTCTAGCTGCAGTTGTGTAGATAGGCTTTTAATTCTCCCCTTCTCTTCTTCCGCTAAATTGAATCTTAACTTGAAACTGAATCCTTGGAAAAGCTTCTGCTACCTTATTTTGTTCAGATCAAACGTGTTACATTGAGTCTATTAAGATGTTGTTAGGTTAATGTGAGATGAGTGGACAATTACCTGTGTGCAATTAATAAACCCCTGCTGAGCCCTAAGCTTTGGGAACAGATTTCCCCTTTACACGGATTTTTTTGTTTGTTTGTTTCGTTTTTATCATTCTAGTAACTATTCCACGGGGGTTCTGAAAGTTATACTTGCTTTGAAGCAGTTTCGGCTTCGATGGAAAATCCCAGGATCTTCTTTCTAGGTACATAAAGATCTGCAAGAGTCTGATCCCACAAGGTTCTGCTTTCATCCTGAGAAAGTGATGAGCAGCCTTAATTCCTATCAAGATCTTTGGTAGATGGCAAACTGAGCTTCTCCTAGGAAGAAGAATTAAAATCTAAAATGTAGTTAGGATAATGCCACTATTTTACGTGTTTGTTTTCAAAAATGTGAAAACTGAAAGTCGAATTTCGTGGTGATTGCAAGAGGTCTTTGGAACACTGAACTGAAAATGAAAAATTTTACTACTGCCCAAAAGCATTGCATGTCCGTGACTGGTGCCACAAGGACTATGCAAAGCTGATAGATGATTTACGCATGTTGCATGTCATTTCAAAAGCAGCATGTTTCCTATTCACCTACTAAAGTAATCACCAAGAGAACAATTCTCTTTATGTTGTATGTGGATGTATGAACAACAAAGGATATATTTTTGAGTTTCCAAATACCTAATATTTCTCCATCCATGGCTTTACTTTTCTTCTTTAAGGGCACCAAAGCACATCAAAGTACATTATCAAAAACCACCAGCTGAGTCTGAACCCCATGTGGGCTGCTCTGAAAGTTGGTTCAAGTTTTTGAATTTTATTCTGAGCAGATTTACTCCTCTCCTACACGTTCCACCACAGGTCTGATACTGTATGGCTCAGATAAAAATATGCTGCTTTTCTTCTGCTAGTGTATTTGCCTCAGTCTTGGCTTTATGGGTGGCTTTGTTGGTCACTTGTGCTGGAGGGACCTTGGTGAGTAGCGGTATAGCTGTTGCTGTGAAGAGAGGGATTGGTTCATACTGTGTAGCTGTGGACATTTAACTTTGTATTCTGAGTCATCTCCCAAAGGTGCTCCCTCTCTCTTAAGGCTAAATTATGAATTTGCTTCCTACTTGGGAGTTCTGAATTATAGCTACGTTAAATACTTAAAATGTCATAAAGAAAACAAAGTAAATATCCCCCCTGGATCAGGTTCAAAAGAAAAAAAAAAAAAGCAATAAACATTTAAAAGGAGAGAAGGAAATAGGTAAAATAAGAAACAGAAGATGCTATTTTGAGTGTATGCAGTGCTCATGCTCATCAGTGTATATATTTGAGACAATTCGGGGTTGGTTTGGAGAGCTGTTCCTTCTAGAGAATAGTAACTTATAGCATTTGCCACTTCTGCCAGGTAGCTGATGTCCTGAACTACCCTGGCAGCCTTGCAAGGACAGTTTTTGTAAGACTGGAAAGTTTTCTTGAGGGACATATAACGGCTTTTTTTTTTCTTTTTCCCCCCCCTCCCCCTGCAGCTTGAGGGGTATGTTTCCTTGCTTCTGTAGAGTGCAAAGAAAATGACAATCCCTGTTTTCCACCAGTGGTCAGCGGGGTAGTAGTGTGTGTAATCAAAACACATTCCTAAAAATGTTTTGTTCTTTGAGAGAATACTCAGGTTTTGGTATCAAATTTTCAAAATACTGTACTTGATCCTCCTTTCCTCTGACTGCAGAAGAGCCCTTTGAACTGCGGTCCTTGCTGTGGTTAGTGACGATGGCCAGTATCTTTTGGTCTTGCAAACTGATTTTCCATGTCAGGCTTGGAAGTTTCCTCATTTAGCATCAGAAATGTGACAGGGCACGTAGGTGGACTCAGCAGCAGAGGATGTTTCTGGTGCAGTCACTTTTAATGTCCTCACAACAACAGGAAGAAATAGAGGTAGGGCACTTTTCCACTCTGCAATCTCTGAAAGTAACCACTGCAGTAGTTGAAGTGAGGAGATAAAAGTGTATGTGGCAGCAGTTTCTTAATTACCCACTCAGGTGTGTAATTAGTGCTCACATAAAAATTGTTGATATATTCCCAAGTATTTAAAACATTCTTTGGTTTTAATGCTCTGGTTTATCCTAAGCATATTAGAGAGAGCTGCTTTTGGTTTGTTCTGAAGAGTAAGTAGTTAATGTTCAAGGCAGGTGTTGAAACAGTGATGGTTGCCTTTTTTGGAAGAGTCTGTTGAATTCTTTCCAGAAAAAATAACGTGCTTGGCTCACTTAACCTTGCCTTAGGTCCATGTAGTAAAAATCCCACCATTGGCAGGCACAGCAGAACTCTGCACTCCTTTCTAAAATCTGGTAGTGGAATCAGCATTTCAAATAGACTTTAGTATGTGATTAAAAAAATAAATTATTATAAGCTTCATGTTTATTTAAAGCTGTTTACTGTATGATAATTTAGTGAGGATGCTTGTGCCAGACTTTTTAGTTGTTCTGCTTTCTGTCTGTCAGTTCCTCCCTAGTAGGACTCAGTAACTTTGGGGTCCATTGATAGGATAGGATCTGTCTTGCAGGAAGACATTTATCGTGCTGCAGGGTGATGCAGAAGATTTTCAAGTTTTAATTAGTAATAACTGGAAAACCAAGTGTATTCTGAGGAAGAAAACTTGTGTTAGCAGACATTTAAATATCTCAAATATAAAATGAAAAATACAGTGAAAATGCACTATTGCAAGCTAATGCACTTCTTTGGTCAGTATTCAGAAGGAATAATATTTCCTGTAATGCTTTTCTCAGATGTCTTAAAAGGTTACACTGGTACTTCTTTACTCTGATATTGACCATAAAAAAAAAAACAACAACAACAAAACAGAAACATTGTGTAAATGAAAAGCAATTACTGTACTTACTGGATAAACCATCGTATTTTTGAGGTAGTTGAGGAGGTTTGTTCCTGAGAGTGGAATGCCAGCATCTATTCAATATCACTGCAAAATAATAACTGGTTAAGTCCTTAAATCCTGCAATTCTTATGCACGGGAGGTTTTTCTAGTTAGGCAAAGGCTCTACAAAGATGTCCCACATGTCTCGGATACAAAAGACAGCATTGCTAAGAGGCGCTCTGTATGCGATCCCTGCGTGACCTGTCTTGTCCTATGTCCGTGTTGTCCTGTGAGACTGTGCACACTATAAAATTCAATCTGTTAGGAGCGTTGTAGAGGTGCCCCATAAAATTAGTCCATGGTGTAGCTGCTTCTAAGTGGTGGAAATACAAAGTGAATGCTATTTGCTAAATAGGTTTTAAAGATAACCATGTTGCTCTCTTTTCCTGGTGTTGTAGATTTGGGGGCAGTTTGCTTTCTTATTTGAGAAGTATGAGAGTATTGAGAGAATATTCTGTATTCTGTGTTACACTGAATAGAGACATTTTAATTTAAAGGAAATGTTTTATGGTAGTCATATGAAAAACAACAAATAAGGAAGATCATTCAGAATTGAAACAGATGTTAGTCTAAACTTTGAAAACTATTCTGGCAAAAGGATTCCTAAGCTGTTTTTTGTGACAGGTCTGGTCAAATTGAAGTCTGAATTACATGGGCCTCCTCTTAGAGGAGTGTAAGTGATATGTGTGCATAATAAATAACGTAATAGCTGGAGGCACAGGGAAGAACTCTGAAATTCTTTCAGTGTGCCAAAGGGTGTAATTTATGTGTCTACTTGGACAAATATGTGTAGGTGCTAAACAAACTGATATATAATATCCTGAAATAGTGCTGCAAACAATAACTCCAGGGAAGGTCATAGTTGGTTGCAGTTAATTAATTTCTGTAATTGGAACCTGACTTCAGATAATCTCTGTTAAATGTATTTTGTTGTTTAAAAGCTTAGAGAAATACTTAAGACCATTATACTGCTATAACATGTAAATGATACTGAGGACAGGTTAGAAATTGTTATGATGTATTTGTCACTCTTCCAATCGTCATCATTAATAGTTTTGGATTTTCAGTTGGAGAAAAAAAAATGCTTTTGTTCCACCAAAGAAATCTGGGCTAGTAGAAAGGAAAGGTGAAGGAGAACAGCAGAGTAAGTCACACTTTCTCCTAGGCTGCTCTGGGGATAGCGCAAGAAAATGGTACTTCTTTCCCGAAGCCTGGTCTACTGCAGCAGTCTGGAAGAAGGGGCTGTGTGTTGTATCTGGGCAAGCACTGCTTACACACTACTGCAGGGAATACGTCCAAAGAAATCTTCACTGATGCATTCAAACCTGAAAGCTTATTCATCTTGCTGTGCTTTCTCACTCAAGCACATGTTATTCTTGACTTGAGGTTTTAGATCTTAGTGAAAGTGTGAATGGAATGACCAGCCTGGGTAGGGCATGCAGGTCCCAGTCCTCAAGCACCTTGAAGGAAGAGACAGTGAAGTGTATGGATGGGTGATGGCTCCTGAGGTCGGGCAGATGAAGGAATACTCTTCTTTCACCGCTTGCTGTAGAGACCTCTGGAGAGCTGACAAATGTGCTGGAAGTATTGGCTAAGTCCCTCTGCAGGGACAGGAGACCCAAAAGGTTGCTGTTGGGATGATCTTGCTTTGCAGTAAATCTGGAATGACTTGTTTATCTCTCAAGACCAACATAAGTTGATGCAGGTGCCAATCTGAAAGAGAGCCTGACTCTGTGCCCTCTTCTTTTCTTGAATGATGCTATTGCCACTCCAGGTGAAGTTGTATTTGAAAATCTTAGGCTTTCCCACAGAACTCTTTACAGTTCTACTTACTGTTTTTCCATTTTGACTATTTTAAACAACACTAGTTTTTCCAGTCAACCTGAGTTCACATAACCTATTTATAAGTATTTTTCTAAAGATATATAACTCATCTGCTTTATGTGTTAGACTAAAGCATTCCCTTGCTTCGTGTAAATAAAGCAACAGTAAATATCTTCCCTTTCTCTTAGACTTCTCTTTCCTTACTCTGTTTCTCTGTTGGCCTTTATCTGTCACTGGACTTTGACTCATGTTCTTTCTGATTTGGGAGTTACTTCTGTAGTTCCCACATTTATGGTGCTTCACATCCTTCTCTCCCTTCAGTTCCTCAGACCATCTTCTCACTCTCTCCTGTCTTAGTTTTCCTCTTGTCTTCCAGCCCTCCCTTCATCCCCACAGTTCAGCTCCCCTTGCAGCACTGTCGTATCACTTCTGCAGCAGTACGACTTCAGAGAGTGGCTCAGAGCACTCCATTAGTCAGTTGCCATGTGCACCATAGCCAGGCTGATGGGTGCTTCATCTTTTAGAAACATCTCTGGAAAAGGAATCATTATGCACATGCTAAACCACATGAAGTTTAAGCATTGTTGGAAATCAGCCTTAATTGCCTTCAGTGAATGCATTTGGGTGTGACAGATTACATTGCTTAAACATGCTACCTGTCTGTGTGGATAAATGTACCACGTTAAAAATATGTTTTTATTCCCATCAGGTGTCTTTAGGTTCCGTTGTTCAGTTTGAGAAGGGAAATTTCTCCTTGTCAGCAGAAACGGAAGAAAAGCTTTTTCCTGAGAAAAATGAACACCTGCTACAGTGGGCCCAGAAGGAATATGGAGCAGTAACATCTTTCACTGAACTCAAAATATCAAGAAACATCTATATTAAAGTAGGAGAAGGTAAAACAAAACAAGCAGAACTGATAGGCACTTCTAGATCATGAGAATAAGTCGTTCTGTAGTATTATTTCACATTTTTAATGTTAATCTTTAAACATACCTCTCATTTTCCGAAAGATGTGGTGTAAAAGGGGAAGGCAGAGAAATAAGACGAAGTCTAAAGACCAGACCTTGGATTTAGGCAATTTTTAATGAATTCCGGTGTCATAATTTTATGCTCATAAATGTGGATGCAATTGGCCAGAATCTTACAGGGGTCAAAACTTCACCTTTTAAAAGGAATAAACTACTCATGGTGATCATTTGGTTGTCTTCATCTAAAGGACAGAAGTTGGGAACGTGAGGTAGAAGGTAATTTCTAGAAGGACCCAAGTTATATTTTTTTTCAGTATTTGCTTGTATCCAGACTACTTTGGGCAAAGAATTACTGCTTTCGTCACCAAGATAAATTGCCTTAGTCTGATGTCCTTGAGCATTTTCATCCCAAGGAGCAAGATTTCCTGTCCCCGTGACCCGCACGCCAAATTCATCAGGTGGACTAGGGCAGGTGGGAGAGGACTTCAGCTCCTCAGGGGTTTCACAGGCCCATATTAGGGTAGGGTTTGGGCTGTAGCTCTGTAGTTGAGCAGTGTTGGAACAGCTTTACAATATGAGCCCCTGCAGCACCTTCTGGCTCATGCTTTTCCTTAGCTGGCTGCTGGTCACATAGCGTGTCTTCTGCAGGGGAGTTCCACCTGAGCTGGTCATAAACCATGGATAACATAAGAGCCACGGCTCTTCTCTTCACTATGGAGCAAGGCAGTCAGTTCAGGACAGTTTATGCCCTACTTATCTCTATTCAAGTTCATTTTCTGGAAAATATATAGTTAGTAAAAGGAACTTTGCAGGGAGAGCAGACTTGCCTCTGTTGTGCAGGACGATTGGGCGTAAAATTTTCTTTTTCGCAGGTATGGGATGTTTTAAGCTGTCAGTGTTCTTTACCTAATGGCCTGCAACTCACTGTTGGTTTTTTTTGTTCTCTGAAGATGTCATCCAAGTTTAGGCTTAAACAAACATCCAGGTTTAGGCTAAACCAAAATAAGGCTAGTAAAAGTGAACTGGAACTGATTTGCATTGCAGCTAGTAGTCTGGGTAGTTTGAAACTAATTGTTGTCTCTCAAGAAGTTCAGTGATGGGAAATGTAGAAATCAATTTTTATCAATATCCAATGAGTACTGGTGGGCGCAGCATTTAGTAGCACCAGCAGCCTAATTTAGTTTCAGCAATGTTTCTAGAGAAACTCCTGCATAGCTAAAGTAGCTGGCTACAAAAAAAACCACAACCACCTTCTGTGGAGAAATCATTCTTTCCTAACCACCTGTATCTGATCATTTGATTTCCTAAAGCATGAGGCTTGCCCCCCAAAATCGGAACATGCCTGTGTTGGTTTTATCCAAAGCCTGCCAAATTTGTACAGGATTCCCCTGCATGATTTTTGTTCTACTTGGCACCAGTCTTGGATTTTAATGCCAGAATATCATTCAGAAATATATTTATTAGCTTATTAAAGTGCTCTTGGAACATATACATGGGAGTAGTGGTCTCTGTGTTGCAGAGATGAACATTTAATTAGATATGTCAAAAAGCAGATAAAATTTTGTTTGTTGGTTTGCATGTCTCCAGTCGAACTAAGCAGCTAAATAGGAGAGCTTTGCATCATCTTTAGAATGTGTTAAAACACAATTTAATTAGGAGAAAGTACACAAAATGGAACTTGGCAGGCAACCAACATAGACAGTTTCTGAGAAGGCTCCTACAAACTAGCTCAGCTGTAACCATATTTGATTTTGATTTAAATTCTTGGCAGAAGAATGAGTATGTGTGGGGGTTATGCATGTGTTCAGGGGTGGGGAGAGGGTCAGCTCTTGAACTGCAGCAGTTGTGCGAGGAGTTCTGTGGAAAGCACGTGGGACATGGACCTGGTTTGCTTCTCTGCAGAGTGAATGATGGAATCACTGGATTCCACAAACCACAGTATATGCTGATGGACATTTCAGGATTTTCATACAAAACTCACACTCCTCAAGTGCTTCAGTCAGGTGCCCTCAGCTGCCAGTCTGTGAATCGCAGCTAGTATAATCTATAGGTGATCATATGAAAGAGTTCCTTGCTATGTAACCGATACAGAATTCCATGGCAGTATTCATGTAATTGTCTATGTTTCAGCTTCACTCAAGTTGGAAAAATCTGAAACTGGAAGATGTAACATTTTAGAAGTTGAGGCTGTAGCTGAATACACCAAACAGAAAATGCAAGCCAGGGGACAAAAAGATCTGACGAGGGGTGATCTTTCATAGAATAAAACTGCTTCTGACGCCATGGGTCTCTAAAATCACTTTTGAAGCTGCAAATGAAAGGCAGCTGAGCGAGCTTGCAAGCTGGGTCAGGGCCAAGTGCATCTGAATCCTCTTGATTGGGAAGAGTGGCCGATCAGATACAGCGGGGATGGTAAGCACAGTGAAAACTTAAAGGGGCCAGAATGAGGGTTTGCAGGAAGGGGGCACAAGAAGTGGGGTTCTCTTTCTTGCTTTGGTTTGTGTAGTGAAGGAGATGGCAAAGTGATTGCCATGATAATTGCTGTCAGATTCTAGAAAGCAGGACTCCTGAGGGTGAAAGTGATCTTAGTACACGTTTTTCAGCAGAAGTCACTTTAATTCCTCATGCTTCAGTAAGAAACCATTGTACAAATCAGGAAGACTTACCAGCTAAATATTACCTAACTCATCCAGTACCACAAGTGTAAAGCCAGGGCAGATGTGCTAGCCTGGAGGGAGCCTAATTTCAGCACATTTCTTAGCTAAATAAGAGGGAAAAAAATAGTCAACCATAACAATAACTAGGCAGGAAAACGTACAGTCTGTTTGCAGATGGTTACACTGTGCTCCTGTCCTGGCAGAAGCTGAAGCTGCAGTCCTGACTCTGAGTTTGTAGCTTGTAGACACTGGTGCACGTATCCTGCACACCGAACCTGTTTGGTTTAATACTTGTAGGTGCGTGTGTTGTGTCAGGCTTTAGCCGTGTGTCCTGCTGAGGGGTGAGTACAACCAAGAGTTTCCACCCTCCCTCAAGACACCACTGCAGCCCCTTCTCCACTTGCATTTCTACCCTGCCACTCAATGTCAGTCGAGGTTCTGATCTCCATCGTGCTAAGGGCTAGTGAACTGCAAAATACAGTCAAAAAAGACCCGCCATCAGAGTGGCTGAGGAAAATCCCAAGCGCCTCGCTTATCCCCAGCTCAGACTTTGAAAGGCAAGCTCTGCTTGGATGGCATTTTTATTGCCGAATCGAACTGCTGCTGCCTAGGGCGCCTGTCTTGGAGAGTGACGCCTGATTAACGGCGCTCATTTTCACAAAAAACAACTCCGCATGATTTTAAGCTGGGATACTCAACTTTTATCCAATTTAGCCAAGAACCCGCGGATTACACCTAATTTGCACAGAACAGAGCAGACAGTGTCTGTCCTCATCTGTAAAATGGAGGTGCTGCCCATAGAAACTACAGATCCCAGTGTGCAATCCTCCGTCTTCATCGGAGCAGCCTGGCACACGTGCCGGAGGGAAAGGTGGCTGCCAGCCACAGCTCCACCGCCAACCTCATGCTTGATTCCATATTGGGAGTCTGTGGAGATTGGAGAGGCACAGGGTCCATAAATTGACTGTTTGCTGGCTGGTTTAGTAAGGTTTTTAATTGATTGCAGGCACCTGCAGTCCCTTTCCAAAGTAAGTAGACAGCCCTGAAACTAAAATTCTTTAGAAGCGTAGTGAGCAAAGAAAGATGAAATGGATCCCCTCTTCTGTTCCAGCCCAGATTTTGGTAACTGGCATGGATGAGAGTAAATACGTCTTGGTGAAGCGGGGAAGTAAATGCGTACGTCAGGTAGCCAGTGACAGAGTTAAAATTTGCTGCAGAGGAAAAGCGTGCTATCGAGCGGAGGCCCAGGCTGGGGAGCCTCCGCACTGGTGGCGGTGAGAGCAGCAGTTCTTGAGAGCTCCAGCAACATTTAATGGAAGTGCCAGGAGCGGGAACCAAATTCTTTGCGATGGCAAAGGATAGCACCTGTGGTAATTATCCACAAACTACTTAGAGGCTGTTATTTTATGACTTGAATTGTATTGTACAGCAGCTGAGAAGCAAATACCTAGTATCTCTGTCTGTGTGTGTATGTATATATATAAATTCGAGCTCAGTGTAGACCATTTGGGATCATTTTCCATTCTCTGCTGTTGTGGGAGGAGCTGGCAGAACTGCAGCTGCGTTCAAGGCTAATCCGGCAGGGCACGTACCAGATGTTAGAGGAGTGCTTTGCTTGGGCAGTATGAATAGTTATAAGCTCATACAGCTTTCAGAGATTCTGTGGGGAAGACAGCAAGGTTAATACTCAAAGACTACTTTGTGTAAGATCAGGAGAAGAAACTCCCCTAATTGTTTCTGCAGCGGCTGGGGTCACAGGAGTCTCTGGTCTCCCTGCAAAGTTGTGTACCACACACAAATGCGACTCAGGGATGACATTTCAGCTCTCATTTAGGGAGCAAAAGCTAACAGTGGCCTCAGCTCAGCTTTTAAGAGTTCGTCCACAGTTTTGCATGCATAATGCATTATATTTGATTTTTTTTTAGTATCTTGCTACTGACCTTAATAGGAAAGCCGTCTTTGTAAAGCAAAGGTCAAAAAGCCAGCCATTTGGAATTATATTCTTATAGGACTTTGTGTGTTTGAACATGATGCTTAATCTTTCTGTGTATTATGACAATTCATATGCAAAACTATCTCAGAAATACAAAGTATTCCTATTTTTCAATGGAAATATTGCTTCTTGGGGTACAGCAATGTAGTCTGTGCATGAGGACTTCATACCAAGGAACTATTTGTTATGTTTTGCATTGTACACTAGTTAATGCTCATGATCAGCTAGGCACTTAAAACCAAAAAAAGGGATTGAATATCTACTCTAGAATTTCTTCATTTCAGTTATGGATATTATGGTCAGACTTCCTTAATATCAGCAACTGATTTAATCCTTTTCTTGCTATATTCAATTTTCCGTGCACAAGAGAACTGCAGTATTTCTGAACAACACTGACTCTGACTACACAATATATAGAAAAATATATTGAGTAAGGAAATGGAAAATAATTTCTATAATCTTTTAAATATGGTAAGTTTATAATAACAGGAATAAAACATTTCTAAAGGGAGAAGGAATTGATCACAGAAGTTTTCTATGAGTTAATTTCAAAAGAAAGAAATCTTTTTTAAAGGTGCAAGGAACAAATGAAATGTATTTTATTCATTTTGAAAAATGCTCACATATTTTACTTCAGTATTGTTTTCAGATTTCTCTTTGTAGGTATTTTTCTTTTATTAAATACTTAAATCCATAAATAGAAACTGTTCGGTTTAGAAATATCTATTTTACATCAGAGATGTACTGTGTTGTTGCAACAGTGATCTTCCTTTCAATATTATGTTGGTTTGTCATAAGTGTTTATGATAGATAATAGATACACCTTTTAGCCTAAAGACCTACGTCAGAAAATAAAGTGCCACGCTGAAGTAGATGCAGTACATATATGCATGTAAGCTGATACCTCTAAGTAAAGGTGCATATGCTTTCTTTTTTTTCCCCCTCCAGATCAAGTTTTTCCTCCCTCGTGCAACATAAAAAAGAATTTTCTCTCTTTAAATTACCTTGCGGGATACCTACAACCAAAAACAGCAGAAGGGTGCCTTATGTCTAACTTAGTCCAAGAAAGAGAAGTTCATATCATTGAACTAATCACTCCAAATTCCAATCCATACAGGTAAAGTATCATCTAAGTAGGCTAAATCTGTTTTGAAATCACAACTAAAGATTTTCCCTGTTTCTTGAAAATCAACCAGAAGTAGCCATTTCATCCTTACAAGAAGAGCTTGGACCTTAGTACTTGGCCTTAAATAGACATCAGTTCTTCGGTATGTAAAGATTTTGGGTTCTGCCTCACGATCCCAGGATTTCTCTGGACAAGACTGAAAAACACAGTTTTTGTGGACTGTATCGTGCCCCCCTTCTTGCTCAATCAATCAAATTTTTCCAAGAATAAGGTGAATAAGAGAATATGAACGAGGGCAGCATCTGGCAGACAGGGTTTAAGGTGGGACCGTGGTAGGAGGAGGTGAGAGAGAGGTTAAAAGTAATCTTGGCCTGTCACAGGTAGGGATGACTGGCAGCAAGGCCTAGGGCAGCAGCTCCCAAACAGTGGTCCAGAGGTTGCAAGTGATCTGCAGTCTGCAGTAATTGTTCCACAGCTGGTCTGCAGAATCATAACAGTATTTTCTGTCAAGTTTCTGGTTGAGTTTACGGGATAGATTGATAATTGCAAGAAATGTTGAGGGTTGACAGTGGTCCACTGAACAAAAAAGTTTATAACTAGTGATTAGGGAAAATTACGTAACTCTCTGTACGCGTTATTAGGATTAGCTAAATTGTCAAAGGTACCCTTGGAAGGTGAGACTTTTAAACCATTCATCCTTTGCTGGTCTCTCCTAGGTCTTAGTGGGAGTACACGAATGGTGTTTGCTTCAAATAGTCATACCTGGAAAAGCTCTTCATAAGTGCTGAGTATGGTTGCTAGAACAGAAATTTGCTATGAAACTTAGGTGATTTTCCATTTTGCAAGAAGTACAATTTCATCAGTGATCAGGTAGAATTAAAATCCTGTCTGCTGCAGACACTGGATATCCAGCATTGTCCAGTTGTGCTCTTCCTGCAGTTACATTTGAGCACATCCCATCCCTAATGAGGAAGTCACACAGGGAGTTAGAGGTGGGAGGAGGGGTCATTGCAGGAAGAGTAATTATTTCATTGCAAGATGGTGAAGCCAAAGCCTGAGACTATTCTTGCCTGGCAACCTTGGGAGAGTAAGAAAGTGCCAACATGTGATGGAAGTGGAGTAGGTAAGCCCAAATGATCTGCCTCTGTGTGGTGTGAGTTGCAGCCCCATCCTGAACAGAGCTGTTCTTTAGCATCAGCATCATCCTAAGTCCCTTGCAGTGTTATGCAATGACAGCCCTGTCTCCAAGCCCTCTGGGCTTTTGGCTTTGGCTGATAGTACGATAGGAATTTGTTTTTCAGATGATAACACTGCAAAATACTTAAATGTCTTTTTATTAGAAGTAAAAAAGTAGTAAGTTAAATTCTTCTTGCTTTGTTCTTAGTTTTGTGTGTTATCCACAGCTATCTTTACAAAGTTTATATCCACAAAGAAACATACAGAAGCTGAGCTGGACATGTGTAAAACTGCAGGAGGCGAAACGAAGGTCCCAAGATACACTCAGTCTCAGTGCAGAATATTAGTTGAAGCCTGTTACTTGGGGATGAGCACGTTCTTGTGACATACGGCCCCATAAGATGATCTGGAAGTAAAGGTTTTTCTGTTGAATTAGTATTTTGCGCGATGAGATGTTATTGATAGGTACAAAGCCATTTGGTCTACTTATTTTACTGAGGTCTTGAAAATCTGGATAGTGTTCATCTATTTTCCAGCAAGCAGTAGGCTGAACATCTGTTTTCTTTTCTTTTTAAAGTAAGTATTTATCCAGAAGTATTGGAAACTGAATACACAGCTTAATTCCTCAATACACGCAAGATCCTCAGAAAAGTAATTTCCACAATTTAACTGCCTAGGCAGAGACTCTTCCCAATATAGTATTTGTGCATATTTTTTTTTTTGTATTAACCTGCTTAATTTGTCTGTTTGGCTCTTTTAAGGTATTATTTTGAGCTTTGATACAGTTACAGCCAGAGGAAACCAAAACAGCTATATTTAGGCACTGTCGCAGTGAAATAAGAAAACAATATTTACTTTATAAAGCAAATTGCTAGTCATATAACTAACCTGCTCTAAATAATAGTTGAAATGAGTAGCACACTACTTGTAAACAAGAGACAAAAATATTATTTGTCTAAAAAGTATTTGTTTCTATTGTTATGCAAAATCATTTAAGTGTATGTGGAATAACAATCTGTTTTGCACATGTTGTGTTGCCTGGGATAATCTCCAGCATTTTAATCAGCTGGCCAGACAGTGGAAACATGATGGATTGGAAGAAGGTTGATAGCTGAAAATTTCTGGCATTCTAGTCTAACTTTCTCTCTATTTTTCCACATACAGTGCTTTCCAGGTGGATATAATCGTTGACATTAAACCATCTCAACCAGGCGCCAAACTTGTCAGAGACATCGTACTTATCCTCAAGTGTAAAAAGTCTGTCAATTGGGTTATCAAGTCGCATGATGTCCAGGGAAAGCTGGAAGTGATTGTAAGTTAAAGCACCTTTATTTTTTGAGAGATATCATACTGCAACAGTATGGAATCCATTTAAATGTGATATAATGCTAGAGCATATTGATTTCTGAATGTTTTCTCTCATATCTGCTTTTTTAGTTATTATTGCATTTCAGGGAGTAAATACAGAACCTATGTATTTCTTTCTCCTTAACTTTTAATATATGGGCTATTAAACTGACCAGCACATCACAGAAGCCAGGTGGTTAGTGCAAGGATTTAGGGTCTATGTCTTTTCCACTGCTGTTGAAGTACCCTAAACACCCAGTTGGATGTAAACACCCAAAGTGATGTTCCCTTTTTGCTGTTACTTTCGTGAGTGGATTTACAGGTTCATCTCAGAAGTTGGAAAGATGCCTGTGAGTGCAGAATGGATAATCCTAGATTATCCACACACCCACGTCCCTTTACAAGTGGAAACTTTTTTACTCCTTCCACTTGTGGTTGTAGCAGTCTCTAGCCGTCTTCCCTGCCAGTACTTCTGTCCCCAGCAAGTGTTTGGTCAAATTGACCTCACCTCTCCTCAGACCGCAAATAATAAGTTTTTAAAAAATTAAACCTAGGATCTCTAAATGTAAACTTCTGAAACTATAGTTACACATAATTGGAGGTTCTGATTCAGAATGATTTTTTGTACGGGCTTTGTGGATCAGCAGCATTTCTACTAAGAAAATGTGTTTTTCCTTGCTCTGAAATAAATAAATAAATAAAATTGGCCTTATCTTGCAGCCTATAAATGTGTCACCCATTGCAGTCTTAAGTGTTCGGTTAGGAGCACATTCTACAGTTGAGCTGAATGTTTGCTCAGGACCACCCAGTGGCCTTCTGATTAACAGTTTTGCAGTAACTCAAATACATTTTCAAACTCCAGCTGTCTGTATTTATAAGAATTTTACTTTGCTTAGTAGCTTTCTCCTTTTAATGTGTGCAAGGGCAATTCTGACAGTATCCACAGCCTGCTTGATCTAAATCGTCTAAGGACAGATTGATAGGCAGGATTTCGTGCTAGATTTTGAGAGTAAGGGAAATAAAAGGAAATAAATTATGGTGCTCTGAAAAAATGAATGCAAAAATTATCTAGGGTGGATGATGAAATTCCCTTTTGATCCCTGACATATCTTTATATTACTGGCAGGAAAGGATGTTCTGGTCATTCTGTAGGTTCTAAATAATCAGCCCTCAAAGAGAAAGGTCAAGGTTAGTTTCTCAGGATTACCACACTTGTAAGCAGAAGGGCAAAAAACAATGCTTGACTTGAAAGTTTCATTCTGGGTTATTACATAAAATTCACCACTCTATATTTAGGCCTTATATGGGTCTACTTTCACAGGATAGAGAATTGTGCATTAGTTCACTTTATGCTTGGAGATAGCTAACGTGCTGTATTTCATATCCATGAAGCTACCCCTTTGTGGATGATGATTGTTCAGGGAGAGGAAATCCAGAGGATTTTAAAATGTATGAAGTGCTGCACTGGTGTAGAAAAAAAATGCTGCTATTCTTGAAGTTTTTCTTTATTAATTATTGAAAGTATAATTAAAAAGTGTAAGTGAAAATTCTTTCTGTAACACAGGGCAGAAGGTAACATTTTATTTAGACTAACAAAAAGAGAAAGTAATACTATATATGGAAATGTCCGTATATAAAAGGCTTTGTATATTTACGTTAGGATTTGTGAGTAACTGTTTGCTGTATTGCTTCATTTATATAGATGCTTCACTTTCTGACTGTGTTTGTTCTCCTTTATTTTGAGGGGAGTGTAGGAGGGAATGAAACACCCCCATGTCATTAAAAAGCTGTACATCCAGTATTTAGGATCTGTTCCTATCTCTATTAAGCTGAAGGCCTTTCCAAGCCCAAATTTAGACAATGCATAAAAACATTACTAAACAATTAGGTAATGTTTCACAATGTCCTTTTTTATTACTTGAATCGGTTCCATGCACTTCAATTTTCCTAACTTCTTGCCCTCAGTACAAATCAGAATTGTCTTGAGGGGATTGGCAAGCCGAGAGGGAAAGGTTAGTGCTAAGCTGCCTCAAACGCAGGACTGTTGAGTTATTGAGGTCCAAGTTCACAGACAAAAAATGAAAAAGACTTTTTAGGTCATCTAGCTCATCTCCCAGCTTGCTATGTTTCTTGGAACTCTGAAAGAGGATGGACACAGAACCAAGTAAAAATGGGAATAGTTTAGGTAAAGTAGTTGCACATAATATATATGCAACGCTTTCCTCCCAGGCTGTGTTATGCCTGTTTGCAGTCAACATCAACCTGTGTGCGGTACTTGTGTGTTTCTGTGCTTGTGGACTGTCTGCCCTTCACATCTCTTCCTTTGGATTTGGTGTCTTCTTTTACAAAGCTGTGGGTTGCACAGTGGACAAAGTAAAATTGCAGAAAGAAGATAAGTGTGTTGAGGGACAAAGAGCGAGAGGTGAAACGTGCAGAACAAACCTGTGATGGTTTCAAAAGCTTTGAGGGACTGTTCTTTACATGAAAACAACTGCCCACCAGTTTCTGAAATGGTCTCTCTCTGTTCTGGGTAGGTTAGTGGGTGGCTCTGATTGCCTGGTTTCATACACTGTGTGTGAAGGTGTTGGTAAGTGAAGGAATGTATGTCTATTCCTGCAAACCCTTATGCTTGGTTTCGTTTCATTGAGGCGATGCAGGACTGAACATTTACGGGCTCAGCGTGGAGTGGAGAGGTATAAACAAGCCCTGGAAATGGTCAGGTGCCAGCTAGGACAGTAAAGTTCTGAGATAATATTTGTTCAGCTGTCTCCTCATGACAAAAAAGAAAAGGAAAGCAGAGAGGGAGATCCAGCAAAGTTAGGCTAGCGTAATAATTCCAGCCAGTCAAAGCTGTGTGGTAATATGAAAATGCGTGATGAATCATGGCCAGGTTGGGGGTTGGACTAAATGATCTCCAGAGGTCCCTTCCAACCCTGACCATTCTGTGATTTGTATCTGTTGAAGAAAAACTAAAAGATTATCAGATCCAAAACAGTAATTAGATACGAAAATTTAGGATAGCTATGGCTTCCTTTTTGTTTCTTATCTTCAGTGGCCTTTGCTAGTCATTGCTAACTGTACTGGTAACAGTATCCTCAAACCAAGACACTCTCCAACTAAAATTCCCTTTAACTTCAGCTTTGAAGCTGTGAGTGTTTAAAGGATGCAGAACTGGGTCATTAGGAAGAAATGAGGGAGGGAGCTAAAAGTAAACTGCACCATTCTGGTGGGACTCTCTGAGCTGTATTCACTGCTTGGTTCAAAAGCTCCGTTTCTGAGGTCAGGTACAGAAGTGCAACCGAGCTCTGTGATGCTGGGTAGCAGGTCCATACGACCACTGTCCAAAAGTGATCTGGGCAAAAAAGACCCGTGCAGTCGATCTTTGGACAGTCTAGAGTGAAAGAGAATTATCACTTGTTCACATTGAGGGAAACCAATGGGGGTTTTTAAAAAAAAATATGCAGCGTATATGATGGCAAAGGTAATCAGGTGAGGAAATAAAAGTGTTTGTTGTAGAGCATTCAGTGGTATCATCTGCATATAGAAAGTGCAATTTGGTCACATTGCAGGAATCATTGAAAAGCGGGTCATCGTGCCTTTCCTGCGGTGTGTATGTTCAGCTTGTTCTGTAGTCATTGATGTGGTTGTTGTAGGGATAATGGTAAGGTGAATGTAAAAATAAATATGTGTCTATTTAGATTTGTGTGAATACATATTTAAATTTAAGATGCCAAGCGCTTAAAAGCAAGTTAAAGTTAAGATTTTCTAACTGCCCCTCTAGCAGCTGAAGGTGTTTGTTATATTCCTTTGACTTACCCATTTGGACAAGAAAATTTGAAATTTTGCAAAATGTTTACAGTAAAGTGAAAGCTGACTGATGGTGTGACTCATCTGTATTCCACGGCCAACTTTGGCAAGCTGTTTTTTTGTAATTATTTAATAATAAAATAAGACGTCAGCAAGTGCATTTATGAGTTTGCTGTATTGATGTATTTGTTGCAAAACTTATATTGTAAATTAAATTTTAAATTTTATTTATGTGCAGAAAGTGTATGTTGTCTTTTAGGTAGTTTGGCCTTACATAAACGTACATGCTGTCACTTATGGCTCTGTTAAGCATTTAATTAATTCCTGTTTAACATACTCAACGTTTTGCAGGAGGCACATAACATTTCTAGCATGAAACTCATTCAGAGAGGCACAGGCTGTCCTCGGTGCCAGCTGACCTTAAAGCATTTGCTGGTATCAGCTTTACTTCATGAGCATGCTATGTTTTGCCTTTTTCAGTAATGCTCATTTGAACAAAGGTTTTCCCATATGTGGCTTAAGAAGGGCTCTAATCAAAGAAATGGAGGGGACATTTGAAAAAACAGTTGTCATCTTGAGTTCACCTCACCTCAGAAGTCATTTCAACGCAGTTTTGAAGAAAATATGGCATTACACAAATAGCTGTAAATACATCTCCGTCTTATTTAGGGATTAACGGTTTCTGGCTACCTTGATTTATTGTACTCCAGGCAGAGGCTGGGAGGAAAGGGGGTGTGCATTTCTCTGTCTGTGCAGCAGTTCTGTGCCTAAGGTGGCAGAGTTTGGTTTATTTCCCTGTTATTCTCAGTTTGCTGTTATTTAATAAAGTAAAATAGAGTAAAAACCATGTTCAATCAGTGTCACTATTCCGTTTTAAGTATCCTTAAATGGTAAATCATGAACCAAATTTTTCTTTGTTTTCAGACATCAAATAGCATTGGTTTTGGAAAGGAAACAGAACGATCCATGACTATGAGTAAATCAGTAATACCTGATATTCCCGCATCACATGAGAGTTTGATCAAGTGGGCTTATGAGCATAGCTATAGTCCAGTTACTTCCTACACAAAAGCTCCTGTTGCTAACAGATTTCATCTGCAACTTGAAGATACAGGTAAGCTGGAAGATGGACTTCTAGCATATAGAATAAATATATCCTGTATTTCCGGGAATATGATGATTTGAAAGGTGCTTTCTCAGTTTTGAAGCTTTTTTCATGGGAGTTTGCCCTACTTTTGCTGCTCATCATCAAGAATACTTGTAATATCTATGAATGCTGGTTAATGTGGCTTTTTTACTGGAAAAGTCCAGGCAAATTGTGTTATATCCTGAAATGTTGGTGGAATTAAATAGTTATAGTTTATCCAACTCACAAGCCATTATAGCTGACCATGCTCAGTGTTCACTGGAATGGACTTCAGCAACTAGATATCTTGTTAGTTAATAAATCCAGCTTTGATTTTTACTTTTTTTCTTTCCCAAATGTATCACCATAGTGTTTCCTTGAGACAATTAAATAGACTTTTTAATTGTTTACGGACAAAACTGGCTTACCAGAAAAGTCTGAACAAATGGAATAAATACAACCATTGAAAAAAATCTATTATTTGGCCAAAGTCATTGGTGATGTAAAGATATCTGGGTCCATTGAAGCTAATGGAGTTGCATCTGCGTTTTCACCAATTCTGAATTTCAATCAGTGAAAATATTGTTTAGCTGTTTTGATAAAGCTTATGTTCACCTTAATTTTACCAATTGCACTCTTGTGGGTTACAGATAATTATCTACTTGGGCCAGATTTTGAGTTTTCTGTCCTGAGCAGTTGCCTGTATAAGCCAGGAGATAATGTTCTCATTTACTCAGTATAAAGTTAACTCTCGTTCAACTTCACTCTGGTTATGTAAGTAGTTTCACAACAGTGGAGTGACTGAATTTGTGATGGGACAGGTAATGGAAGAATTTCACCCAATGGTTTGCACTTGGGCTATTTCAACAGCACTAAAATAGTGTATTTACTGATGTGATGTTTCTTTTACCTCAGTGGTTCCCTTTTGCATATAATAGTCCTACTCCTCAAAGCTCATTTTCAGCTCTTAGTGAGGCAGATTTCTAGCAGGGTTTAAATATAACAGGATTAGATGCCTCAGTAACAACTAAACCCTTAGTGGAGGAAATGTGGCTAGTTACCTGAAAAGTACAAAGATGCTGCTTTGGATGTCCTTCAAGAGCTTCCTTTCTGGATTTTATTTTTTTTTTTATGAAAATGATTAGTTCTGAAGACTCTTATGAAAATTATTGAATAACCTGATGTTCTTTCTTTCCCTTCTTTTTTTTAGAAGAGATGAATGATGAAGAAGACCATTCCCTTCCTCCAGAGCTGACAGAATTGCTGGGTGCTAATCCACTGCCTGCCCCAAAGAATCCTGCCTTAACTGATGGCCTGGCTTTTCCTTTTCACATTAACAGAGGAAGACATGACACAGTCGGAGAAGGAATCTTCCCCTCCAGGGATTCAGTGGATACATTAATAAATCATGACTTTGAGCATTCCCTCTCAAAACATAAAGAACCAGAAGAGGTTCAAGGCAGTGCTGGTGTAGCCCTGTCAATAAAGTGTGATGACAAAGTCATGACAGTAGCTGTAGAAAAAGACTCTTTGCAGGTTGGTGTGATCTCTCATTCCCAAATTTGGGCAGACATTTTGGGCAGATCATTTTATATCATAGAATCATTTCGGTTGGAAAAGACCTTTGAGGTCATCGAGTCCAACTGTAAACCTAATGCTGCCAAGTGCACCACTAAACCATGTTCCTAAGCACCACATCTACATATCTCTTAAATACCTCCAGGAATGGCGACTCAGCCACTTCCCTGGGCAGCCTGTTCCAATGCTTAATAACCCTTTCAGTGCAGAAATTTTTCCTATTTGTATTTTGATTGGGAAAAAAAAAAAAAACAACCAACTTCCTAAGATCTACAGCCATCACCATCCAACACCCCAAAAAAAAAATTGGTGAGGAAACTGTACTGTAGATATTCTTTGCCATAACTCAGGGTCATGTTTCCTCTCCCCAACAATCCGGTAGTTTGTAGAGGGATTTCTGATTAAAGCTTTGCAGGGTTGGTTCTGTCAAAAAATTACTGTACTCAACCATCAGTCTTGAGTTTTTAATCTCCAAAGTACAAACAAGCTGGTTTTGTTAGCTGTGTGAGACCTGAATAGATCTGTCTTTACCATCTACCAGCTGACAGGTTGCTTGTGTCCATTTGCATTGTGGAAAAGAGCCTGATACAGACAGCATTTTTAGTTCATTTCAGAGCAAACACAGTCAGCATTATTAATCAGCAGATTAATAATGAACCTGTTGTTTTCTTTTTTCCATGTTACATTTATTCCCTGTCTGTCATGTATAACAGCGTTTTGAGTGTGACCTTCCCTGGATGTCAGTACAATGAACTTCACTTCCTCCTATCAGCAGTCACGAACAGTATTCTGAGCTGTACTTTAAGCAAGAGCCTAACACAATTGTGTTTCGGCCACTTACAAAGCGCCTTTGTTTCAGGCTAGCGGCTACACAAGGACAGAACTCTCGCTGCTGGATCACTCTTGCAAAGCCAGGATGAACGGTACCCATTTCATTTTGGAGTCTTCACTGAACAAATGCGGGACTCGGACAGCATATATCTTCAACAAGATTGTTTATTTTAACTCCGTGAGTATTTTACAAAGAGGAACCTCTGCGCTGCACATCATAGTGGTACGAGAAAGCCATTGTAATTAGCTTTACTCTTAGCAAAAGTAGGCGTCCTGATCTTTTCCTCTCCAGCTCAGACCTAGTTGCAGCTACAGTCCCTGTATTCAAGGAGGTATGAAGGCTGCATGTTCAGTGTGCTTCTGTGGTCAGATAATATCCCAAAGGAAAAAGGAGGAGTTGGAGTTAAATACTTTTACAAAACTGCATGGCTACATGTGGGGACCACCTCTACCAGTCTCAGGAGAAGTTGCACCATCTTTCCCCATGTGGCTTTGATGTACTAGTAGATAAGCAGTGCTGTGTAGCTATAAGGAGGAATAGGAATGAAGGTTTGTGATTGCACACAATCACAAGTGCTGAATTATTTTACATCACAGTGCTGAATTATTTTAAGTGATTTTTTTTTTTCCAAAATTGTGTGTGAAAAAGGCTTTCAAAATGTGAGGAAAAGACATTATCTGAGCATGCTTCTCTTTTATAATTTGGATTCATATTTGCTATCAGTTGATGTATGTGATGAAGGGACTCTGAGTGCTTGTATGTAAGTGATGATGCTAAGAAGCACACTTAGGTTCTAAGCGACTGCTTCCAGACTGGTTCAGCTTATGAGCTTGAGTACAGTGCAGCTAATCTGGGTTCGAAAGTAATGACACGTTTCTCTTGCTGGAGCTTTCCAGTACATAGAAGTAACCTTGGCAAATGATGGAAAGCCTGTGGTCCAACCCAAACACAGCTAAAGCAATCTGATCTGACCTTCCCTGGTTGAAACTGTTCTATACTGGCAAGTCTGTAGCACCTAACATTAGAAACAGTCCCAAACCAAGACTGTGGATAGAAACATCTCCAAACTACAGAACAACACGTGTCTGGAGCTAAATACTGTCATTGTCACTATATCCTATTCTGGCTCAAACTAAAATGGATATTTGCCTCCTCTCCTTTCTCCATCGTGTCTTTTAATAGTCTTGGCTACTCTCTTAAAATCCAAATCATATATGGCATCTTTCAGAATTTGGGAACATTTATCCTAAAAAATAAACCCTATGCAGTGGGGTCTCAAAGACTATATGTCACTTCTTAGCAGTTGCTCTATGTCCAAGAAAACAAAGAAGAAGTCCTGGAAGGACTAGCTGAGGAGCCACAGCACAGACAGAAGCAGAGTACAGAACGCTGGAAAACAAAAATGGGAATTTTCAAGTGAAGAAAGGGAGAAGTGTGCAAAGGAGAAAAAAAAGGGGGGGAGAGGGGAAAGTCAGTAGAAATTCAGAGAAAAACAAAGAAGGGAAAAATGAAGAGAGGAACATTGTGCTTTTGGGTGTACATATCTGAAAAAAACATGTAAGTGAAAGAAGAGAAAATCCTGTAATGACCCTAACACTTTCAGTGATTTTTCTGTGAGCGCTTTAAGGAAAACTGTAAGTTGCAAAAAATCACTTTAGAAAGCCATTTCTTTTTCCAATGTTGGTTATAGAAGTACTAGAAATAGAATGGAAATGCTAGGGTGCTCATTCAGACACCAGCACCCAGACTGGTGTCTTTGCTGGCTCTGAATTTTGGAAAAAAAAGTAAGTGGCGTTCTCTAAATATAATCTACATATCTTATATGCTCAGCACAAAGCTGTTTAAGACATGCTTTCACCGTCTGGTTAGCTGGTGCACTTCTTTTGGCCTTTGCATTGTTCTGAAGAGAGAAGAAAATAATAACCATGAAGAGACAGTGCTCAGTTATCACCTAATTTTACGCGTTTGGAATACCTTTTGTGCAGATTGTCATTCAGCTGTCATCACCAGCTGAAAGCAGCGGCTTTGATGATGACGACATGGAATCGGGTGATAATGGATTTCCAGGGGATGCTGATGAGGGAGATGTTGCTTTCTCAAGCTGGCCTGAAATAGCGGTACGTTACTCTTAGGTTTGCACCCGACAATAGAGAAATGCCTATTGTAATAGGCACTTCACATAAATTGCATTAATTGTGTAGCAATTAATTTGTCTTTTAACACATTTCTTCTCACTTCTATTTCTTGTGACCCTGTTGAAGATTTGCACTAAGCTGACGGAATGTGGGTGGGCCTGTATTGTACACTCGAAATTTGTCCTTACCCAGCTGCCGCTCCTGACTCAGGATGTATTTGTGTTGGCTTTTTCGTTTCAGTTTAATTGCACGCTGCACCAGCCAGAGGATGACAGGGGCGTGTTCTGGCCTCCTGAACCACACATCACCAATGTGACCTTCAACATGGAGCTGTACAAAACGGATCTGTTCCTTGCTCCCTCCCAGGGACTCTTCTCTGTTGCTGAGAATGGACCAATATATGTAGAGGTAACAAACCGAAAAAGGCTTTCAAACTAACAGAAACATTTTGCAAGACTGTGCAACTGAGCCAAATCTGTTCTTGTCAGTTGAAAGGTCTCATTGTGCAGTTGCTTTAGGCAGACAGGTAGATACTTCGGCTGCAGAAAACAGAAACTGTGGGGTGAGAAGCAGGACAATTTTTTGGGTCAAAATGAAAGGATTCGTACCAAATGGATGAATTTAACTACAAGGTAAATTGGTCATTCTTGCCAAATCTGCTTTTCTCTGCAGAACTTAAAGGTGGTCTCTGAGCTCTTGCTCTGAACTGACATTTCCTGATGAAGCCTTCAGGGTCCATTTTATTGGGTAGTATGGGTGGACCTCATCTGAAAGATGTAGACGTGCAACAAATGATTACAAGTGTCTGTTTTCCATATGCTAGTGTTCTCAGGTTACAAAGTACAGATTCCAATCTCTCTCTGATCCACTTGCAAACACCAGTTGCATTCCTTTTGAATACTATCACACAAGAGATCTAACAGCTTTAGGTAAACAAGACTAGCAAAGTCAACAGCCAGGTACCCTTGACTTCAGATGTGTTTTTGACCTGGTAATATTTCCAAGTGTTGCTGAGTTGCTTATGAAATGTGGGGAATTTCAAACCAATACAATCAGTATTTCTAAAGATTGTCACGTGAGCAGAATTTTGCATTTTTCAAAATACAGTAGGCATTAATAAATACAACATGGGCAATGAAGTAGTATCACCAGTTTAGAGATGATTAAATCACGAGTAGCTTATAAGACCAGGAAACTGAGTGTATTGACTGAAGCAGTGCTGTGCCATGTTTCTCTTGCCCAAGTTAGTTCCTCTTTGTGAGCCCATGCTGCACATGAGAAGCTTAGTGGCCCATTTGACACTGGTGCAGTTTTCTTCATTATTTCAGTGTGTTGTGTCTCTTCCTCATTCTCTACCCGGTGAAAAGTACTTAAGACAATTGAAGCAAAAAGAAAAAGAAAGTATGTCACGCTCGGTTAAGAATATGTTTATAAAAGACACGTTATTTTTTTCATTTGGATAAAACCGGCTGCTTCCTTCAGCAATCTGGGATGAATCCCTCTGGCTCCAAGCCCTCTGGATTTGTCTGGTTCTGGAGCTGTTTATTCAGACAGATGTTCTGATTTCTTCATCACCTGTCCTGGCAGAAGCCTTTTTTTTTACTCTTTTGCCTTCTTGCACAGTGGAAAATCTGTATCGGTTTTGAACTTCTGTGGCTCCATTTTTAGCTAACACAGATTTTTTTTAAAAAAACGTTTTTCATTTTTGTTTCTGTTTGGCTTTTGTTGTTAACAAATATATTTTGGTTTTTTGGTCAATAAATTGCTTAGGTCATAATCTGTAAGAACTCATTATCTCCTTTTTCCTTTTCTGCTAAAAAAGTTTTTTGTATTTGAATCTTCTGGCTTTTTTTTCTTAGTTCTCTACTGTCGTTTTCTTATCATACTTTGGTCTCCTCTTCCTCCTGGAGGTCTCTTTTTTTTTTTTTTTTTTTTTCCTTGAGATATCATTCATCCTTTTATTTACCTGGTGGTGTTTCATGATACTGTAGTATGCCTGTTGTCCTTGCCATAATCTCTTTTTTAACTAGTTTACATCATAAGCTTGTTTATCTGTCAGTATCTGTGGCTTGAGTTTCATTCATCCGTCTTTATTTCTCTTCTTTTTAGACAGATGGTCTTTCTTGCTTAGATGCTTCAGCACATCCCTTCATCTCGAATTTAACTGCTGCTCACATAAGGGAGAGAAAAAATGAGAAATGCCTTTATTCACTGCACAACTCATAGCATCCAAAAATTTCTGTATAGACCACAGGAAGATTTGGCAGGGTCTTTCTTAAATATACATGCAGCATGTATGGATTAAGTACGCGTTTAATGCACATTTCTTCTAAGAAGGAATTTATTGTGGAACTGTTTTCATTGGGCAGTGTTAATACTTAGGCACAACATTTTTGTTTATTAAGAGCAACATGCTTCATTTGTTGCAAATTCCATTGAAATTTTTTTCCTAATTATTCTGTAGCATTTGTTGTCTGCATTCCAGTCCAGCTGAACAACATCAGTTCCCTGGAAGCTTGTAGTCTTAATTATGTTTCATAAAAGAATATGAATTTCAGACTTACAGTAAATTAAATGGATCATTTCACAAGAAATTATGGCTTTTTAGGAGGCTCCCCCACCCCCCCCTAGTCCAGGAACGACACCCACACGTCAGACCATGACCTCCTCTCTGCCTCTGCATTCCTCTCCTGGCTGGGGGTGGGTCCTCTGTTGTGTCTGTTGCTTTTATTATTTTTTTTTTCTTTTTCATTAAAGTTTCAAACAGGTACAAAGATGTGGAATTAGTAATTGACTTCCATACAGCTCTCTTACATTCTATGTGTCTAAGGGAAGCAGTGCCATCTCAGGTGGCATTTGTAGTCATTAACTACATGTCTGATCTGGACTGGGTTTTTCTTCTGCCTTCAGAAAGATAAGGGATTGCTGTATTTATGCATGGTTATGCTATTAAAAAGCTGCTGGTTTTGAAACCACAGATTTTCTGTCTCTCAGTTTGACAGTCTACCCTTAACATTTAGCCTTCAAAATAGTTCAGATTGGAAGTGGCACTGGAAAACTGCTTAAAAAACTGTTGATAATGTTAATGAAATGTGAACTAAAAATGTCATTTCAGAGATCTTACCATCTCTTTCTTTTTAATGCAGGTGTCTGTGACTAAAGCTGACAGATCCTTGGGCTTTGCCATTCAAACATGCTTTGTTTCCCCGTTTTCAAATCCAGATAGAATGTCTGACTACACCGTTATAGAAAACATTTGTCCTAAAGATGAATCTGTTAAATTCTACAGCACTGAGAAGGTGAACTTTCCGATACCACATGCACAAAAGGACAAAAAAAGATTTAGCTTTGTGTTTAAACCAATGTTCAACATCTCACTGCTCTTTCTTCACTGCGAGTTGACTTTGTGTACAAATAAAGACAAAGATACGCAAGGACTGCCAAAGGTCAGTAATTTATTAAAGTCTGAACTTCTGATTTTAGGTGAAAATAAGATATTTTTTTCATCTGAACTTTGAAGTGAATAAACAGTTTTCTATGGAATTGATGTAATGACCATGATATCTCTTGGCTCAAGATTTTAATAGATAAGTTATGATGCTATGCATTTTGACTGCATAATTTGCAATTTCTGTTTAAATTTCATTATGTTGTTACGTGGGATAAATTGAAATTGCTTTTTATTACGCAAGTGGTTCAGATTTATCTTTGCTATCTATATCCAAAGCACAAACAGTGCTAGCTTTAATTTCCAAAGCCATGCATAATATCAGATAATATTGCAATCTGATTGTTACAAAAGAGAATTCCGAAATTTTGCTTTATAACTAATTGAAATGGCTGTAAATTAGTTGTTAAAGAACATGTTCTAAGAATTTGGAATTTATTTTTACTTTGAGGTTTGTGCACATCCCCCTTAAAATGTGTTTTTTTAAAGGTGATTTGTCATTGTTGATCAACATGTGTTGGTGGCTACAGTTTTGGCTATCAGATTTTTAAAAAAACATTTATCCTAAAATAAAATAATTACTACTATTTACGTTCAATAGTAACATCTCATAAAGGTTGGAGGATCCTTAATGCAGGCACAGCTGTCCTGGCAGAATGACTCTCTGACCTCACACAAAGTTTTTTCCACCCACAGTGCATTCCTCCTGATGAAGCTTGCACCTCTCTCAATGTGGATATGATCTTGGCCATGATGCACAACAAGAAAACCTTCACCAAACCCCTTGTTGTAATAACACGTGAAGGAAAACCAGAAGGTATGGAAATGAGGTCAAACTGTTTAATAAAGCTATATATATTATACTGTGTATCATACAGCCACTTGAAATCAGGGAGTACTCCAAGTATGTGGCATTGTATAATCTTGTGGTGATACTGTGTTTGTAAGGTATTATTTGTTTAGACATTTCCCTGGCAGCAGTCATCATGGCAGTACATTGCCATTTTTTAGCTGTCTTTATTGATCTCTGGACGTGTGGTTTTGGCAGGCACTGAGAAAGGAATACCGTACTACACAACAGTATGGGTTTGAGAAGTACGAATATAGCAGTAGCACTTCCAGCAACTCGTTGTCGCCCAGAGATCAAAGGCAATGCTCTGCTCTCTACTGTATCATTTCTTTATTGATCTTGTAAATATATATTTAGGAATAACAACAGTGGAATTACAAAGTCTTGAGGATGCTGAAGCCTGATAATTTTGTAAAGCAAAGGGATGGTCACTGGAGAGACACCCATTAGACTGTTAAACTCTTAAGAGCAAAAGATAAGATGCAGAAAGGTATTTTAGCTCTAGTTTGGTAGCACTTGTTTTATTATGTAATCTTTACGGAAATAAACATGAGTGTGGCTGGTAACTGGTTGAAGGAGTTGGAAAGACTGAAGAGCATTATGAGATAATGCCAAACAGCATGATGAGATGTACTGCAGCTTAAGAATATGCCCTGTGAGTGATGGGAAATAAGAACTGCTTTCACAGTTTTACTTAATTTGAAAGTTCTTAGTGAATGCCTCTGACAACAGCATAAGTCATGTTTTGTTGCATTCGGAGAAGGAAATACATGTGCATTATCTTTTCTTTTTGTATTAGCATGGGAGCTTAATCAGAAGCGTCAGTGGCTTCACATGCACATCAAAATCTTGCAGTTGTGTCCGAAGGCTGTTTGACCTTTGGAATGCTTTTGGGGGAGTGTCAAAAGGATGGGGCTCAGAAGTCCTTTAACCTCCGTTGTACAGTGTGTGCTTTTTAGTCTTCAAACAATTTCAAGTACTATACAGCATTGCTAGGGGACATAAGCAACAAGTGTTTCTGTTGAATTCTGCAAGTCAGCTCATGTTTAGGGTGGGTTTTTTTTTTACAAATTTGTTAATACAGATCAAATCCACTATGATCTAAAGGCAAGTATTTGATCTGTCAGTGTGGTACAATTAAAACTGTGCTTTGGGCCTAATTCTGGGCTTTTTCTTTTTGCGAAGCTCTCATTTTATATTTTTTTTTCAGTGGTTATTCTATTGGGAATGAGTAAATCCTGCAACTGAAGTTCAGTTTTCAATAAACAGACTCGTACTCTGAGCTCTCTTACCCTTCTGATGTGTGGAGCATTGTGCGCAGCTCCCGTCTCAGTCTCCACTCAGAATGTTGTCTTTGTCAGAGGCACAAGGTCTTAGTGTGCAAAGATGAGCTAAATTTATAAAGATTAGTTACAAGACAACAGCGTGATAGAGTATTTTGTTGCATTGTGGGTGATTTAGTCTAATTGTGGGATGTTGGGTGGAAATCTCCTCAGCATATCACAGCTTTCAAACCTAATACAAAGTGGCATATTAACAACGTAGCTTTGTTGGTATGCAGTTGTTCTGCAGTGAATCAAGCAACCCCTTTTTAAAAGCCAGATGCCATTGTTGGCCAGTATGTGAACCTAAGATTTGAGAAGAAATTATATCGTGTTACTGAACAGGAGACTTTACATCTCAGAGGTGGTGTTCTTCATTTTCTGTCACGTGAACAGGCCAGCTTTCATTGTTGTAAACCATATTATGCGAGTTCCTGCCAGTGGATCTGCTCTTCGAGCCAAATGTAGAAGTCATGCGCTTGACGTTTCAAAAGTCAGAACAAACTGGTCGTTGCAAAGGTGTCACCTTTTTTTCTTCAGACATAAGCTCATGACTGTCATTGACTGTAACAGAAATCACAACTGTATATCTAAATGAGAATAATTCTGCCTCCCCTCCTAATTTTATTAGTTATTTACAAGGTCAAATGTTTACATCATTGCTGTAGATCCCAGTGGAAGTGTC
>NW_009648332.1:14594551-14646269 GCF_000708025.1 Charadrius vociferus | reverse complement strand
ACTTCAATGAAAGGCATATGGATGGCCATTTAAATGCTAGGAAATACATGTTCTTTTGTTGAAATAATCTACCAATCCCATTGTTCAGATTTTTGCTAAGTGTAGAAACTTTAGATTATTATTTCTACAGCAAAAGGAAATAAGGTCATAGAAAAGGGTTCAAGCGAGCAGCTAACAAGTGTCACTGTCCTACAAATGTGTAGAAAATCATTTCTAAAGGCTGGCTGCTGATGTTTTTAAATTAGGTGCTTTTCCTGGACCTCAAGGATTCCCACTGCTTCTGTGTTGCTCTGAGCAAACCACATTAAAATACATGTAAGAACTGTATACTGGGGAGAATTGATAATGGGCTACACAGCCTATCATTAATTAGCAGACTTCATATTCTCTGTAGAGAGGCCAATGACAGAATGAGCATGGAAAATTCATTCTCCCCTCAGCTCAGAAGGCATTTTCTTGGCACTTGGAATATGCTAGTGGAGTGTTTGGACAATCTGATAGTGCCTTTACCCATGTTTGTACTGTTCTGTGCTCCTTGGTTTCAGTCCAGCCCTCCTCACAAATCTTACATTCAGTTATGCTTTTGCTATTAAGTGTGCTTGACGACTTTTCAGCTTCTTTGTGCATGCACACACACACCACCCCACGCACACCTCTCTGTGTTCTCACCTGTTTCCTACTACTGTTCCACCTGTTTCCTACCATCCTGCCAAGAGGATCTGGAAGAGGTACTCATGTGTTAGAACAAGTGACCATAATGCACTTTAATAAAATGCTTTTTTGGATATTGTAGGCACGTGAGTCTCAGACCCTAATGATTTTATAGGATATTGCTCGCAGTTTAGTGCTGCCATTTGGGTTTTGAGAAGTTAGAAGCATAGTCTTGGTTTAAGAATACTTTAAATGAATAAATAAATTTATTTTCAGTATTTTTGAGCCGCTGTATTTACATAGCAATTAAACTTCTTTTTTTTTCAGTTGCTAAAGATACAAAAGCAGGTATTGGGACACTGTCTTATCAAATCCTTTTACAGCTGTTGTACTGAACACACTCAGATAGGCCAGAATTTAAATGAGATCCCTAGGTTACTGGGCAATCCAGAAGCAAACTGCAGCTAACCAAACAGGTCCTCAGGTCTGAAGCCAGAATCTCTGGCTCTTCTGCTTGAGGTGACATTCTTGGAGAAAGGTAAGAGAAGCCAGTTATGGAAAAGAAGGGAAGATTCTTCATTTTTTGACATATGTTTACTTGTCTCTTTCTGTTACGTGCTGCTGCTGCTGATGATATTTGATATTCTTGCCAAGAATAATAGCTTTGATATAACAGCCATGATCTTTTATTTCCTATATACAATTAAAAAGCAAAACAGAAGAACCACTCAACTTCTAAGACAGAATACCAAGTACGACTCAGGAAAATGTGTGAATCAACATACAGTCATGCAATTTGGACAAAGCAGTGTATATCATGCTATAATACTGACTTTTCTTTAGAGATGATTGCCAGTGTTTGATTTTCTTTCTTTCTTTTTTTTTTTTTTTATTTGTCCTTTAGTACGCTGGTATCTCATGTTGGTGATTAATGAATAGTTAGATGAGTGTAGTCACCCTAAAACCACCCTTGCAGACCATGCTCTTTAAGAGCTCTAGATTGGGATAACTGGGGTTACTGCGGTTCAGACCTGATGACATCTTGGGTGGGAAAGGTTGCAGTGTACTTGCCAGCAAAATATATGCTGCGTGAACTATACCGTAGATATGTTCCTCTGAGGAGTGATCAATGTATGAATAGAATTTTTCTGAGCTGAGCAAGGTTATTGAATTCAGGCCGTTTTTCCTGAAGTTCCTGGTTTGTAAAAATTACAATTAATGTCTTTCTGTCAGTTCAGATCCTGATGGTTGCTTACATAGTTTGTAGGCTGTATGTGGAACTCCGTCTGATTAATGTTCTGTGGTTTTTGTTTTGTTTTTTTTGAATTAGATCCTTCCCTTCCAAAGCCAAATGTGAGACAGCCACGTAAGTAACTCTTAAACCAGTCTCTTTTAAGCCTTAAACTTTTGTCTAGAAAGTATTAGATCAATGAAGAAAATTTCTGCAAGCTTTCTGAGTGTATGAGTTAAATTCTGAGGCAGAACAGAATTCTGACTGTATTGCTGATAGAGAGATTCCCATCAGCATTTAGTGACCTCTTGCGCATGTGAAAAATCAGATTTGGGAGAACACCATTGAGAGTCTCAGCCTTAGCAAGTTCATTTGCTGGTGTGCATGTGTGTTATTTCCCCCTTCTCTGCTGAGTCCACTGCTTCCCCATACCAGGGTTTCAGCAGCAATGCCATCTTACGGAGCTCCTGTGTCCTACTCCAAGCCTCGCTCCTACCCTGCACTGCAGCTGGCCACATCCCTAGTTACTCTGGCACCAGCATTTACAGGTCATGCAGTAGATGAGATCACTCACTCGGTACAGATTAATTTCTTTCTTTATTTTCTGTTGTCTTGGCGTAGTGAATTAACCAGGGTCAATTACTGACCCAGGAAGGGAAGAAAAGGAGAGAAGCAGTGCTAGAAGACAATAATGAACAGGAAGGCGAAGATTGTTTGTAGCCAAAAACAAGAATGAAGGGAGAAAAGGGAAGATTAGAGGAGGAAGTGCAAAGAAGGGTTTTTTCCTCTGCTCCTGTCCCTATGTCTTTGGCACTGAATTTGCTCAGAATAGCAAGGGGAATAAGGAATTATGCTTCTGCCATTTCACCTTCCATGTGACTTTCTCCTCTCCCTCAATTTTTCTTCTAAGAAGAGAGGACACTGGCTGGTGTCTTGTGGGAAAAACAGTTGGGTTTCAGAGAGTCTGTTCTGTTTGCATTTAAAATGACCAGATGTGGCCAAAGGAATCAGAAATATTCTCATAGAAGAAATGGGAGAAAAACCTTCTAAGCTGCTGTCAGGTGCTGTATATGCAAACTTAGTCGCAGGCACCCAGAAACGGGTCCTGAAGGTCCCTGCCAACAGGAACTGCTGGAGAAGACATTTGTAAACGGGGAATGGCCCTGAGGATCTCAGGAGCTGTTGGGCTGGGGGATGTCCATAGGGACATCTGCTGGATGCAGGAACATGTAAAGTAAGGGTGTTGGTTGTGTTTTGAGAACTGAAATTCCACTGAAGGATACTACTGAAAAGATCCAGTCAGTTCATTTCCTGGCCAGCATAGTCAGTAAAATGTTATTCACAGGCCTAAGCCATTTTATGCACTGGGAGACATTAAAAATACTGAAACTAGAAAGCGATTTTGTAAGAAGAAATTTCCCCAAATGATTGCTAAAAGAGTAGTCATTATTTTTTGAAGTATTTCTAATCACCAAAAAGGAAAACACAAAAGCCGAAAGTTTCTCTGTTTGCATGGTTAACACTGGGGGGCAATACATCCAGGAACCAGATGCTGTTACCCTTGAAATGGTACTGCAAAAGGGCCTCTCCCCTAGAAAATGATTTGCGTGTGTGTGTGTGGTTCTATTTTTGTGTTCTGGAATTAATTTCAGTTATTGAAAGCATTGCCAAATGTGAAAAACAATTGTTTCTATTTATGTTTTCGCTGACTTTTTGCTGGCATCTCTTCCCTCTTAACAGCAGTTCCGTTCTCCACCTAGATTTCAAACTGAACTTGCAGGAGATGTAGGGGAAAGTTTGCTTGAATGTTAGGGTATTTAAATGAAAAGCACCTTTTGCAAAAAAACCTCAGCCTTTTTAGAACACATTTTTAAGATAAATGGATATTTAATTGCAAGCAAGTTATTAACAGCCAACTGAAAATGCTTAGTTTTTGCAATGTTTTCCAGATTTGGGTGTGCTGAGCTCGGGTTTTGCTTTGTGATGTGGAACAGTTGGTTGGACTGAAGCCACCCTCTGAGAGCATCACTTTTATTTCCTTGATGCAAATCTGCTAGTCAGTTCCTTAAAATGGTGCTTAATTAACTATGAATTTTTAAAAAACTTCTCCGTGAAAGTGTAAGGGTGAATTTTTGTGAAACGGGATTTGCTACTGAAAATAAAAAGTCCTTGTTATGTGTGTTTAACTTGCAGCTGTGTTCTACGGTCTGGACACGCTGACTGTTGTGGGCATTGCCTTTGCGGCATTTGTAATTGGAGCCCTGCTAACAGGAGCACTCTGGTTTATCTACTCTCACACAGGTGAGTATGAGGGCTGTTACAGACCTCAGTGCAGATCACGCTGCAGGAACTGTGCTGTGGGCTGAACTCTTGCAAGGTGGGAGGAAAGGGGAGGGGGGCCAGCAATGGCTATCCTGGACTTTCATTCTTCCTCTCTGTTCTTATTAGGGTGTTTTCCAGCAGCTTCTCCCATGAGCCAGTTGGTGCATATCAGCAGATTGATACCCGCCCTTCCCTAAAGGGAGGTGTTACGTGTTATGAACATGATTTAAAATTTGCTAAAATAATTTTAAACGCAGATCTTGAAAATGCACCTGGGACATGAGTAAAGCTGAGTATTCCTGGCTTGTGCATTATCATTAGTAGCATCCCTGTATTTCAAGTTTAGTTAACATTTCAGTTAATGGATCCCTTTTGGTTCCCATATTCCCTTTTTCAAAATTTTTTGCACTTACTAAATCAGGCAGATGTGACTGGGAATGTGATGTGATCAGCACAAGGAGTGGGCCAAATGGCTAAGAGAATGCTTTATTTGCATAGACATACTCCGAATAGAACTAGACTTGAAAATGTTTCTTGGGCCTTGATTACATAGAATTTTTGCCGCAATTATTTATTCCTCTGTACTTCGGAGGAGATGGTGCAGCCATTATGCATGCATAATTTTTCAGTATCTCCTCAGAATTTTTTCCCGTACTAAACTACATTAGCAGACATGCAATACTGTACTGGAAGAAGAGGGAGTTTTGGGAGCTTTCTGTTGCATGTAATCTGCAAGGTGGTACAGACAAAGCCTGGACACTGATGGGGCCTTGATTTGCAGCATCTGACCTTGGCTGCTTGTGGATTACGGGATATCTCAGGATCCCTACAGCATGCTGGACTCCCAGCTACTTCCACTTTTGACCTCACCAGACCCTGCCAAGATATCTGGGAGATGGGGAGAATGTGAGGTCAATTACTCCAAACCTGTGCAGCTCTGGAGCACTGGAATTCTCCCATAGCACACTGCAGGGTTTTTTCAGCATCTAAAACCTCATAGAAGCTATTTAGGAGTGAGAATCCGGCCCTGTCAGGTCAGAGCTTCTGTAAATATTATGACCCATGAGCTTATGTTAATTTGGAAAAAAATCCTGTGGGTTTTTTTCCAGTTGGCAGTACAACAACTTTGTATAAGCAGTTTAATACTTCTCAGTGCATCAGCTGTGTATGAAGCTTGTTTGGAATTGAGGCAAATGTGGAAAATTTAAAGGTTGTGATAATACACATAAATAGTATAATTCTGCCGCATATACTACTGAAACGTTGTGGAAGAAAAGTAAGTGCAATTTCAATGCATAAATGTGTAAGTTGAGAAGGTAATTTCCAGATAGGTAGCCTTTATTAACAGAAAATTAAAACAATTGTTAAATTAATATCGTTGGTCCTCCATTTGTGGAAGTTCAATGTCTGTTCATATACAGAACCATCTATAGACACATGTTTTTTGTCAGTAGTCAAGGAACACTGGGAAGCCAACATGATAAATCCTTCAGCAGTAATAGGACTTGGACCAATCCCATTAAAAGAATTATATTAACAAAGTGCATCAGTCTTAGTGACCATGCATAAGTAGTGGAGAGGGCAGCTGCTCTGGCTCTGTGTTTGAGAGATGAAAATAAGTAGAGAAAAAGGCCAGACAAAAAGTAATAAATGAGAAGAAAAGAAAGGAACGGGACATTGTAGCTCACCAGATCAGAGAATCACAGAAATGGTAAATAATATCTATGAAGTTATCTGGTTCAGATTTTCAAAGGATTGTGAAAGTAACCCTATGTTCCTGTGCACATGACTTTTCTGTGCGTAGTATCTTGTATCTACAAAGCACAACTTGCAGCAGAGTACAGTGAAGGCTCTGGCAGGTACAGTCTCGTAGAGGACAACTGCTGTGGCAGACAAGATAATCCAGCTGCAGTGGAAACATTTTAGAGCTCACTGCAGACTTTTATTAAAATAAGAAGCAGAAAAAAAAGAAGATAATCTAAATTTCATCTACGGAGCGGCTGTCTTTTGCCATTAGAGAATTCATATACTGCTGCATTGTGTTCTGAAATCTCATCTTTTGTTGCAAGTAGCACGGAGTTTCTAACACATGATTTACACCAAAGATTGGAAAATATGAGTTCGTTCTAAAACTGTTTCGGTGATACTCAGAGCATGGACAAAAGCTACTGCTGGTGATGAATGTGCTTTAAAATGCTCTAGATTCTCTGAAACAATTCAACATGGAGTACAGATGACCTAAGATACACAGGTAGTAGAGGAAGAGGAGGGGGGAAGTTAAGATTATGGCAACGGAGGAGGAATTTTAGCCAACTTTTCTGCAAAGGACTCTGTACTTTTGATCCTTTCTTCAGTCAGTTAAAGGTGGCTGAAAGCTTTCCACAGTGGTGTTGGTTCTGCCTGGAGGGGACCCAAGAACAAAGAGAAAGTAGCAGACATTTGCTACAATTCACCCAATTTACCTAGGAAGCTTACAAAGAAGGAAAGATCCTGTGGTGTATGTAGATGCAGAACCCCTTCAAAATTTAAGCATGTAAATATCTGCCTTTGTAGGGATAATTGACTATGTTTAGGAAGGGACATGCGCAAGTCTGATTAGCTAACGAGGCTTCTAAACCAAGTAAAGTGAATGCTGTGTTACAGAGAATATCAGTGGCTTCATTCTCTTAGAAAGCGTGCTTTCCTTCTTCTCCAGGCAGTGCTGGAAGTTAACAGGATAAAATGTTCCAAAATCTGAGAAGTTAAAAGCGTCCCTCCTCCCCCACCTCTCCCTTTTTTATGGGATCTGATTTAAAATAAACTGACATAGCAACCAATTATATTTGGCAAACGGAGATAGAAAAGCAAACATTCAGACTTCCTGGACAGGGAGTACAACTGGCAGCTTTCCTAAGTGTGAATAATAAAGAGCACGCTGTCGCATTCAGATGGGTAAAAGCTTGTTTACTGTCAATAGATGAGACATGTCCATTTGGAGCAGTTCTGGTTCGGTAACATGAGATACATGAAGCTGTTTACATGAAAAAGACAGATGGGGAATGCTCCTTCAGTAATAACTTACATTTCTTTACATCCTTTTCATGAATATTCTTTAAAAAATACTTCGCTACAGATTAGCTAGGTGTTGAGAAAATAAAATGTAGGAAAAATCAGCCAGTCCAAATGTAGCTGCAAGACTGTGTTCATATCGTCACCGGGATTTGGATCTTTTTCGTTCAGGACATTGAGAATTTGTTACTCTTCCACAAGAGATTGTGGTATATCAGAGCTGCTGGTCATGCTCTAGAAATGAGATGCTGCAGAGGCAACTGAATTACAGCGGAGAGCAGGGGGCTCCCATCCCAAACTGAAGGGAAGGTGCCTCCGAAGATGCTTTCCAGAGGAGGCGGGAGGAGTAGAGCGAGCTGTTGGGCTCGCACAGGGACTCCGGCACTGCGCCTGTCACTTTGCCATAAAATAAAAACAACATGTGTTTAGCTTATAAATGAATTTATGGTTAAACGCATACGGATTGTATTGACATGCCGAGGCTGACGCAAAGCTGTGTGCAATCATGTGGTTTGTAAAATGGGTGACAGCGGAGCTGGAAGGAGAGCGGGCGGGCGGCCGGGGGCCCGGCTGGGGGAGCGGGGTGGCTGCCGTCCCTCTGCGCGGCCGCAGCGGCTTCTCCTGGTGCTGCTGCGGGTAGGGTCGGCCGGCTTGCTGTCTTCTGATGTTTGTGTTCAGTTGTTTTGTTTTAGTGAAAGGGAGTTTGCTTATCACTGCCTTTATAAATATCTCCCGTAGTACAAAAGGAAGGAAGACGTGTACACAAACAACTGGAGGAGAAGGGAGCAAGCAGGGAGGGAAAAACATCCAAACAAGGCTTATGAAAGCTTTTACAGCACCATGACAGAGACATTGATTTTTATACAGTTTATTCTGATGGGCTGCAAAGCTGTTTCCAATGCAACTTAGAGCTGAAACACATTTTGTTTGCAGATGACTGGGGGTAGATTCTGCCCTGATGCCCATGAGCAGAAATCTGCCGCTCGTATATGATTTATGTAGTGATTTCTCGCAATGGGAAAAGCAAAGTCGAAATGTGCTCACTAAATGACTGGACTTAGTGTTGAATTCAAGAGTGAGATCCTGACTCTCTTTTTAAACATTTCATTGGCCTCCTGGGTGATGTTTAGTGGTTTAGTTTGTTGTTTTTCTGTCCTGTCCCGTCCTTTCTTTCCTCCCCATTCCTAAACCAGTGGGGTGTAAGGCAAGAGCTGTGCATTGTGGGGCTTTACATGCACTTACAGCTGTGGCATGAGCTAGCAGCGAACCCGCTGGTTTCCATTACAAAGAGCACTTGCAACCTCTGCTGTGAGAAATCCTCAGACCTCCCTTGTTTGCAGCAGACCTCGGAATAGTGAGCAGCCTGCAGAAGGACGTTTTCTGGCCCGAGACAGAAAGCGTTAAAGGCACACTTCCTCCGCGGCCGCATTCCGGAGGAGCTCGGGGCTCTGGCAGCTGGGCAGCAGCGCACAGGGCATGGGGATGTGCCAGAGCAGCTCCTGTGGGAGGAAGCTGGCTCGTCCCGGCTCTGTAACCCTCTGGATGCAGGCTGTGCCTCCGGCCTTCAACCTGTCACTGAAGCAATCGCTGGGGAACGGGGAGTGCTACTGAATCCTGAGCAGGGAAGAAAAACTGGACTCTGCAGACCTGGCCCATGGCATAAGGTTTCGGATAACCTAGGGCAACGTGAAGCAGGAGATCTGCGTCACTATAAACTCACGAGGCAGGAGATGTACCAGTCTTTGATTTTTCCCAGTTGTTTCTGCCCATGATCCGGCAAAACATTTCCGTCTTGCTCCTTTGCTGGGAAAGCAGCCGTGCTGGTGCTGGCTGCCACGGTCGGTCTGCAGCTCAAGCCGCAGCGTTCTGTCCATATTACCCTCCTGAGATCATGGGTTTACGTCCTGAGACATGAGCTTGAGGGAGGGGGCAGCTACAGTGCACAGCATATAAACTTGGTCTTGCCATCTGTTTTGAAGAGACTATTTTGTAATATTACTAAGGTTGCAGATTGGAGCACTGTAACTTAAAAAGTGCCACAGTTACGGTTTCCTACTAGGCCTCATTATGATCTTTTGTGCATTCCCATAATGGTGTAATTTTTATTTCCATGCTAGCTGAGAGCTAGATTTTTTCCATAGGAGCCCAGACACAGGTGCAGAAAGGGCGTGAGGAGGGTAGACAAAAAACGAGGTTTTATCAGGAGCCATAAATCTGGCTTTAGCTCCTAGTGCTTGATTTGGCAATCCAAATAACAAAGGGCTTTTAATTTATTGTCAGCAAACAATTAACAAGAAATGGTGAGACTTGTTCCCACTAGAGGTTATAAGTGCTATACATACTGTGGTAGCTATAGGGGAGCTTCCTGCATGTTATATTCAGAGTAAATCAAGTCAAGCTTGCAGGGTGGCCTGTTGTTTTGCTATGCGAAGAAAACTGGCCATGTCTCAGGATATGTGGTATCCAGCTGACTGAAGAACATTGTCTTCAGGTCCACTTTTAGTAAATATGCTACTCTATAAACTGGCATTAAAATGAAAGCCTACACTTCATTGGTCTTTTTCCATGAAACAACAAAGCTATAAAGTGGTCTGAGTCATGTAACAGGACCCATTTGAGTGACAGCTGACAACAGAAGATGGACATTATCTGTCTTGGCAGTTTCCATCAACTGCTTTTAAAACACTTAAGAAAACAGCAGTGTTGTTTTCCCCATGTGTCTAGTCACATTTTCAACAGTACTCTGTTTGAGGTCTGTCACCCACGATATTCATTGCGTGGAAATACAAACCGCCAGAAAACAAAGATTGGGAAGGAATGGATTATTGTTTTCTATGACAACTAACGTTTTCAACTTCCCTTCTCCCAACCCTCCCTTTTTCTCTCCCCTTTCCCTCAGGGGAAACAGCGGGAAGACAGCAGGTCCCTACGTCCCCGCCAGCCTCCGAGAACAGCAGTGCAGCGCACAGCATTGGCAGCACCCAGAGCACCCCCTGTTCCAGCAGCAGTGCAACCTAACTCCGGGGGGAGCGCGCTTGAGGAGCGACATAGGAGTGCAGAGGTTCAAAGGACTGTGTGTGGACACCAGCTTTTTACAGTTACAAGGATTGGTTTGGTTGCTTTTGGGGAAAAAAAAAACAACAACAACAAAAAAAAAGGGGAGGGGTTTTTTTACAGGAAAAAAAAAAAAAAAAAGACTGATTTTCTTTTGGGGAAGCCACTGTGTGTGTGTATAGGTGCACACAATGCATGGGTGAACACAGCCTGTTGGATCTTCTATAGCATGTTATGCAACATGTGACAAAGCTACTAATTTTACAGTACTGCAACCTGTTCTAGGGGTCCGTGGGCCCTCAATGTGAAATCTATGCCAGTTTGGAAAAAATGCTGCTTTGTCTATACGACTTTTTCTTTCCCTTTTTTTCTATACCTTCTCATTGACACAAGGTATTCATTAAGGGAATTCAACAAGATAAGCAGAACAAAGCTGATCTTAGGTCAAAGGATCTATTTGTCTTAGCAAGAAAGCCTCAAGGTCAGATCTCTTTGGCTAATAACATTTTATTACTTCACCTGTGTTTAGCCACTTTTGAGTAACCTATTTTTTTTGTTAAGCTTACAGCTACAGCATCTCATTTGCTTTCTTGTTGTGTTTGCAGCTTCAGGTTTGTTCCAGGTATTTTTGTTTTAATATGCATTGATTTGCTAGTTGGAGAAGAGCACACTCTAACATTCCCTTTCTTGTTCTCTGGGCCAAAGCTCTTTAAGAGATTTTTTTTTTTTTTTAATCTACTATACCAAATACAGGCACACACAAACGTTAAGACAAATTATGTTCTTGTGCACTAACATAGATGTGTGTACCTTTAATGGCAATATTTTAATGCAAATAGATGTGTACGTAAGTATACAGAGCCTAACTTATCACTTTTAACAATTGGGAAATTAATTCAGTGTTCCTTCCATAGATAAAATACATAATGCATTTTTATATAGAAGAGAAAAAAACAACTGTCTCTTCAGTTTATAATAGGTAGATACGGAGACTAAAAAAGTGGTTTGGTTCTGATCCTTTAGCCCAAATTCCCTTTGAAATAAAAGATGGTTGTGAGGGCACAAAGAATGTACAGTGCAGCCTATTGTTTGTGCAGAATACTGCCTATCAAAATGAAGCTCTTGGCTTAAGGTAGTTGTGCAGTTGTTTGTGTCAAACAGTTACATGAACACCGCAATTCGATCGTCCCAAAGAACTGTCAGAATATGGAAACGGCAGAAAGGTACTAATTGTCAAGAGTATTTTTTTTTAGTGTCATTGTCATATCTTGACCTTCAAATCGATGCCAAATGAAAAGAAAAAAGACACTTTTAATGTGTAATTGTTTGACTGTTATGTTGCCACTTTGTAATTGTAATGTGTTCTACTGATCCTTCTCCTTTGAGGAAGAATGAGGATTTTTTTCCTCTAAAAATGAGATGAGTAACTTTCAGTAATTTTAGTGAAGGTTACCGGTGTTCTGCAAGAGAAGGGAATTCATTACGCTAGAGTGATAGTCTGCTCTGAAGTCTGAGCTGCAGATTTCTTTTGCT
Organism: Charadrius vociferus; assembly: GCF_000708025.1. Lineage (NCBI taxonomy): Eukaryota > Metazoa > Chordata > Aves > Charadriiformes > Charadriidae > Charadrius > Charadrius vociferus. The sequence goes on along the minus strand of NW_009648332.1, from coordinate 14,634,430 downwards.
GATTCTACACTTGTGCCTTGCTGATGCCAGGATGGTCAAAGTGCAAGATATGCAATAGACTTAAGTGCCCAGGATCAGGTGGAATATTACTCACTTTAAGTCAAATCTGTTACTAATCCTGCAAACACTTATGCATATGAGTAACTGCATGCCTCATCCTTACTACTACAAGCACATGCTCAACTCTACACATTATGGCTATTCCCAGAGTCCATGGAGATAGTCAGTGTATAGAGTTACACGTATGAAGAGTGTTTTCTGTTATCAGGCCAATGATTAGCCCTGATAACATTGACAGGGTTGTCACGTAAGCGCAGTTATCCCCGTGCGTAAGGGTATGCAGGATTGGGTCTGTTATGCGGTGTCGGGAGGATGAATGTGCTACCTGTGTGGTTGATAAGAAAGCGCTTTGCCTAACCTTCAGCAGAATGTATTGTATAAGCATATTCTATGTGTAAAGTCTTTAAAGATGTCTTCAAAGAAGACTAGAGTCTTTAAGTTCAATCATAGCTATATTTTACTACATTAAATTTCTGTATAAAGATATATTTAAATGTTTTAGATAAATGTAAGTTACTCTATATGAAATGTTTAATTTCAATTACTGTGAAATTTACGTATTTTGTAAATTCTTTTCCCTGTTTTAACCCTTTCCTTCCTCAAATTTTTTATTAAGTAGTTTCTTGTAGGAAGTGTTAGATTTGGTTGTTGGGATGGACAGGTTGAAAACTTTTATGTAAAATAGATAATTGTATATTTTTGAGAGAAACATGCTGCATTATCAATGTTTTTTATCAAAAATTTACTCTAATTTTAAAATAATTTACAGATTTATATTTACCGTTGGATAAACCAAAAATATATAAAAATCAAAGATTCGATTTGTTGACTTGTATTTGAAGTACAGTTTAAATTAACTGAACTTGGTGTGCTCAGCTATTTAATTCAGAAACTTTAATCAGTCTGAATGAATTCTCTGTTGGAGGTTACCAAAACTTCATGTAATTACTTAGCAGATGGAACAGCCATTTCTGCTTCAACAGAGAGAGAAGGAGAGAGAGAGAACTACACCCGGGCATTCCCAGTTAATAGCTTTATTATAAAAAATGTATAGTACTTTCCAGCAGCGGTTACGCTGCCTGCAGTCCAGAGTACTGATACACCTATAAGCTCTATTTCATAGCAGCCATTTGTCTCTACTGCAAGTTTGTGTGCGTGGTGTGGCAAGCTCCTCAATGCGTAACCACAAAGCTACTGGTTCCCACCTCTGTCAAACCTGGTATCACCACGCTGGACTTCACGTGGCAGATACCCGCAGGGTGTGGAAGGCCAGCGAGACGCTCCTGGCCCAGCAGAGGGCTTTAAAGCAGGGCTTCGGAGGGACGGACTCGGTGGTAAAGTTCAGCGTGATGGAATCGACTGCGAAGGAACTTCTTATGTAAGAACAGGAGGATTGGGCTTAAAAGGGACACCTTCTGTCTGTAAAAGCTATTAGTAACGTACTTAAACTCCAAAGTAGACTGCTTGTTGTGTCATGCGTTGTCTAATCACTAACTCTTTTACAGCATTTGGTTTTGGACATGACTATATTCATGTTTCAAGAAGTCAGATCTTTCTGTGTCAGGCTGTTTTCCACATGGAAATGGATTTTGCAAAATTTCTGTAGATGTTGATGATTGTAACCTTCCCCCTGCCGTTTTCTAACCATTTCTGTCCTATATGTACCGTTCTTTCTGTTACGTATATCTACCTCATGCTTCACAAGGAGACTGTACTGTTGGTTGTGCTGACAGCCCTTCATGTGAGCTGACTGTTGTACCCTGTTGTTGTTTGTCATTCATGGGGATGTTCATAGTATTATCAGATCTTCGCTGCCATATTCCTACCAGTTCCAAGTATAATATTCTCACCTTAAAAAAAAACAAACAAACAAAAAAAAAAAGGAGATATCTGGCATTTGGATCTTAAAGAATTTTTTTTTTTAAAATCAAAGAATGGGAGACATTTTCTTGCTAATACCTGTGGCCAGTCTGAACACCCCATTTGTATTTCATACTGCGTTCAGTATTTCAGAGACTTGTGGAAATGCATAGTTGTACAGTTTTTATAACCACAGTGTCATGTCATCTTAGTCTCTTGTGCATAATAAAGTATATATCGATTTATTAATAACTGATGCCATGATTCATTTATTTGATGTTGTACAGAGCCAACGGCAGTAGATGAAGTTCCATCTCGCTGCTGTGTCCTCATCTCCTGTAAACTTCAGTGGGAATTGTGTGTGTTAAGGCAGGATTTGATTTTGTGTGGCCACCTTGATTTTTCTCCTTTTCGGTGTTCTTTTATCCATTGGCTTTGGTTGACTTCTCAGTATCACCGCTTGTTGCAGAAACCAGTAGATATATTTAGCAGATATATTGGTGGTGTTCACTCTAATTTGAAGTCCAAAGCTCTGATGCTGCAGGCGTTGAGTTGTTGCATGTCGAGAGACAGCCTCAGTCCCATCCTGCACAAGTCCTGGCTTGAGCACAATCAAGCCGAAGGGTCTGCTGTTAGTCCTCCAGCTGAAGCAGCAGAACTCCCTTGGGCCGTTGTACCCTTGACTGGGAGTACACTGGGCACACATGAGCGAGGCTGAGATGTGTTTTCGTTACCGAAGGGTCTTCCTGTGCTAGAGCGGATAGCTTGGCCCTCTATCAGCAGGGCAAGGATTTGGGTGTTTACTATCCTGCTTATTGCTTTGTTTCCTGTATTTCATGGGCAAAATGGTCCTTATGGGCACTCTGGGGGAGCCAGCCTCAGCGGTATTTCCCTGAGTTATTCAAAGGTTGTGGTTATTAACTCGCAAAGTGGAGTTCCCTAAGAAAGGGGTCTAAAATGTTTAATGATGATTTTTAAATATCAGGATTACTTCAGTACAGAAAAGGCTACTAATTAGAAGCAATCGTAAACTTCCAGGTTGCCTATGACTTACAACTCTCAGAAGTGCAATGAATTTATTGCTTCATAGCGACCATATTTCAGTTTCTGCATTCAGACAATTTTTTTTCCTTTGGAAATGATGTCCGTAGAGCTGACTTTCAGCATAAAGATACTGGAGCTGTTCTTCGCCCTTCACCTTTAAGACTTGTATTTTGACTGAAGCATGGTGTGAAAGCATGATCAGTGTCTCATATGAGGATTTAATTTTAAAATGCAATTACTAGCCAATAAATTGTGATATATTTGCATGAGTATTTTTAGACATGAAGAAGTAAGAGTCTTAACCATATTACAGAGTAAGCATTGATGATGTGCGTGTTTGTTTCTGCCAGGTGTTCGTGAGTGAAGCAAACATTTTGGAAAGTCAAAAAAATACCAAGTGCCAGTTTCAGGAAAAACACAGTCCAGAGCTCTTCTATTTTAAACAGAATTAAATTTATCACAGCGTATCCAAGACAATACAAAAGGAAAAGGAGCCAATATTTTGATACATTTTCACAGCTGTCACTTTGTAATTGTAAAGCAGATATTTATGAGGCTGGAAGTCTGTTTGCAGCTTGGTTTTTGTATTGTATTCCCAAATCTCCGGCCCTAGACCTGGCCTTGCGAACCTGCGTGCATTTAGACTGTTTGAATTCTTTGCATAAGAAAGATCAAATTACATCACTTCACCTACCCAAAGAAGGTTACGGCTTAAATTACATTTTTTTTAATAGAGTCTCATTTGCTAGAAGCCTTCAGGGACTCACTGCAATGCGTCCAGAAGATGATGTGCGCCGAGGTGGCTCCAGGCCTGCTGTGCGGCCCATCCCGCTTGCCTGCCATTTCATTCTGTGCTGCAGTTTTACTGAGTTCAGGAAAAGTACGAAGAGGTGTCGCTTTACAGATAGTTGAAGAAGAAGAAAAGCAGCGCAAAAGTGTTACTCTTGCACTTTTTTTTTTTTAAAAAAAGACAGATTTTTTTCCATCCAATTATTTTGGCATGTATATCTGAAGAATTGGTTAAAAAATATTGAGGTGGAGTCTCTTTTTTGCTCGGCTGTTACTTACTGCATCTTGTAAACTGCCAGCTCTAGTAAAGAACATACCGTACTGACAAAAAAAACCCAACACTATTTTAAAAATCAGAATATTGAGTGTTAAGCAGAGAAAGCTGATGGTATTTAAAGATGCTTTAAGTGGCTCAGCAAATGCACTCTCTGTTTTGTCAGCCATGTAAATTGTTTATGGTATGCTTGCTAAAACCAAAGTGCAATCCCTGTGAGTGACTGTGGTGTTCCCAGTTCTCTAAGCGTTTAACTTCCAGATTTGCTTGGTAAATAGGGTGAAAGGATCAAAAAGTTCTCCTTCTGTCCTTTATTGCAAGTGGGCGTATCCCATGGGGTTGTAAGAGCTTGGGATGTAGGGGAAGTCTTTGCTCTGCACAGTATTTTTATTAGTCCGTGATCCTAAAAGTGATTAGTAACATTAGCTGTTAAGAATGGAAAATAAAATAAACAGGAAGATTTAAGAGGGTCGTACAGGCAGGGCATTTGCAGCCGGAATACTTAGGTTTTCCACAAAATTTTTGAGTGCTAAAACATGTCATAGAAAATTTAAATCACTGTGAGGAAACTGTAAAATAACATGAAGGAAGCTGTTACAAAGTGTCTGGAAATGGGAGGCTGAAGACTCGTGCCATGCTTCAGCCTGTGAGGAACTGAAGCTGGTGGGCTTCCAGGGCTGCCACACCACGGGCTGTGGTGGCCACCTGCCCCCAGCACGCAGAGGGCCTCCGGAGTGGGACATGGCCCGTCACTAGCGGCTTACGCTTACAGAGAGTTAGGCATCATCAACCCGAGAAGGATTGTTATCTGCAAGACTTGTGCTGTTAACTTTGGGGCACGTCTGGCCTTGTGATATGCATAAGCTAAGCAGCTCTCTCTGGCTTTTGCTTCAGGAAGGAGGGCCATGGAACACCAAAGGCGCTGGTGAGGAGTCACTAAACCCAATGACAAACCGCAATGGTGGTGCTTGGTGTGATCAGTTGGTGCGTGTTCACGGTGCGAGGAGGAGAACCGGTAACGCGGTAGTCCTGCCCTCCGGGGAACTCCTCTGCTGCTAAAAACCGCGCTCAGGGGTTCAAAATAAAAATCTCCGTCATGAATGAGAACAAACTTCTGCTTTTCCCTGTCTGGCAGGAGCCAGGGGTCAGTCAGGCGGGCGGAGGGGCGGCCCCACTGTGGGTCGGGATGAGGCCCATGGCTTTTCAGGCAAGCTCAAAATGGCAGCGTGGGGCTCAGCACCCTCCCAAGAGGGTTTTGTGAGGGAGCTCGGACAAAGTGAGAGGGGAGGTGGGTGTGGGGGGACAGCTGGGGGTGCATGGCAGCGTTCGGCAATGGCTCCGCAGGGGAAGCGGGCATTCAGGCGTGGGTTTGGAAGGGGACAGCCATGATAGTCTGTGTATGCCCAGTGGGAGCATGTGAGGAGAAAGGTGGAGTGGTTGCGAACCTCTTTTGACAAAATTAAATATCGCTGTTGCTGAAAGATGCATGTGGGTTTTGATGGGGAAGGAGGGTGACTCACGTTTTTAGCCCGATAGTTAAATTGCCACCTAAATGAACCGCCATGTGGGGAGCGATGAGGGCCCCTGCGCCCTCTGGAGCAACAGACAGTTCTGTACCACGTCCCTGCATGCAGGTGGCACCTGCACAGCCTGGGGCTTTGGCCACAGAACAGGCCTGCCCTCACTCTTCTGTTTTAAGCGGAAAGAGACCCAAAGGTGGGGTTTGGATCCCAGTCCTCCGACAAAACGTTTCAAACCTTCTCTTAGAGCCACGAAACACGCTTGTCAGGCAGCTCCGATGCACAGGGCAGCACGGAAAAAGCAGAATACTGCAAGTGCAAGATGATGAAGGTGCTAAAGATGTGGAAGATGGTCAGCAGAGAGGCAGGAGCAGGTAGAGGATGACAAACACCTACATAAAGAAAGTGAGGCTGTATTTTTATTTTATATAGACTTAAGCCAGTGGTGCGCTCAGTCTGATGATGTGGGGAGGTGATATTGGTAATTAAGGATGGAAAAGTAAGGAATCCACGATGAGGTTATTGTCAATTTGTTTGAGAGAGGAAGTTGTATCAAGGCTGTGATTATGAGTGTTGTAGCATGAGAAGCAGAGTGTGCTGGTTTTGTCCAAGGAGGGTTGAGGGATGATTACACTGGAAAATGCGTACCCTGCTGACACGCTTTGTACCATTACAAAGCCAGAGTAAGTACACCCATGTTTTTACTGGCAGTTCTTAGCTAATTTTTCTGTGACTTCCCTCAAATGTGTGTCCCTGAAGTGAGTCATGTTTTATTAGATGCTAGACAACAAGGGTCTGTCATAAAGGAAGAGGCTTTTGCCGAGCCGGCTGCCTGGCCCTTCCCCTGTCCCCGCGGGGCATGGAACACACAGGATGATCTGCTCTGCAAACAAGGATCGATTTCTCCTGCTTGGGTTGTGCCCGTCACCTGCATCATGGGATAAACTAGTTACTAAGGAGGCCATAGTTACATCAGGAACTTCAGAAATCTGGCTCTGGCAAGGCATTGTGTATGGTTAATTTTATTCTCTGGTTTAATGGTAGAAGTAGGGTTATGCCAAGCTAATTCCAGAAGATTTCTCCATTGCTTGCTTTTGTAAACTTTCATTTATGGCATTGCTCTTTCATTCAAAGGTAAAAACTGAAAAGCTTAAATAAAAATTTACATCATAGGCTAAGATGTTGTAAGTCAGACCTCATACTTCTAGAGTGCATACTTCTTAGTCAATATCTGGTTAAACAACCGTGAACCAGGAACAAATTTGCTGTTCTCTCTTTTAGAAGTTGTAAGAAATCTTAATTACTGTGTTTATTTGAGTAATGACAAATAGTATGGTTACATGGACCCCAGCTACATTTTTATAGCTTTCCTATGCTTTTATTGAGCAAAAAGAAAACTGCGATACCAAACAGCTAGGTAGTCATGCATTTAAGTTTTTAAATATAAATGCACATGTACAGACAAACACATATCATTCTGTCTAGTAGTGGGAGAACTCAAGAAGGGAAAGTGCAAATGTTAGAGGACAAATGCACGTGGAGATGAATAGTGCAGAAAGCATCTAGAGCATGCAAGCCAGTGCTCCTGCAAACAAGAGTTTTACATCTGGAAGATATGACTCAATTGTGTTCTCTTTCAAACTCTTAAAGGTCTGGATTCTCTTTGCTTTGTTCAGGCAGTTAGGGGAGCCATCAGCCTCTGTTTCCTATACGGTCACCACAGGCAGGCAGCACACCTTGCCTGTCCCCTGTATAGGCACTGGGGAGCAATTCCGTTCCTAACTGAGCACCTGCAGTTGGCCAGGATGAATCTGGGTGTCCGTCTTCTCTAGACAGTATTGCTCAGGCTGGGGAGCAGTTCTTACAAAAGACATATAATTGAATGGAAATGAACTTACAAATTTTCAGAGCTTATGTGTGCTGGTGGTGCCAGTGTAGAAATATGATGATGTAAATTTATTTTGACACAATCAATGAATGTAACAGTTAGATGGAAGGAGGCTAGAAAAGATCAGGGTCACTGCCATGCAGGTATGCAGCTTCTGTTTCTAGGTGGGATAATTCAAGTGTTGCCTCCTGCTTACAAACCTTTAAGAAGATTTTTCGCAGTATTGAAAGAAACCAACGTGTGTAAAACTGGAGGCATTTGCCAGCATCAAGGCTCAGTGCCACATCTGAAGAAAAAGAAAAAGTGTTTGTTATTGAGAGTCCATATTTCGTTTTTAGAGTAAACTAAAGGCCAGATTCTCAGCTGGTATAAACCTGCTCCTTTGACTTCAGTCAAATTCTGTCTGTTTACACCAGCAGGGCATCTCTCAAGTGTATAAGCTGTTCTTTAGCCCTGAATAACAGAAATATAATCTGGCAAGCAGCCAATTTGAACAGCTGCCAGTGTACTTCAGATCCAAAGATGATTCCTTGAACCCCAGCTCTTCCCTCCTTCTTTAGACTTTTATTGAAAACAGGACCTATTCCTAATCTCTCAAGTCATACTTCTTGCAACTTGAGTTCAGCACACTACCCACTTTCTCCAAACATCTGAATTTCACTTCGCAGCTGTAAAGCCTTTTTCCTCAACTCTAATCAGCATTAAAAGCTCTTATTCCCAACCAAAGCTCTGACAACTGCAGCACTGGTCCTCCTGTTTGCATTTAAGTCAAGGGGGCTCACATTTCAAATCAGCCAGTGCAAAATGCCATACTCTTTTTTAAAAAAATGTATGTGTTCTGAGCAGGGTATGCAAGGTAGCAATGCACTAGAGCTATTCTGGCTTCAATGAATTGTGTAGGTTTTACTGTAACGCCCCCACCCCGCCCCCCCAAAGAAGGTTGAAGCAGGTGTTCTGGGTAGCACACATGCAAATATATGAACAATGTGTTAATTAGTCACAGAGATACTCTACAGCAAAACCCATGGGCTCTATCTGACATGGCAAAGCCCTTGGTGATTCTGTACCTGATCACACAGCACACAGAGGACGACACTTAGAATCATAGAATCATAGAATGGTTTAGGTTGGAAAGGACCTTAAAGATCATCGAGTTCCAACCTCCCTGCCATGGGCAGGGACACCTCCCACTAGACCAGGTTGCCCAAGGCCACGTCCAGCCTGGCCTTGACACCTCCAGGGATGGGGCCTCAACAACCTCTCTGGGCAACCTGTTCCAGTGCCTTACCACCCTCAGAGTGAAAAACTTCTTCCTATTGTTTAATCTAAACCTGCCCTCTTCCAGTTTATATCCATTCCCCCTCATCCTGTCACTACATGCCCTAGTAAAAAGTCCTTCCCCAGCTCTCCTGTAGGCCCCCTTTATGAGATCTTGAGATGTCTTCACTCTTGGAGTGGCTGTGTGCTTGCCCAGACAAGTACACCATCATATACTTGACAGGTTGTCTTTCTGGGGCAATGTCACTCTTGTAAATGGAGAGACATGCTACTGATGAGCAGAGCACTGGGCTCTGTTTCCCAGGTGCTGTCACTTCTGAACTTGTGCAGCCAAACAGCCTCCAGGCTGCTGATGGGCTCGCTGCTGACAAGGGTGACAGCCGTCGGCGGGCCACTGCTGCTCTTGTGTGTCTTTTTCTAAGCAACGCTTGGTTAGGCTTCCAGGAAAACACTAGCATTAGTCATACATGAATCAGCTGTAACTATCCCACCCATTATAAACTCTATTCACATTGCCCATTTCCAGATGTTTTTAACTGGCAACTACTTTAAAGCATGTCCATGCTCTGGCCAGGACTGGGCTAGTTAGCACTGCATGTGATGAAGCCCACTTACCAGTGAGGCTTAAAAACTGTTTCATTGATCCAAGTTTTCAGGAGGGTTTCTTTCTCTTTTTCCCTTAATCGCATTGCCATTCCTGCATCGAGTGCTGTCCATGCACACTTGTAAGCATGCTTTTTGGACAAATCAAGCACATCTCTAGCCTGACGCTTTTGCCTTTCTCTTCTGGAAGTCAGTTTGTAAGTTAGGTGACCTCACTGGAGACAAAGAAGTAGCATGCAGCATTTGAGCTCTTCAGTGTTAAAGAAATATTCCCAGAAAAAAGTCTGCAAACAACATATAGACTGCAACTTGCATTCAGGGCTCATCAAATGCCTTGGAATAGCAACCAATGTAGTAAAATCACACACTGCTCATAGACAAGTAGTAGGTAGGAAAAAAAGCTGTATGCACAAAGTATGTCAGTTGTGTTGAACTCTTTGGGGAAGATTTTAACTTTGTGGAAAAAAAATACTGTCCAGTTCTATAAATACAGACACATGAATCTGTTGCACAGTGCTAAAATTAGAGTAGTTCTTTTATCAGCCATCAAATTTAAGGAAACCACTCTTCATGTGCCACAGACTATGCTTTCAACATACTATGTGATTCATTCTCCAGGACTAAGATATTGCAGAGATGTTCTGTGAACTTCTCATCTTTCCTGGGACTGACTGCCATAGAAGTACACCCTACGTGACCCCTGACAAAGGCTTATACAACGTGTGATTCAAACCGAGACTGGACCAAGACTTTCACGGGAAATCTTGCATTTTCCCTGAAACTGTGCTTTATTTTCCTGTAGACTTTTAGTGCTAAAATTAATTCTATTTTAAACTGCTTTACTGAATTACGTCACACAACTTTATGCTTCTGGCTGTGAACTCAGACACGTACAGGCAGCCAGTTGAGGAAACTTCACACCTTTGTTTTATTCTTCTAAAGTACTTGATAACTTCATGTGGATATTATTGGGATACTAAAAACACACTCGTGGAAGGGTTGCCCATTTTTTTTTCTTGAGGAAGATTGGTTGATCAAAGATAGCATCTAAATCTTGCAAAAACATCAGGTTTTACTTTCCATAACACAGTAATAAGAACATTTCACTGGTGATGCTAATTAAGAAAAACATTTCTCCACGGCAACGGTTTTTCTTTGATGTTCCTATCAGGCCAGTGCAAACAGGCAAGTGCCAGAGAGCTGAAACTGTATTGCCTGCCAGTATGTCAGTAGTATCTAATACTGCAGGTCTGTTTTCCAATCAAGGCACATGGCATTCTGTGTATAAATTGTTGGAGCCTTAGTGAGAATTTCCCACGTAGAACCCTCTCCTGTAGACCAGTTGAACAATCGCATCTCCGCTGTTGATCTCTCTTTATGTATCTTCCTCCTCTCACGGTTTGAGTTCATTTTGCAATAAAAGCAGCTGGTGCTCGTTTCCTTTCTTTTTAAATCTTGATAGTGACAAATAGGTCTTAGCAGCCTATTTCTTTTTAGCTTTTGTTATTTCTGTATACTCAAGGTACCGCAATACAGCGGAATTACCTTTAAAATAAAAGGTTCCCACATTGTAAATTAGACACAGAAAATATCTATTTAGGCCACCTTGCCTGCATGTCTGAGATATCTGGAGGTTTTTATAGCAGAGAATTAGTGCTGATTTCTGTGACACAACTCCTGATCATTACCTGAGAGAGTCAGGTTCTGGTACCCAGACACAGGAAACTCAGAGGAAAGCTTGATAGGTCTAAATCCAGGGGATTTGGGACATATTATTATATTGCTTGATATTTATACGATCTACTTTAAGCCCTTTGGGGGCAGCTCTTATCTGCTCTGTTTCATTTAGGCATCGGTTCTGAAGAATGACATTCCCCAGCCAAATCCATTCAAAAAAGATAACCTTGTACTTCCTATGGAGCAATGTAAACCACTCTGCGGGGCACAGAGCAGTGGAGAACCCAGCTCTGCCAGTAACCCTGCCAAGGCATTTAACTTTCCTCTGCCTCACTTTTTGTTCACATGAGGCTTTCACATCCACTTTAGCACATTAAAGGTGATGCACGTTTGAGACCTGACATTCAGGGGCAGGGGGGAGGTCTCTGTTCTTCTATAACTATTTTGGCAATCTCCAGTAAAATGTGAGAGGTTAAAACACTTTGCTGTGTTTTCTAAATTTTCTTGCTGAAAGGCATATTTTGCCATATGCAAAAAAATGTCGTTCTTCACTATGTTTTTAAAGCATTACATCAAGAAAGTTTCCCTAGAATTTTTAAGTATGGATTTCTTGTTACTATTTTTAATTTGTTTTCCTTATGCTATCTGCAAAGCTAAAACAGTGAGATACTCAGTACTGTTTCCTATGCAAATAACACCATAAATTAGAAATAAATGAGGCAATTTTATCACTAGCAACAGGTATGTCCATGAAGAAGCGGAGTTCGGGACCTGTTATTTTATGGGCACAATGCCTTTATTGACAAAGCTGACTGAAATACTATTTACTTGTAAATACATAAGCTACCTTAAGGGATAATACGTAGGATGTAAGAGCCTGTTCTTCCTCTTTTCTGCTCCCAGTTATCATCCGGTGTGTTTACAGCATGGTGCATCTGTCACAACACGCATAATTTGTGGAAGAGTGAATCTGCATGAGTGTTAAATGTCAGGCTGTAAACTAAACACTCCCAGGAATGGGAGGCATCACGAAGGGATTCATGCGGTGAGGAAACATCGTTGTCCAGGGTAAACTTGAAACAACCGTGTTTTGTTGACTCCATATTTCAAAACTAATTGCATGTTCTGAGATTACTTTGGCTCTGGGTGATGAATGCCATGCCCTGTGTTATTTAATAACCTTTTCACTCTTTTGTAGAAGAATGTTCTGTAGATTATGGACATAGAAAATATCCCAGCTTAATAAAGTTGATTTGTAGGTCAAGAGAATTAGTCTAATAATCATCATAGATGATTAAAGGATGTCGAAATACACTGGATCCAGCACTTCCACTGAAGCTAGTTTGTTTTAAAATCCCTCATGCTGAAAGGATGAATGTTGTATCATGGTTGGGTGAATCACACCATTCAATGAGAGATTCAGTACAAAGCACCCTCCTATTTAGAGACCTGTGTGACCTCAGCCGGCACCTCTGGTGTGGCTGAGGGTCAGAATTGCTCTTCCCAGCTCCCAGGCTGAGGCTGACCACCAGACTGGGAGCTGGGATACCTTGCTCTGATCCTAGCCTCTGTCTGCCCTGTAATTTGCATAAACAGTTTTCCTTTTTTGTACCCCTGTTTTCTTTGCCCGGTCTTTGTCTGCAGGAAATCTGAACATTTGGCAGTAAAATCTGCCTTTCCCTCTGTGGGCCTTTGCACTGCGGTGCTCTCGTCTTGCTAGGAACAGGGAGTACCCTGACCCCTCGGGATTTGTTGGACTCCTGCCCACCATCCCCTGCTGCTGTGACAGGCTGGACTGCCCTGCAGCAACCGTATTGCTCCTTCTCTGGGACATCTTCCTCCATCTCTAGCCAAACATATCCAACCCACGGAAAGAGCTTCTTCCATAGACTCTCTTCTCCATTTTGAATTCTTCCCACCGTGCGCTCCACTCAGACTGGATGGCAAGAACATTCAAATAAATGAGTGAATTAACAGTGAAAAAGCCATGAGCAGTAAAACCTAGTGTCATCCATGATGACTTCTCTGAAATTAGGGTGAGAAATTGGAATAAGTGGGAAGGGGCAGCTCAAACTGTTTTGGGGATTTCTTGGAAACACAGATTGCTTTTTGAGACATTTATTTACATGAACTGATTAGTGTACGCTGGGTGCATTATGGAGGTGACTCACTTGTTGCTTGGGTGCGGGGAGGGGGGGAAGAGAAACAAGAGAAATTGGCTGTATCCTTGCAGAAAGCTTTGAGTTTTCTTTAGTAAACTCTCTGAGGGATTCCTGTTTTAACTCTTCAGATAAATCCTCTCATCCTCTTCTCAGCCTAATGATGATTTTACTTGCAGAGGAAGACATTTTCCTGTCTATGCAGCCAGCTTGGAATAAGCGTTACAAGGGAGATGAGTAAACAGCAAAAGAAGGAGAGGTGGAGGGCAAAAGGAAGACTAATTAAAATCAGAAGTTCCAATATATTGCAATTTATGGTTGTTTGGGATTGTATAAATACTTTCCTAAAATGTAGTCATCCAGATATTGTCCTAACAGAAATCCATTTTGTCAGTGAAATCAATAGGCACAAGAATATTTTTCCTGGTCTTTTTTTACTCCAGTTAACTCTCCCACACTGAGTATACACTAACATTCATGTTTCTACTAAAGTATCTGTTTACACAGAATATTATATTCATAAATCTTACTTTAATTTTTGATCATGACAGTAAGAAACTATTGCCCACAAAAATCTGTTATGCACAGCAACCTGTACATGGAGATAGGACTCTCTCCAGAGGGGAGACCACTTTACTTTATTTGAACAGTGACTTTGGTGGAATAGGATTACATAAAAACATTCTAATGCTTCTCCTTCCTCATCAGGTCAGCTCAGTGAATTGAGATTTTGGTGCCAAAAGTAGTGGTTTGTTTTTAAATGACTTAAATTAGATTTCTCCTATGGGCCTTCTGTTGCTATTACAGCTAGCACAACTGAGCACAGCTTATTTCCCCAGCTCTGCAGGAGGGTTTGTTAAGTGAACATCAGGAGATCAACTACCTACACCTGCCACCACCACCAGGCTCCCGAGGGGGTGGGTTATATGTCCCAGGTGGGGCTGTTGCTTGGGGACTATTGCCTGGTACGGAATGCAGGGGGAAGGAACTGACCACATTTGGTGTTAGAGCCTGCTCTGAGCTTGACAGACAAAGGTAAGGCAACTTTAAAAAAAAAAAAAAAAAGTGCTGGATTTTTATTTTTGAAACGAGATCTTTGAACCTAAAATTGCAGAGGTACAGTGAATATGAATCCTACAGTGATTTTGCATGCGAGCGTAAAGTTATGCAATAGTAAAGGGAAAAAAAGCCCTTGAAATGCATTTATTCAACTTTTGTCAGAAATAACATATTAATGCTAATTTGAAAGACCGGGGTGGACAGATTTTGCAGATGCTGAAATGGAGGGATTGCTAACATATGGAAAATATTTATAGACCTTACACAATGGTGATATATAAGAGTAAACAGAATGTCAGATAACCATGGCATTCCTTTGTTTTCACTTAAGACTCAGGAAAAAAATGTATGCCTCTTTGCTAGCAGGGAGAGAGGAACAGCTTGATGTTTGAGGGCAAACTGATCTAGGGAAAAAATGTGCATGCTAAGCAGAGTGAAACACCAGTTTTAAAATCCTTAATAAATTCAGATGTCAGGATATCTCCTCTGAAGTCTGTGCAAAAACTGATTTTTGTGGAGTAGGATCTTGGGTTATGGCTCAATTTTCCATCCACTTCCATTTAACTCGCAACTAAAAATGAAAATGTCACAATGACTTCCATCCCACTCGCTGTGGCATGGGGGTGTGTGTCTGTGCGGGCTGGGGGAGTCAGGGGCAAGAGCAGCCTTAACTCACGAGCCAGCGAGTTAAGGCTGCTCTTCCTTTCCTCAGCCACCAAGGTAATACCAAAGGATTTCTCATGGAAGCAAAGGTCTGGGAGACTTGAAAGTACCAGGGTGTCGCTGCGTGGCAGCTCACACGGAGGGAGCAGCAGACCGTGGTATGCAGTACCTCAGGCTCTTGCCCCTCGTAGCTGTGAGCTAAAGGCAAGACTTGGATACTGAGCTCATCTTCCCAGAGCTGGGACCAGCTGCTTGGGCTTAGGTGTGGTTCTGTTTTCTCTGTGGTTTTGTACTATTTCAGTGTTTGTATTAATGCATAAATCTCTATTTTCCTGCTCCCAAAGCTCCTAGGGATTCCCTGGGAGCATCACAGAGGAACAGCGCTGTGCTGTAGCCCCCAAGCAGTGACCGGGGCCCGAGCATCCTGGGGTCATTGCCCAGGAGGAGAAAGGCAGGAGCACGCTGACAGCCTGAATGGGATGCAGCACAGCTGGTGCTGACTGTGCTTTGCCTTCCAGCAGCCAAAGCGATTCCAACAGGCTTACAAATGCAGGCTTGAGTTACCAGATTTGCTGTAGATTTATTAGTATGGAGCAGGGTTCTATACAAATGGTTTCTCATTCACCTCAAGTGGTAGAAGGCTGGACCGGTGGTGCTTTTTTTTCTTTTTATTGGAAGGCATAAAAGATAGCAGGCTTTCTAACAGATGCGATGTTGCTAATGCATAGGAAATTCAATACATTGCTAACTCAGTGAGGGGAAAAAATGCAACTTTGAACAAGTGTGTTACTAAAGCTGAGATCTAAGAAATGTTGGCTTGTTTAAAATACCGGTGGTTTGAAACAATGACATTTTAAAATGTTGCTGACCTAAGGATTTTCTTTTACTGTTGTTTCTTTTGGATATGCTTAGCTGTTTATCTAAGCAACTCTGGTCATTGAATGAGGTTTCAAGAGAAAAGGTAAATAGAGGAAAGAAATTAATACAGGCAAATACAAATAGCTTCTGCTATAACAACTACACTTCTTTCATTTTGCAACTCTGAAACTATATTAAAATGTATTTATTCAGTAAGCTTTTCCATGTTTCCAAGAAGAGCAGCATCAAGAATACTGATCCATACCAAAAAACTTAGGAAGTACCTCAGATTTGTTAGTTTTGGCACAGGCCTGCAAAAGCAGTCTAATATCATCAGGTTTGAAAAAGGAGGACAGTGGCAAAGAGTGATTCAAGTGCAGCATAAACTTGATTAATTTACAACATGATCTTGGTTGTAATAAAAGCCAAGGGGATTGGTACACGGTGCTGGCAGAAAGTCTGAGGTCAAATCAGATTTAGCTGTAGATACCAATAAGGAAGCACAGCCAATGATTGCCATTACTACATTTATTTATTGCTGCTTAAGCTTTTTAATATGACTAAATCTGTATGTTGGCAGGTTTTGTTTTTCTTGTTTTGTGGTTTTCGTGGGGTTTTGATTTGTTTTGTTTTTTTTAAAGGCCAGTCTGTAACTGTGTCTGACTGTGTTGTCCTGGTCTGCTTTAAGTTCCACTGACAAACATGCACCAGATCACTTGCTGCTCAGTGCTCACTCACATCAGTTCTGGGTCCAAAAAGAACCAGCTGTGAATGCATCTGAGCTGTCTCTGATACAGCTCCAAGTCTGGAAAAACTAATTCCTCTCTCTCTGTGCAGACAGTGTTGTGCAATGGCGTGAGATCACTAAATACTTCTGTTGGACAATGGAAAGTAACCTGGGTACAGCATCTGCTTTAATAGCAACTGGTTTGTTGGGGCAATAGATGTTTGGGTTTGGGTTGGTTTTTTTGCAGCCTATCGTCTGTTTCTACCAACTAATTTTTTTTATGTTGATGGAGTTACAAGAGACTGGCACAACCATGCCATCGTGGCCACTGTTTCCATATTATTTTGCCTGCTAAAATGACGTGAGAGACGTTGATTCGTGGCAGACCTCCAGGAATCAGGTTAATTCTATCACTGCTGCACATGCAAAACCAGTGTTAAGGAGTTTCTGTTGTCTGCTTACAAACTGCTTTGAGGAAACATTTTATAAGACAGATTTCCTGAAGATGTTAAATGGTAGCATGAACTAAGCTGGCTAATTATTAAACCATATGGAAAATCAAATTACAAAGCAAGAAAAACAACCTGGGCACTTTGGTATGTGGTATTGTAATGTTTCCTGAAAGTGGTGAGCTTGGCTAGCAAGATTTCTATGGTCATCCCTTTCCTGTTCTAGCCCCTATATCCCTTGGCTCTGTAGTGCTCTTGCAGGTGTTGTTTGTTGCAAAATGCGTCTAACCCCCAAGGAATCTTCAGAACTACTTCTCAACATAAAATATGCTATTTGGGCCAGCTGATCTCTATTTCTGCTTTTGGAGTTAGAAGTTTGCCCTAGCTTTTCTTCAAGAGGTTTTTGCCAGCTGCCTCAGTTATTTTCATGTTTTCAGGTCTGCAGTTGTTGAGAACATTAACAGTGTTGTTTGCTCCCTTTCCTTCTGCAAGTAGTCTGATGTTACACAGAAACACCATCTCACCCACTTTCCTATTTTAGGACTCCAGCAAGCATTGTAGCATTCCTGGTCTGTTTATTCTCTGGAGCCCTACTCCAGTATCAAAGACAAGGGTCTATAATGAGGGCTGATGAATAGAAGCAGTTAATGCATTCAAGTAGTACAGCATTAACATTTGTACTTTAACTTCATAAAATACTAATGCTAAGACAAGAAAACAGCCACAAATACAGTTTACAACAGCACTGTGCTTAGAGCTTGCAACGTGAGCAGGCTGCAAGCTGGTCTGTCTTTGTGAGCAAATGGATATCCTAATTTCTCCTCTCCTTTCCAAGATGGGGAAATACAGACTATATTCGGGGCCAGGATAATCAGCTCCAGAGTTAGTGGAACTGCCCAGGAATAGCAAGGACAACACGCTCACAGCTGTGGACTAGCTTGGGTTTGACAAAACTAATTAATAAAGTGAGAAAGAACAGTAAGAATCAGGTCTTGAAAAAGCTCCAGTGATCTTAGGGAATGTGGCTAAGACCAAGCCCAGGGTTACAGGTAGGGTAAGAAATGGAAAAAGCCAAGGGCTCCAGGTAGTGTAAAGGCAAAAATTAACTACCAAAAAAGGAAGGGGTGGGCTGCACTAGGACTTTGTCCTTGACAATGTAGGGAATGACTAGCGGATGTGGAGAAAAGCATAATACTAGAAATGGACTGAACCTGAGTTTAGGGTTACAGAGAGTCAAAACCCAGGTAAACACTAACCCAAACCTGAGCCTTAATCCTAGTTGTGGGCCCTAACACATGACCCTCAGTTACGGCCCAGAGGAATAAACTGCCAGGGATCAAATGTTTGCACAGCCCACCCTTCCCTTTGGCAAATGTTAGGTGCCCCGCTCCACCTGGTGCTCCTAACCCTAGGAGCCCTTGTTTACCCTAACACTAACCCCAGACGTTGGCTGATCAGTATATAATAATGCCAAGTTATGGCCTAGACAAATATGTCAGGAGATAATTTTTTGTGTGGCAGACCTGTTGTTTTGGCTGCCCCTTTGCGTTCAGGCCCTATCTGGAGCTCTGAGCTTTGTCTTTCTCCTAACCCTAGGTATGGGCTGAACCTTAACCCATGACTATCAAGCACGGCCCAGAGGCCTTGTGCAGCCCACCACTTGCTTAGGCGGTCCTTTTTAATCCCACAGTAGTTGGAGCTATTCTTTGAAGGTAATGAGCAGATTAGGTGGCGATTATCCAGCCCTGATTACATCATGTACCTAAGAACAAGCACACTACAAAGAAAATATACGGTAAGACAAGAAATGCCTCTTCTCCAGGACTATCCTACTTGGCAGCCAGACAGCTTCTACGTTGATCTGTACTGAGGCTTGTTGTAGCTAACCTACTTGACCGAGCCCCTATCAAAACCTCCCTGTCATGGTCACAGTTCATGTTCTTGGACACAGAGCAAATGGCTTCTCTGGTTGGGCAGTTTGATATGTCCTTTTTCCAAGGCCATAGTTTCAGAAGGCTCGATAACTGTAATACTTCAGGACTATGATTCAGTGCTCGACAACTCCATTTTACATGTAGCCTTGCATAAAAGATTGCTAATCCAAGCCGTTTAGCTAGGGACAGAATCACTGTCAAGCCCATGGAAATACACTAATGAATGTAATGCTGACCCAATGTCTAGTACATCGTATCACATTTTTGAGAACAACCACAAGGTAAAATACTCATTCTTTGGCAAAGGGAGATCTCAATTAGGAGGTGCCAAAGGAATTCACAAAGCTTTGGAAAGGTCTACGTATCCCTTCCTCTAGGGAAAGGGGAAACTCAAACGTTATTTCCTTGACTGTTTACAGCTGAAAATGAAAGCTGGAAACCCATCAGGGACACAAGGATTTCAACACAGTTTTGTTGCCACAATTAGCGCTCTGTGGAATATTGATTCTGAAGCCATTGAACTTGTTCTCAGGAGTCTGTTTTGTCATTTTTATTGGAGAGTTTGCATTTTATAATCTAATTGGAATTTGCAAGATTCTTATGCATGCCGATTTATAAAAATCAAGGCTATGTGTTGAGATTTTTAGATCTCTACTATGCTAACACAGATAAGAGAAGGGTGTGTTCAACAGGCCAGTCACTGTTAACTCAAGGACTAGCAGACCGCACTACCTGGCCTTGGATGAGGCAGCTAAGATCAATTAAGATATAGAAGGTCATTAATAGCAACTTCTTGTAGTGTCCCTGAGATAACAACTGCTAGAAACAAATGCTGTGTGAAAGAGTACATTTTGTTCCGCAGTTTTCCCTAGTGCTGGACTTGTTGTACTATTAGTATTATTGTTTGATAGTTTAAGAATCTTCACCTTCATCTGGTGGTGTGCTTAGTGTAAGCACAGGTGCATTGCAGAACAGCAGTATCTAAAGGAGCAGTGTCTGAATCTTCATACCATCCCTGTTGGTGATGAAATTTACTCTACCTTGGCAAATAAAGTGGATCACAGGTCTGAGAATCCTTAAGTATTTTGTACAGTACTCACCTCCTTTGGTGTGGGTGCTTGTGCACGTGAGGGACTGCCATAGTCTGTGCACCCCCCCCAACCTCCATGTCCTCCTCTGTGTTCGTATGGAAAGTTGAAAGGATTTTATTTTAACAAGAAAGGAAATTCTGGTGGTTTGTGGAGATTCAAAATGCACTCTCTGCTGCAGCTCCAGGGAAGAATTGTCATTTTCTGCGTTGGTGAATTAGCCAAAAGAAGCACCAAGAACTGGTGGAAATGAATTTGGGGGGGAGGGCAAGCTCTTTTGTGTGAACTTGCTGTGAGCATTTGTCATGTCATTAATAAGATGGTACCAATTCCCTCTCATTTGTTTATCCCTAGATGCTTCCCTCAGGTATTCGTGCTCTTAATTATGTTTATTTCCCCATAATTCTAGCTGTATTTTCTGCTGACCTGTCTTTTTTCTTTTTTTTTTTTTTAATTTCTTCCCACGACACTCACTTGCTTTCTACCCTCCTACCCCGTTGGATATGGCATGCAGATAATGCTACATTTCAGGCCTTCCAATCACATCTATTAAAAATCTTGTGATTAAATTGGAGATCATGCTCTCAAGGTTGCTGAAGCTTTGTGGTGCAGGGTTTGCTGCACAAACCTCAGAGACAGCTTCTCTAGTAGGTTTTGAAGCCCATGCTAAAGTGTATGCTAGGAAAGAGAAGTTACTGTTGTCCATGTTAGCTGGCTTAAACTTGGCATGGATTTCTGGTCTCTTATCTGCGTAGCAGTTACTATAGAATTAACCAAGGCTTCTCTGCAAGCACAGCTACAAACTTCAGTTATTCTTTTTAATGGAATCTGAGATTTTTATTTAATTAGATCCCCAAGACAAAATTGAAGAGTGGTGATAAAATCACAATAGTTGCCAACATGGATTTAAAACAATCTCTTAACCAGTGTGTGTCATGTTGTCCTGCGTCCCCCCCTCCCCTTTGTACAGCACAAAGTAAAGCTGAGTGCCATTTCTGCTCTGGGAGGTTTCTATCTGTCCAAAAGTTTTACAAAGAGGAGGTCTTCCATGCTTTCTCTTTCAAAGCAATTTTGGATGTAAACAGTCCATGGTACTCAATTTCCTAAGTCAAATCTCCAGGACAGCACACAATTTAATATGTAACCTCTGTTTATGACTGTCACCAATTTGCTCCTTTGCTGATTCATATCCTACTTGAGTGAATAATGTCTTGTACAAAAATTGATTGGTGAACTGTTGGTTGTACTTAACCTCTCATGTTACTGAGGATGTTGAACCGTTAGCGATGCTGGGAAGCAGTACAAGTTAGGCAGGAACTGGTATTTCATCACGTTGCTGTGGTGGTATGAGCTTGCTGACACAGTCTGTGATGATGGATCTGGACCGTTGGCCTTGGAGAAAGTCTTGCCTGTTTAAGGGCTAACTTAATGAGAGGAAAGATAGCTGTCATGCCTCCAGACCGTTTCTGTATAAGAGAAACAGACCACTGGACTGTTTTGCTAGTTAGGGTGGAAAGTGTGTTTGGTTTATGTCTTGTATAAATAATAAAAGTAATAAAAAGACACAAATACCTCACTGCAAACGAAGCAGTCCGGAACAAATTGAAGAGGAAAAACAAATAGCTGACCAAAGCACATTAACCACTCAGACTGAAATCTGACTTCAGTCTGCAATAAAAGGCTTTATTAGCCCCTACGCTTGATATACTCAGTTGAGTTAAGCACCTGGGCTTTTTTGCTGCTTCTGGCAAAACAAGAACCAATGAGAAGAAGAGTGTTCGTGAATGTCACTAGCTGGGGAGGAGGAGAAGGGTGTTGGGACTCCTTTGCTTTTTCGCTCTTGTCTCTGCCCAGGAGGCTAGTCAGTGCCTGCTCTGTTAGGAGACACTGGCAGGAGCATGTGTTTCCTTGGCAGAAATGCAACTTGCTCTATTCACACACACACACACACACACACACACACACACACACAAAAGTACACAATGTCCTTTTTCCTCAAACGCTGGAATTGAGCATAATGCCATTTCCTTGCTCAGACATCCAAGCCTGCCTTCCAGCGAGTGCCATGCCCAGGTCCTGGCCCCTGGCTCCGTATGCCACTGGCTGTGCTGGGGCTCTGGCTCCCTCTGCGGCGTGGGCTCCCACAGCTGCATCCCACCAGTGCCCCGGCTTCATGTTTGCTCTCCGTTTCCAAGGGAACTGCTGAAGCCAAATAGTTCAGATTCAAATAGTACAAGCCTTGCCATCTGTCAGTCTATATCCTGAGCAGTGGCTTCTGGTGTCTGTTTCTCCAAAATGCAGAGCTATTAAATTGATGCTGTATTTAGCCCGAATGCAGTTTTCTGATGTCTCGTAGGTACATGAGGGATGTTGTCATCTCCTCACATAGGCTTTTGTGGAAGATTTTTGTTGGTAATGGTCAGCTTTGTGTCTGTGAGGACCAGCTCATATTTAGGTGATGCTTTTTTTAAAAAAATGTACTTGATCTTTAAATGTTGGGGGTTTTTTCAGCCTGTGCATCATTCACAAAGGTCTGCCTTATTCAGTGCTGGGGAAAACACTATAGACACCTTCTGCTGATATAAGCTGCCATTAGCAGAAGCCTATGAAATACAGCAGCAGACAACAGGGGTTCTTAAGTGCTTAGGAAAGATTATAATGGTCATTGTACATTATTTTAGTCATTACTATATTTCTGACCTTTATTAGGTGATTACTTCACATGAACAAACTCGCAGACCAGCTGTGCTGCGCCAAGGTGGCATGTAGGGACTGTTTGAACTCTGCCACCATGTTTAGAGGGACGAGAAGGCAGAGGGGAGTACAGTGGAGCTATCTGCTCTTGAATAAAACTTACTAAAGCTAAAATCCCATCATTTATAAGCATTTGATTATGAAAGAAGTTACCTGGGTTATTGTGGGGAAGGAGTGAATTTTTGATCGGAAAAAAAGAAGCAGTTTTCAAATCCCATGGCTTGATGCATCATGTGCCAGTTGGGCGGCACTGCAGGGTGCCCTGCTGGCTGTGGATGCTGATGGAGAGAAAGCTGAGACTGAGCAGACTACCAGGGTTTGTCTGAAGGCATTTTTTCCAGATACCAGGAACTATAATCTTTCCTGGCTTCCTTGAAATTCTGAGTGCTAAAATAAGTGCAGTAGATGGAAAAACTGAAGAACATACAAACAACAGATCAAATGGAGTGAAGGCACAAACTTTCACATTTCAGGATTCCTTCAGAAATGCAGGATTAGATTAAGAAAGATGTGGATGATGATACAGCAGGAAAAACAAGACATGAAATTCTGCATAATATGTATTACCTCCAAAGGAAACACACGGTTCTTTTGACTTTCAAGAGCAAAAACAGTTTTTCTGAATAAGGTAATTTTCCTGATAGAACAATTTTCAAATTCTGAGGGAAGTAACAGTTCTGTAATTTGGAAGACTTCACTTTTATTCACACGTGTCATATGACCTTTCAGGTAACCTAGAACAAGTTATTTAACCCTTCTGATTTTTACTATAAAAAATAATAACCAAAAAAACCCTTATGGATGTTATGAGACAAGCGTCCTGGTTCTTAAATAATTTGAGGTGCGTGCACACATCGGGTAGCTGCCACTGGCAAAAGAGAGAACAAAACCTTTCCATATCAAGAAATAACAGAGACTTATCCCACAAAGGGACAAAAAATAATTTGGGGGGGAGGGGAAGAACAGTCTTTGTGAGTTTGTGATAAGTTTTAAGTTTTTTCTTAACTTTGTGAGTTTAGATAACTCAGGTCTTGAGTAACTTCCAACAAGCATGCATCCTTTTCCTGGAATCAAAAGACCTTGAAAACTCTGAGAGGCAGAAGTCAGTTATAGAATTATAGAATATTTCAAGATGGAAGGGACCCATAAGGATCCATAAATATATGGACCCCACTGAGACTAACAAATACAATATTTATAGCTGTCAATATTATTTATTTTTTCTAGTCAGGCTGCATGGGACATGCCTGCTACCACCAGCCTTGCTGTGCTGTTGGCAGAGGTTGGTGTGGTGTAGGTTGGGAAAGAAGGGCTGTCATACAGACTCAGCTCACAAGCCAGTACTGTCAGCCTGGCGTAGCTGAACATGGCGGTAGCGGTGCAGTAAATTGTTAAAGGTCTCTTTATCTGTCACTCCTACCATTTTGGCTTTCAATAATAAGAGGCCATCACTATTGCTTGGCACTGAAGGATAATTAACTTTCCTAAAACGGTTGATGTCTTCTGCGAAGAGGTCCTGGGGATGCTGAATGGAGCAGGTGGGCAGGAGAAAAAGGGAAAGGGTTAGTGGAGTTAGCTGATGCCTGTCAGCTGCTTGCTTTGCTCCACCCTGAGCCCTCGAAAAAGAGGTGCTAGTGCAAATACGCAGTGTCTTTTTTCTCTCTGGTGTGAACTTGACTGCTACAGTCCCAGTCTCTGCCATGCTGGGGTTGGGTCACAGAAAGCAGTCTAACCCGGCGCAGTCCTGTCGCTCTGCCTGGGGCTAGTGCGGGAGTGTGCAGCTTGGTGGCTGGCACAGAGCTTCCTGGGACATGTGTCTTAAGCCATTCCTCAATTAGCTGTTGCAGTCTTCCCAGGAATTTCTACATGGATAATATATACTTTTAGCCGTTTATACTATAGTTGAATGGGCAAGTATAGTAACTTACTACATAATTATATTGAGGTTTATGTTATAAAACTTTAAATGTCTTGGGACACTGTTTGCAGAGAAAGTGCTGCCTCCCTGGAGGTCAGCAGAGGTGTTTCAGCTGGAGTTCCCCCAGATAAGAAGGAGGGAGCTGCTGGTGGGGCCTTTTCCTACTCTGTGAGACACGCTCTTTGGGAACATGTTGCTGCAAGAGCCTGCCAGATGCTGGACATGTTAGTTCCCTGGGCACCCTGCAAAGGCCCTCTTCTCCCTTCTCCACATAGCCTGTTTGAGGGCGTGGGCCGAGATGGATATGTTCATGCTGTAAATCTTAATTCTGTGGGATATGTGCCCAGAGTGCTGCACAGGCGCCTCCAGTTGTACCCTAGAATGTTGAAAAACTACTAAAATAATTTAAAAAAAGAGTTAAAAACTTAAACTCTACAATATCTCAAAGGAGCCTGTCAAAGCAAAAATGTTCTAACTGAAGTGAGGCCTGGGAACGCATGAGCTGTTGAGTCACCTTCCACCCTGACATTCCTTCCCTTTCACTCTTACCACAGCATGTTTCCTTCATATGTGGAAGCACTCTGTCAGTGCTTCATTGTAATTAGCTCACTTGCACTGGAAAAGGCTCTTAACGAGCCAGCTTGATGCTTCCTGGGTCTCAGGAGTGCGACTGACAGTGAGGGGTTGTGCATAAAACACACAAAGATGTGGAGTTTGCAGGAAAGCGTGAACTTCGTGTAAATAATCATGTGGATCTGATGTGTATGTTCTGGATAATGATTCATGCTAGAAGTTTAATTTGAAGTGAACAGGAACAGAAAGACTTATCAATGGCTCGAAACTGATAGTTGCTGAATGTTCTCAGTTCCCTATGGATGTTGTATAGCACTTGAAAAGTTGGTTCCTGTTGTATGTTACTGTTCCCTTCTTTATTCAGTATTCTCCAGTGTATTTTTATTGTATCTTTATTTATAGGTCTGGTTTTTGTTTGGGATTTTAACTGAAACCTTATTTATAAACAAGACATGCATGCATCTTAAGTACGAAGTCTGTGCACTCAGGGGGGCTACAATGAATTTTAAACAGCGCAGACGAGTGCCACCACTGCCCCCTGACTGTAAAACTCTGTGGGGCAGGGATGGACTTCTATGTGTGTAAGGCAGCTCTCTTGGGGAATCTGACGTTTGCCTAAATTGATTTTGAAAGAGAGTATTTGACAGTATGAGACCAGCAGACTGCATTGAGGAAAAATTAAAAAATAAGGGACGATTGCTCCTTTCATTTTAAAAGGAAAAAAAAAATGTTTTCAAAAGCAGAATCAAGCTCTGAATGCAGAGGTATGCTACATGGTACTGCATCTTCTCTGCTCCCCTCAGTTGTACTGAGATGTCCAAAATGTTACCGGGCTCGTAGTTTTACATTGCTAATGCTAATGAGAAGTGACAGAGTGCAACACTTCTCCTGTTGAAAGCCTCCTTTAATAGCCTTGTGCAAAGCTCTCTAAAGTCAGTGGAAATGTTCCAGCTGACCTCAGTGGGCACTGAATCAGGTAATACATCACATCTGTCCTAGTCACCTGTGGATGTACATAAATAACATGCTGAAGAAGGTGCTAAAACTGCACAGCGCAGTAAATGACTTTTGTAGAATCTGTAAAATCTTCCCTGTAAGTACCAGAATACTGGTACTTGAACTTTTTCAAAAGTAAAAATAAAATAAAAAACAAACCCACCACCACCCATAAGAAAATAAAATCAAAACAAACCACCAAAAAATCCCTAAAACCAAACACACGAAAAAAAAACCAACCAGAGAAAAACCCAAGAAAACCCACCTGGAGGATTGAAGTATTGAAGGCAAATCCTGGTGGTCTGCTTTGAAGAAACACTATTTCTTATTGTGTGAAAACTGGAGTCCTAAAACAGTTCAAAGGTGTTCTGTGATGTTAAAAGTAAACAGAATTTTGTATTGTAATAAAGGATACTCAAGGAGCCTGTGGAACACAGTATTTGGAAAGAACAGGAACATTAGCAAATGGATTACAATTGCTTTATAGACTTTCTCTCTTTAGTGTTCTGAAGTTGAAGTAATCTCTCTGGATAATAAAAGTACAGATATGTAACTCCTGTCAATGTTAGAGAGCGGATGTTACTACCTGTTGGCATAGGATGTAGCTTTATCTATTCCTAACTAGCTTTCAAGTATGAGCATTTTTTCAGTAAACTTAAAATTCTTAATAAATTTGTGCTTCTCCAGCAGTGGTGCAAAGTACCGCAAAATGCAGTAGCAGTACTTCAGACTTTTCACGTGTTGGTTTAATAGGGAGAGAGAGAGAGTGTGTGTATACACACACACACACCCGCAAAAATATAATTCATTTTAAAATTTGGGCCAAGTGCCAGGAAAACTTTTGTCCAGGTTGTCTATAGGTAGTTTAAGATTAATTTAAAGGATCATAAACTTTCTGAAATGGATACTACTTTTAATGCAGTCCCAAGTAGGGTGTTATTTTTTCATTTTGTAGCCAAGAAATCTAAAAAGGGACTGGTCTGGTGCTTTACTTCTCCTTCAACATTCACTCTTTAAAACATGGTGCCTCATGCTTCGATATTTTTTCTTTTTTTTGTATCGGTAACATTATTTCAGACCTGTGGTACAGATATCCCATTTCATAAGATGCTTGTGACTAGCCGCTCATGAAATCCTTGTTGGAATAATGTCATCAGTCATCATTAGAGATATCTATCTTTTGAACCTTTGGAGGTTATTCTGATGATTCTGGCAGCTAAGGGGGCAGAGGAGCAGCAGCAGCCCTGTTCTTTCAGCAGGAACTGTGCTCCTTCCCTGCTTATTAGCTGTGACATCCACTTGCTTCAGACTCTTGTTTTCTTTCCACATGCTGCTGATCTTATAAGACCTTTCTCCCCAGTGCTGGAGATGTCCACTGACAACTTAGTCTCTTTGCATGCTTTTTCTGTGCTGGAGTGGAAAACTTCACTATATTAATGACAAGCTCATTTTCAGAAACAAGTACATTTTCCTTTCAAGCTTCTGCTGGGGGAGGGCGAGTGTTCATATTTTCTTCAGCTGTTATGGCTGACTTTTGAGTCACTTTACTTAAATGGCTTGATTTATTTCAGTTGTCAGAAATTTACACATTCAGAGCTTGGTAATATGTACAAATATTTACAGATGGCAACAATCGTTTGGAGTAATGTCCTGATAAATTTTCTTCTTCACAGCAATTAGCAGGGTATCCAGAAAGAACTGAAACTACAAAAGGGTTTGCTAGACACAAGCAACGAGACAAATAGCCTATTCAGAGGAGATGGCTAATGTCCATTATGAGTTTGAATTTGCTTTCTCCATCTTATTAGCATCTTATTCGTCTACATTACTGGAGAGAAGTGTCATCTAAACACCTTTCTTTACTTCTGACAGAGCCTTTTGCAGAGCAATTGCTTATACCATCTGGATTAGACCAGCTCAGGGTTAGAGGAGAATTTCACCTTTCATGTCTCGCCTCCTGTTTCGGGAACTTTCAATATGATTAAATTGACATTTGTATGTACCCGGTGAGGCTGCTTCCCTCCACATCTAAACAAGTATGTGCTTCTACACATTGCATCTTGTCCATGAGAAAGAAAAAGGGTTACTCTAAAGAGTCTCCCTCTGTTTCTGTCAGGAAAAATAATGGTGTTGGCACGATTTCATAGTCTAAAGCAGATCTTTTTTCTTCTCCTCTTGGAAGTCATTGGTTGACAAAACCAGCACAGTTTCCAGTCCCTGTGGAGCTTTGGTCATGGTGACACTGATGCTTTCATCAGATGAAAGACTTGGCTGCTGCAACTGGGGCAAACCTGCCCTTGTACTAGTTCTTGCCCTTGCACCAGGACAGGTGTTCATGTACATGACTGGCAAACCAGACCAGAGGCACATGCACAAATGAAAACTAAACTTTTGGAGCAGAAGAAAGGGGAGGAAAAAGTTAATTTTTGGCCAGATCATCTCTCTGATTTGTCTTATGGTTGCACTGTCGTTGCTATTGGTAGAGGAAGAGGAGAATGTAAAATCAGCTCTTCTGAGAACAGCCCGCACATGGGTAGCGTAAGGCAAGTGTAAAACCACTGCCCAAACCCCAGTCTGTACAGCTCTCACGTTTGGCAGGAGAATCAGAAGCACAGCTCTTCACAGCTTTTGGTTTGCCATTTTAAGCATCTGGCTTAGTCAAAAACAGTGAATGAAAAGTTGTCCTGTCATTAGTTGTAACTACGAAGAGCATGTGGTATGGAATTCATGCAAGATACTGAGATTCAAAACAGCCTCAGATCTCCTAAGGACCTAACATGCTCTGAGGCCATAGCTGTATTCTGATCTGACTAGAATATGTCCACAAAAAACATGAAATACCACAAATAAGATGCCACAAATGCTACTTGATTACTGAGCACAGCTTTTAAGACATTGTCCTTTTATCTCCTTGGGGATGAAATTATGAACAGATACTAACAAAAGCCTGGTTGCTGCAACCTGAATGAGTCCTGAAAATATAATTTCTCTTTCCAGAAGTTGTAATGAGCTTCCTAAACAGGCTTTCTAAAATCAGGTAGTTCAATTTGTCAGGAGGAGGAAAGTAATTGGGATGTGGAGATGACTGGTTATTGAATTCTCCGTATGTTGTTATTTACCTGATGGCTTCTAAGTCTATTGTAGCATGGTAGACCTAACTTCTGTAGACATCCAAACAAGGTCGTGTGTCAGTCTGCTCCTTCGCCTTACTTCCAAATATTCCTTTGTTTCTTCCTTTGAGAAAGCCCATTTCAAGTTACTCTAATCCTTTATACCTCCAATATGCATGGACCATCAGCTGTAACTGTCTTTTATCGGCACTCAAGTGTTTGCGGAGAAGACTATAACCTGCCCTCCCCTCGTCTATTTATAAAATAAACACCCCAGTAACTGTGTAAATACATTCATAAATGATTGCGGAGCAGCTCCCATCCATCACAAGCAGATTTTGATAATGCTAAAGTTTGTCTATGTGAACTGTGTTGTAGTAGAGTTTCTCAACTACACTGTATTTGTAATGTGAATCAACCATGTACCCTTTGCCACTGTACACCCTGAAAAATGAGTCGTATTAGTACCTTGCTAGCATGAAATACAATGAAACGCATTTCATCTGATGGACTGGCTTAGGCTCTTGTTGGAGTTCAATACTCTCTGACCAAGTTCTTCTATATGTGCGATATGTGAAGGGTTTAATCTTTATTACCAGTTTTACTTATTTGAAGTTACTTGACATTACAAGCCATTCAAAAATCAATTGTAAAGCGAATCCTGCATTTCTTATGCATCCAGTGTTCTCACTGAAACAAGTATCTTCATATGTGCAAAGAGTGAGTAATTGAGTTTCCATTTTTACAAAGTGAAGTGCTCTATAGAAATTGGTTTAAAATTCCTCTAGAAAAGTCAAGCTAAATGTTAATGGCTAGGGTGGTGCATTAGCTACGCCTAATATCAGAGAGCAAAATGGTGCTGTGTGGTAGGAGCTGGAGTTGATCTGTAAATGCTGCACACAGCCGCTGCTGTCTGAGGTGTACAGTATGTCCAGGTACTGCCGACTGGTAAATCCCAGAGGACAGCACGCAGACGACTGCAGAACGCACAATGGTGCTTCATTGCCTTGCACCTCTGCAGCACTAGCGCCAAGCTTTCCTTTGATTTTGATATGTACAAGTCGCTTTGAAACACTACATTAGGTAGCATGCCATGGGGACAAGGTGCTCTTCAATGTATGGGCAGAGAACAGAAATCACAGCTTCTAAAAAGCTTTCAGAGATCAAAAAATAACATCTAAAGCAAGCTTTGGTATGGGAATCAAGGACGCATCTAGTGATCAAACAAGAAGTGACCATGCTGTTCTCCACGTAGCACTTAGCAGTAAGTTGCCGAGAGTGATTTCAGCTTTAAGATGTCTGTATAAAAGTTTTTTCAAAGATCCTTGGTCACTTATCTTGGCAAATACAGTCTTAACCAAGCTATGAAAAAGTATTACTTAACCTAAAGATATCAAAAAATTATTTGTGTAGTTAAACTGAAGTGAAGGAAGATTAAGTTATGGCAAATAACCATGTTAAATGAGGGTCAGGTTGCTCTCTTAATCAAATAACTTTGCCAAATATTTACTAAAATAGGACAGACTCTTGTAAAAGTATAAATAGTTTGTTACTTATTTAAATAAAAGATCCTTACAAACCTTATTTGGTATGATTCTTTGATAGTGTTTATGAGGGATTTTTTAATAGCAGGATTTCCATTGTGATTTTTCACTAGTAAAAAAGAAGTAACTTTTTTTTTTTTCTGGCAAAGTATATTTTCCCTATAAAAATTTGATAGAAAGCATACTACTTAGTAAATTATGAGATATGTTATAAACACTCCATAGATTAACTTTACCACTAAATAAATATTTAATTAAAAAGGATGTTGCAGTTTGTGGGATTTGACTAGATATTTTGTTTCTGTACAGCAACTTGTAATCAGCAAGTTCTGAATCCCTGATAAGAAAGTACTTAGAAATGCAGGGAGGAGAGGGAATGTTCTGGAAGAAAAAGCTTGCAGTCTTTTGCCCAAAAATGTTTCGGTGCGTGCTTGTATTTTGCAGAACAGAATATGTCCAGAACAGGAAAGATATAATTTCAAAAGGTAGTATTAGAGAATATACATAAGATAATGCAACATGAACATTGAGAGTAAATTGTCAAAGCGAATGTGCGCGTTTTCAGTCTCCCTGATCTTGGAGAGGTGGGAGTGCCTGTATTTGTGGCCTGCTTAGTCATGTTGAGTGCAATTCACAACGCTCCTTTAAAAAAAAAAAAAAAAGACTAAAAAGTAGTTAGAAAGTACGAATTACTCTCTCACAATGTAGCAGTCCTGCATAAGGAAATTTAAGCACTTATGAAGTGAAAAGTGAAGTGTAATTATAGCTTGGACACTTCTTAATATGTGGGAAAGAGCAGAATTATTTGATTAGGTCTCAGTGCCGTAGATGTTGACACCCTATTATCCAGTGTAATTACAAATGGAATGGGAAAGGGTTAAACGTTACCGATAGGGTTCAGAAAGCACCCCTGATGAACAGATTAGGCAATGATTGTTCAACTGAAGGTTAACCTGCATCTTCTACTTGATTGTCTTCTGTCTAGTGTATCTCAAGATTTAGCAACCGTAAGGCCATGGTGCACCTTAGTGGAATGGAGGGTTACTTCTGGTAGAAAATGTCACATGAAAAAGGTTGAGTTGTGTTGGAGGGAGATTAAAACAGACACTCAGCAATATTTTCAGACGGTCTGTGTATAAAAAGCAATTTGGCCTGAAATCTTGAAGGCTGAACTGTCTGGCTGCAGACTTGAAAATAGTACTATGTCTGTGTAAGTTTTGCTACTATTTTTAGGGTTCTGATTGTGTAATCTGTAGTTCTGATGGTGAGCATTTATGTGGGTCATTTCTTTGGCTCTGGTGGGAGTGGTCATGGGAATAAGATTTACCAACACTATCAACTTCTACTTTCTAGTTTTCCTATTTTTGTCCAACCTTGCCCAAAGCATCTATAGGAAGCAAGTTCATATTGTACTGATACATTGCCCACAAGTATAGAGACATTAATTTCTTTCTTGTTGTGAAAATAGCCTGCTCTGAAGGGATTTGGACACAAGACTCCATAGTAAGCATTGGAACTAGTGGAAGTGACTTAGTCCAAGGAAGGATCTAGCCCTGTCTTCTCCAGGCAAGGTCAGAAAACTGACTAGAGTCCAAGTTGCAAGCCACCCAAAGCTAGAACCATGAAATAAAATGCTAGCTGCTCATTTTATTTTACAAAGGCTCCATCCTGAAGTTCTGCCTGTCTGTGTATCAGTTGAAGACCAAAAAGACCATTGATATGTTCATAAAAAATGTGGTGTATTCTACACTTCTAAAAAGTCTTGCTGTCACCCAAAGGAAAATGAAGCTAGCTAAGAGCTAGACTGCCATCTAACTCTAAGCATAACCTCCTGTAACATTATTTTGAAGTCTGGAAATATTCCAGATATGTGATCAGATGATTCGAGTCCAAATGATACCTAAGTGAGTGAGGCAATAAAGAGATTAACCATAGATGAAGCAACTAAAAACATGACAAAGAACTGAAAAAGAAGCAGTACAAATGGAAACAAACATAAGGGGTACAAAAACATAGCAACAGTCAGTGTTGCTGGCTACAATAAGCTTGTGTTAACTGGAAATAGAACCAAGTAATGCAAGGGGTTGGAGAATAAAAGATAAAGGCAGTTACAATATTTTCTGTTGTAAACCATGCTATTTATGGAGGAACACAGCAGAAAGCAGTGCAGTTCAAACAAGCAATGCAAAAAGATGGAAATAAATACTTCTGTGAATGAAGTGCATTATACATTTAAAACTCTTCAGTGGAAGAAAATTCAAAGCGTTCGCAGTTTGTGCCTAACACAGAAACACTGCTGATGCAGGCAGATTGCACAGGACCTTTCCTGTGCAAACATCTGCAGAACAATCAATCATGATTAAATGGCAATCTTTAACCAGTGACACTGTTTATATGAAAGGCAAATCCAGGGCTAAAGCCGTGTGAAATACAATGGCAAAGTAAAATGCCTTTTTAGTAGGAGAAAGGAGACACAAGCAGTAGTAGCAAACTTCCAATATTTGAAAAATTAGGAGAAAAAAAAACCCTCAAAATTGACAACAGGAAAGAAAGTGAACAGCAAGATTGTGCAATTCTGTTAATGTGTTTCAGGGGCTTGGGAGTTTGCCAGTACTATGTACTATATGGCTCTACTTCAGCTGAGTTTAAAGCATGAATGTGCCTTATACCTGTACGTATTCTCAAAGAGTTGAAGTTGTGCGTGTGGAAATCCAGCTGGGCACTGATGTAATGCTTCAGGGTTTCTGCTTGCAGGTTTCTTAGCATGCTCATGGGAGGATTTCTTGCTGTCTTATACTGTACTTGTATACATGATCCAGATGGTCCCCTTGTGGGCAACAAATTCGAGTCTCTTGTCTATCTGTGGGCTAGCTATTAACAAATCTTGGAGATTTCTACCCTTTAGCACATTTGGTAGAAAAGGTCAAAAGGGGCGGGGCGGTAAACAAGTGAGAGATGTACAAACAGCACAATCACTAAAGCCTCCTTACTGTAGGAGACCAGACTAAAAAGCAAGGCCGCCTACTAATTAGTGCAAGAAGAAATGTATTCATTGTTTAACTGAAAGGTGTGTTGAGTTGAGTGAAAGAACATGTTGGATGGGGGAATGAACGGCTGGGACCCATTTGATTGTAACACTGGTAAACAAGTGAGAGATGTACAAACAGCACAATCACTAAAGCCTCCTTACTGTAGGAGACCAGACTAAAAAGCAAGGCCGCCTACTAATTAGTGCAAGAAGAAATGTATTCATTGTTTAACTGAAAGGTGTGTTGAGTTGAGTGAAAGAACATGTTGGATGGGGGAATGAACGGCTGGGACCCATTTGATTGTAACACTCAAAGTGCCAGACAATAGCGTCAGAATTTCTGCAAAGCCGAGAAATTCTCAAGAGAGCATCTTCATCTGCTGACATGAATGAAATAGTGGGAAGAATAGCATCAGCCAAATGACTTTAATCTAGATTTGCTCCAGCGAATACTATTTGATGAGGCAAATTCCAGAATATTCACTATAAATAAACTATTTGGACAGCATAGATTCCTGTTTTCTGTTAGTGCTTAGCACCCTGTGTTCCACTGAACGTGAAGGCAAATATTTGATGAGCACAAATTTTTGACCAAAAATTGCAAAAACACACCAAAGCGGCATGCTAAAACCTATGTTCTCCATTTGGAATTGAGACAGCATGCACTTCTTTTTTTAAATTTATAGAAGTCACAGGTACTGGGGCAGTGCGGAGATGGGAAAGCCTGAAACAAACAGGAAAAAGGCATGGTAGTGCCCTACAATGGAGGAGAAGCTGCTTGCGTGTTTACTTTTATGTGGGAATTCTTACTTTTTAATCTAGGTAGAACTGATTTGCTATATTTCTCAAAGGTGAGGATGGATGGGAAAGTGAGCTGCTTTTAAGCCACCTTGTCAATGTTGTTATGTTATCCAAAAGCTGAACTGTTGATCTGTTATTTCTGGTCTGAACTTCAGCACCAGCACAGTTGCAGTCATAGTACCAGCAAAATAAAAATTTCGAGAAAAACATGATGACTTCAAAAGCATTGAGCAGAGCAGAAGAGATAATCTGGATTTTAAAAAATGACAAACAGGACTGTAGAACGGTGATGGATATATATGCTCTCTATATATTATAGGCTAGGGTTTTGATGTGCCCTTTTCTGTGGCTCTGTGTTATCCATGATTTTGGATTAAATGAGCGTTAAAATATAGCTTGATAAATTTAGTCTTCTAGCAAAGCCAATCAAAAAAAAATCCTGGCTCTCCCATGCCCTAGTCCCTTCTTTCTCCCTGTGCTCTTATAGTTCACTACGTCTTTGGTTGCGCTCTTACAATTGTTGGTGCAGTTGTGTGCTGATCTGCCTCTCTCAAGTGATACACCCAAGTTTCTAAAACATTGGGGTCTCCTTTGTTTCAATGGTTCCTTTGCAGCAAGGTCAAAAAAGAAGCTGTGCCTGTGTGAGAGAAAGGGGGAGGAGGAGGGTAGGGGATGCTCCTCTGCAGAAGAGGTCCTCTTAAACCAAGTGTGTTTCTGGAGGAAAGGTATTATTGCAGCCTTTCAGTACTTAAAGGGAGCTTGTAAGAAAGATGGGAACAAAATTTTTAGCAGGGCCTGTTGTGATGGGACAAGGGGTAATGGTTTTAAACTAAAAGAGGGAAGACTTAGACTAGATATAAGGGAGAAACTCTTTACATTGAGGGTGATGAAACACTGGCACAGGTTGCCCAGAGAGGTGATAAATGTCCCATCCCTGGAAACATTCAAGGACAGGTTGGACGGGGCTCTGGGTGACCTGATCTGGTTGAAGCTGTCCCTGCTCATTGCAGAGGGGTTGGACTAGATGACCTTCAAAGGCTCCTTCCAACCCAAAGTATTCTATGATTTTATGAAATAGGATTATCAGGGGTTTTTAAAATTGTACAATATTAGTACACTGTACTAATTTACAATTTTATTTATGGTGTTTCCAAGATTTTGGAAGAAGCATTTCAAAATAAGCATGTGCTATTATTTCCTATTATGGGGGGATGGCAACAAATAATTATGACTTTTGTTGATGTGCTCTAGAAGAGAGAGAAATCTCTCATGTTGAGAAGATATGTTTCTCATAATTTCTTTCAGGTTTCTAAGGGCATACGACACTTCTTCCTAGGATGCAAAGATTATCCTTCAATTCCTACTTTATTTAAGTTTTAACTTGAAACTAACTGTTGTTGGGGACCACAAATAGCTCAGTCAAGTCTATTCTGCAAAGTGTTTCAGAGCAAAGAAATTAAGAGATTAGTCACGCCAGCTTGCCAGGAGGCTGTTGCCTTGTAAGTAATACAGAAATTGCAAAGGGGAACTTGTGAATTATGGAACTGTGTAGTTATAGAAATACATTAATAGCAGAAACAGCAGAAGGCACAAGTGAGTCAATGTTGGAGTCGGTGTTGCTCCACAAAGCCAGGAACCAATAGCTGAAAGACTATGTTGTTGCTTTGTACTTTGGATTGAAAATGTACCATCAGGCAATGCTGCTTTGTGATCGCTGCGTGCTCTGACATGTACAAACTCTGAATGTCTTGTTTAAAGAAAGATTCAGAAAATGAAGCAAATCTTTGTTTATGACTCCTCTTTATCATCTAAGAGGAGGTGGCTTGCATATGGGAGACTGTACCTAACCCAAGAAACCTGGGCTGAACTGCAGGGTCAGTGGCCTGAGCCTGGAGGTGAGACAGTGTGGTGTAGAGTTTGGACAGTGGTCCCAGCTTTTTTGCATCTTTGAAGTCTTCTGATTGTATGTGACACCTTCAGAGAGATGAGGCTTCTGTGACGAATATGCCTGTGTTGTATATATGTCCTTAGGTGGGGTAAAGTAGCCTCGTCACTGTGAGGGGAACAGGGAAATAAAGACTGTTCCTCCTGTGGTAGCTGCTAGCATGTAGAAGTGAGCAAAATGGGTTCCCCAATGTATGCTGGTATCTTATTTAATGTAGATCAAAATGGTTTTAATTATACTAGTGAAGGAGCTAGCTAATCTGTGGTCTAAATATCTCTGCATGTTTCTTCTATGGCCTGGACTTTGGTGTGTTTTGTTTTTTTGTTGTTTTTTTTTTTTTTAATAAAAGCATGGGCAAATATATTGTGCTTTAAAAACTAACTTTAAATGATTGGTAAAGTTAAATTAGGAATAAAATCCTGTTCTGTGACTGTCTCAGTTCATAATGAAGTAAAGATATTCAAAAGCTTACAAGCCCACATCCCAGTTTTTAATATATAAATTGTTGTTGTTGTTTGGTTTAGATTTAGAAACACCAAATACTGAAACATACTAGATTTCTGTGGGGTTTTTCCTATACAAAAACACCCACAATTTCTCTGTAGCATAACATCACTTTCCATCAGGACAACTGTTGTCAGGAACAAAAAATCAGTACGGCCAAGTATTTCCCACTGCCTCCACCCAGTTAGGAGGTTGTTGGATAAATTTGATTTAGCCTGCACGCAGATGGAAGCAGGGTACTGAGGCAATTTGTTTTTTCCTCCTTTTCATTGGTATTTCAAAGAAATAAATAGGCTTGGTAAACTCAGAAAATCTATTTGATTCCAGCTCAGAAGCGCAAGAAAATGTCTGGAGAAGTAAAAATCTCCCTCTCTGATTTTTCTCTATCTGTAAGACAGTAGATACAAGTCTTTCAGAATTTCATATTTTTGAATGCTGATGATTAGAAACATAAAAGAAATTAAGTCAAGGAAAGTATAGATTTTGACCATTTAAATATGTTAACTAAGATCTCGAAGCGGATATAATGTTGGACCCAAACTGTACCTTCTGACTTAGACACACTCAATTTTCACCTGTCAAAGTTGGCTTTGAATTTGCATGGGGCAGGGGGGGCAATGATGGGGTGTTCTTTGTTTCTTTTAGTTTGTTTGTTTGGTTTTTTATCTGAACATTTTTCAAAAATAGATCTTCCCTATGAGTAATTTTTGATAAATCAGGACTTTTTTTTCCCCTGAAATGAAAACTTCCTACTGAGACATTGGCCAAAACTTCTCACTTCCAGGTTTTGGACTAGGGACTTGAGCTATCCCTAATCTTATCAAATATCTATTTGACAGAATGCACCCTCAAAGGAATGCTCTAAAATGAAATTAAGGAAATTTAACTGAAGTAGTCCATTAAAAAAATTCCTTGATTAAGGGATAAATTGTCAATGCTAAGGAAAATCAGCCTTGAGGTTTTGCAGCTATTCACTGGGAATCTTAGTATGGTACAAGCAGATTTGGATTTAAAGCCAGACATGTAACAGCTGTGTTGCTGGAAAATTGGGAGATCTTACTCTAAATATTTTAAGCCAAAAGAAATGCTTAAAAAAATCTGCTATGCTTCAAAATGTTCTCATGTGAGCAATCCCATTATCTTCAGGGGAATGAGGACTATTTAACTGTTACTGGATCATATCCTTAACTGGTGATGTATTTATATTCCTAGTTCAGGAAGAAAAAATGGAGAAAATCCTGAATTTTGGAGAATATAGTTGAAGTTACTTGGGTCCCTTACAAAAACAACTTTCTAAAATACAAAGAAAAACAGATCTATGAAAAATCTGAGAGGATTTGATTTCGAACTTTAGCACAACCAATGGGTCTAGTTATTTCTTAAGGCTTTTTAAGTTAATAAAACACATGAGGAGTGGCAGGCAGAGGAGCTTGTATTTCACTTTCCACCACCTTAGCGCTGGGAGGAGCTCAGTCAGTAGGAGTCCTAAGGTAGTGGTTCCTGCGCCAAGTTAGAGGGAAGCAGGAGAGGAGTGGATGCAAGCTACAAGGGTCAGTGTGCTATGTTTTTCTTATAGAAAATGAGTAACTCCTTCAAGAAATGGAGGAATATAAGAATGTTAATTGTTAATCACCAACTCATTGTCAGTGCTGAGTAGAGATGATGCATTTACCAGTAACCTGCTGAGTGTCACAAAGAGGTGAAACTCTCAGACTGTGAAGAAATGATCACACTACAAACATTCTGCTACAAACATTTCAATTATGAAGAGCTGGTTTGGGTTCTAGCTCTTAGGGAAAGTCATCTCTGCTCGGACAGGCAGAAATGAAGAGGGTCACTAACACATGCTTACTAAATATGTTTGTGATAAGTGCCACTGGTGGTAACTCGAACACTCTCTTGAGTATGAGATGGGATGAAATTCTAAGGGCAGTGGGATTCGGGAGGTCTGGTCTCCTGGGATTCTGTGGGAGTATGTGGATTCTGCCATCAGCAGTGCAAGAACTCCCTTTGCAGGGAGGTTTTTGTGGGTTGGACACTTCTATTCTGCCTCCTGTACCAGCTAAACTTAAAGAGCTTACTGTTCTTGCAACTTTGCCTGTAAAATTTGTTCAAAATTATCCAACTAGCCTCCCCCTTCCAGAGTTCCCCGGGGTGGGGATAACACCACCTGAAGTGGCCAGTATGAAACTTACTATCTCCGTTATACTCAAGCTGTCATGCAAAAACTGAAGCGCATGGCTTGGGGTGCGGGAGAGGACGCGTGTTTCTACATTTCCACTGAGAAATGTAGTAGTTCATGTTTTGGTGCAGTGATGCAGTCTAGTTCCTTCAGGGGCAGGGGATTTGCAAATACTTGGTGTATCTGAATTTAGCATGTTGAATCCTTTACAAAGTCTCTGTCTTTGCTTAACATGCTCCGTTTCCACAGTGCTCCTGGGTGTTGGGAGAGAGCAGATATCATGCCCAGGCCAGTGCGCTTGTGCTAGCTCAGGACTAGGGCTGAGCAGCCTGTCCTGCAGTAACATGACTTGGAAGAGACCTTTAAGATCATCAACGAAAACAATTCTATGACTGGAAACCTTTGGGGCGCTTGGCACCAGAGCCTGAGAACAGCACAAGATCTGTAGATCCAGTACTCCCAAAAGAAAACCCACTCTCCTTTCATTGCTCAGAGCAGTCACCAGGACAGAAATGAAGTGACTTAAAAATATTTGGGGCATGCAGAAGCTGGAACAGGAGTTAGGAGAAGAGCAGGAAGGGCACAGGTTGACTC
>NW_009648332.1:14587769-14594224 GCF_000708025.1 Charadrius vociferus | reverse complement strand
CTCTTCTGAGTCACCTTCAGTTGGAGCCCTGCTCTTGTACACGCTGCTGCAGCCTGGTGACCCCCAGGCAATTTCAGCACTATGACCACTTACTCATACTTGCAATATGGTGCGCTGACCTACTTTAAAATACTTGATTTCAGCTGAGTCCCGCTCTGCAGACACGGCAGTAGGTTTGCTTCAACGCCTGCCTTATTTTCCTTTCCCAGACTAACTCTTTAGTGGAATAATTAC
Source organism: Charadrius vociferus (assembly GCF_000708025.1). Taxonomy (NCBI): domain Eukaryota; kingdom Metazoa; phylum Chordata; class Aves; order Charadriiformes; family Charadriidae; genus Charadrius; species Charadrius vociferus. The sequence continues at coordinate 14,593,990 of NW_009648332.1, read as the reverse complement.
TGTACAAACTCCAAAGCCCAGTGAGCTGCTCTGCATTCCAGTTTTGCAGGAAGTAAAATCTGAGCTTGCCAAGTCTGCTAGCTCAGCTGTGGCCGCTTGATCCTGAATTCCTGCACCCGTTAGCAGGGCAAGGGGGAGGGGGTGGTGTGGAGTTACGTAACAGGCGCATGCTGGGTCTGTGACTTTTTTTTTTTTAATACAGAAAACCAGAAATGAATGAGTGTGATGTGGCAGGAAGCAGCTTGTATGAAAGGCACCAATGGAGATTGAAAGATGACAGTAATATGTTTTCAATACTAAGTTAAAGCAATTAAATACTCGCTTGAGCAGCAACTCGGGGGTCCCCAAGGCTGGCTTTAAAAGGTATAAATGAAGTAAACCTCAAAAATTGCATGGTCAATTTATTTGACAGCATGAGCTTAAATTACCCTAACAGCTGTTTTAAAAACTGTTCTCTTAAAAGAGAGACAGAAGTATTGAGGCAGCTGTCTGTCTTTTTGGAAACATGATGATAAAAGCAATAGGGTTACAATAGTAACCTCCTCCTGTGAGAAGACAAGGCAGTTAAGGTTTGAACCTCTGTGTCAGGGCCCTGAGTAGACCACCAGCCTCTGCCCATGGCCTGGGGCTGTGCTTCAGCTCAGCCTTCCTAAGTGTTCTTGTCTCCAGCCCTGGCCCTGCCTCCTGGATGGGTCTTGGATCTGTGTTGTGGCCTTGTCTCCAGCCTCATCTCCTTTTGATCCTCACTGGACCCTCTGCATAGACCCTGGACACAGTTTATCCCTTTGCTTTATCTGGGACTGCCGGTGTGCCAGCACCCTGCTTTGTCTGTCCTGTTCACATGCTGCGAGATTGTGTCTTGTTGGTGAGGCGGCTGTCTGCACTGTGGTCACCTTGGCTCCTGGCTCATGTCCTCTGGTGGAGCAGCCCTGCTCCTCCTGCTGTTCTTTTATTGGTCTTCAGCGGGCACATCCTTGCTACTGACTGCTGAATTACACACCATGCCTGGGCTGGGAAGTACCAGACAGCTGACACGTAGCAATACCTACCGACTCTGCTGCGGTGTGTCTGTTGTATTCTCCTGTGCTTCATCAAAGTGCTACAGAAGATAATGGAAATCAGATTTGTCCTGGTCAGGATTGTGCCATTCATGCATTTCAAGGGGCAACAAAACTTCTCAAGGTGTCTGGCTGTGTATGACGGAGCTGATTGCCAGCATGTTTCCTGACCTCTCTTTCCAGGTCGTATCTTTTCCCGTGTACTGGGGCCATTGATTGCTTCTTGGGATGAGCTCAGACTTTTGTTCAACAAATTTCCTGGTTTTTGTGGGGACCAGAGCAGGGATGGGGCTCAGTTTCTTCAGTGTTCTTCCTGTGGTGTGTTACCAGGCAAGTCTGGACCTTGCTGACATTTATTGAGAGGTATTTTATAGCCTGTGGAGATATTTGGAGCCTTTCAGGGCTCAATAGCTATAGTGAAGACATGTTAGACTTAAGAGTTGCTTTCTCAAGCAAGATGTCTCAGTCTTAGGAGTATCGTGTGTTCCCCCCCCCAAAAAAAAAAAAAAAAAAAAGGAAACAATACAAGAGGAAACTTCTTTTCACTTCTGTGCCAGGTGTGAAAGTTGGGAGATGCTTGATCTCTAATGTGTAGGGTTAGGACAGCTGTGATCTCCTCTGCTAGAAATCAAAAAGACAGTGTCTGCCTACTTGATTCTGGCATGAGCAACCCAAAAAAAAGCCTGGCGAGCAAGCAGGATGGACTAGGATCCTGCCTCTACCCCTGCTGCAAGTGGAGGGTGAGGTCGGTGGTGTGGGTGCTAAGGAGCAGCCTGTGCTGTACTAAAACCTGGTGTTGCGTGCGTGTTCCCTTCCTTCATTCCCTAATACTGGCTGCCCCGAAACGGCTCTGCCCCAGAAGGCAGGACCTCCCCTGGCACAGTCCATCTGAGCCTTGGTAACTCCACGCTTACCTGCCAAGGTCATGGTCGTGTATCATAGACAGGCCAACCCTACCTAAACCAGGACCTGCAGCAGCACAGCAATGGCTGGGCTTCACCTGGTTGGAAATAAGCAAACACTGTCTAAAAGCTAAACTGTGTTTTGAAAGGAATATATAGTAAAATCTCACTAACAGTCAGCAAATTCTGAACAGAGGTGCGAGATGGTAATTTCTAAGGATTAACTAGAAATAGGAGAGGGGGAATAGCCTGCCTGTCCTGTAGCATCAGAATCAAAATACAAAAAAGATGGAGGGGAAGTGGGCCATAATTAATTTACCAGAATGATATAGCTCTCATTTCACTTCACTGCAGTAATAACTAAATGAAAATCCAGATCGTGTCTGAGCACATGAAGAAATAAACAGTTCCTGTGTATTTCAGAGAAGAATGAATTTCACATTGCTGTGGTTCCCAGTGGTTCCTCAGTTTACTTGGAGATGGTAGTTATCAGAATAGTACATTCTTTAAAGATGAAATAAACTTGTTTTTGTTTTGAAATTACATACTTCTACATCATCAACACCCTAAGCAAGACACTTTGTAAACTTTTCTTGTAGTACGGCTTTATAATGACAAAAACAGGCTAAAATATATGTCTGAAATTTAGAAGGTCATGAGGTACTGCCCGTATCTTTTGGGATAAATTCCCTGGTTCCTCTGAAAGGATTGTTAACCTGATGCTGGAGAATTCTGTTGCCTCAAGTACTGCCCCATCTGAGAGATCACTTAAAAACTATGGCTCTCTAGGGATGAGGAGAAGTATCTTACACACTTCTAGCACTGTTTATTATTATGAAAGCTAATGGAAAAATCAGATTTGGAAAAGTTATTATACGGTTCCTGTGCTACTAGAAATTCAGCAATTTTATAAAGAATTTTAATCCTTTCTGCTACAGATCTCTCATCCCTCTCCTTGTGCTCTGCTGTGAGCTCTCTGTACAAAAGTGGTGGAATTTATGTGAAAATCTGAGCAGCCCTTTGGTCCTTTGCACGGGCCTGACTGGGCTGTTGATCATTTTTAGATCCGATTTTAAAATATTGTTTATTTAATAGAAGGAATTTTATAAACAGATGAATTATTATTAATGTTTTTAAGTTGAGATTTTTTGAAACTATAAGTGAAACCATTCCCCAGCACACTTAAGTACTCCATATTACATTTGTTTCTGAGGCAAATTCCCGTTTTTTCAGATTGCCTGAACTTACGTGTGTGCATTCATCCCTATGACAGATGATTTTATTTTGTGCAGCTAAATTTTTTGGGGAACCAGTCAATTTCGGCAAATGACCAGATAGGAAGGGAAGAATCTATACATATCACTGCAACTCTCACACGTGAAGGGAGTAAATTCATTTAAACTTTTAAGAGGCAGGCTTAGGCTTCCTCCCGTAGATTTCTCCTAATTGGATCATTTAACGTGCTGCTTCAATGTATGCTTCAGAAACTAGGAAGGCCTAGAATTTTTTTTTATTATTTTTATTTTTTCAAGTGTGGCAAGACTTGAGCATCTTGTGACCCTCTTACTACTTCTTCCCAAGTGACATGTGCATCTGCAGCTTTTTGGAAAAGAAACTGTAAGAAAGGTATTTTCAGTGTAACTTGATTAGCAAGTCGGTTGCTGTGTGTCTGGAGCACTAGCGAAGGATCTCTGTGCCAGTTTGTCTTTGTAGTCAATAACCTTTTGCAGGGATATGCTCATTTGTTCACAGACTGCTTATGTACCTCTGGCATAGACTTTTTTCTTTAACCAGCAGGTCTTGCAATCTATTTCACAACCACCCTCCTATACGTGTTGATTGCCAACTGTAATTAATGGACTGAGTTTTATAGACAATGCATGAGTATGTTCTCTATATTTGTAGTAATTCTGGCAAAAACTGCATTACCCAAGCCTCACTATAAGCTATATTTCTGTATGAAATCCTAGCGTGCATGGTAGTATTGAGCAGGCTGTTGAGATGGCTGTTGGAAACTTATCTTTAAAGCTTTATTGCAAGCCAGAATATTTTGAAACTTGGCATACTGCTTTTGGAGTGGGTGCAGTTCATTTAGTTAAATTTGGGTCTGTCTCCCGCTCTCTTTTTATAGTCCAGGTTCCCTAGGGTAGAGGGAAGTACCTAATTGCAAATCTGTCTTGCCAAGTACTTGGCAACTAGAGCTTCCCTCCCCCAATGGAGTTTGTCTCTGAAGCAGATAACGTCCATTTGGTATAACCTGATGCTTTAGGCTAGCAAGGGGCAAAGAGTTTTGAAGACTAGTTTAGAGATCAGACTCAAGTATTTATAACTCATTGTCATTTTTAGACACTCTGGATACAATATTTTTTTAGCATGTCTTTAGTTGAAAAGAGTGTCTTGGATATATCTTAACTCTGTATTTTTCAATTTCCTTTTCATCCTTGCCCACTATTGGTTTAATGAGGCATTTCAGGATCATTGGGTTAATAATCAGGCTATGAAAACATTTTGCACCTATGTAGCACACAAATGTGTGTGTATATATATATTTAATTTTCAAGAAATGTGTGTGCTTTACTTGAATAAACTAGATTGCTAAAGTTTGACAAGCACTTTTATGGCTTTGTGTATGTTACAGAAATCTGGCATCTGAGTCAGTGTTTGCAGTATGTGCATACCAAGGAGCACATATCAGAAGAGCAGAGGTACCAGCAGAATTAAGGGCCTGCAGTTGCTGCTAGTCAGCCCAGTAAATCTGCAATACTGCAGAGTCAGCACAGGCCCCACTTGAGCAGAAACCTAAACATCTGTTTAACTTTAGGCATGTGCTTAAGCTTCTTTGACATGAGCTGCTAAGTAAGGGGAGTGGGTTTGTTTTTAATAGCTATTCTGAGTGTTTTACTACACAAGGTTATGCTTAGGAAGCACTTTTCAAGCAGGATGGAGTTTGTTCCCTAGCTTCAGCCTGCCTTCCCATAGCAGGGCGAGATGTAGCCATGCAGTCCCAAACTTTGTCTTCCTTTTCTTTCTCTCCACATGCTAGGTTTGCAGAGGGGGGAACCTTGGGTGCCCCAGCCTAGAAGGGAGCTGTGGCTTCTTCATGTAAGTCTCCAATCTGGACAATCAAGGGATGGGGACTGCAGGGCTATGGGGTGCACACCTGCCCCAGCATACAGATTGCCTACAAAATGCTTAGTGTTTTTTTTCCACTTTCAGACAGTGTAGTGTGTTCACTAATACTTCAGTGTGTAGGCTGACCCGTATTCATGCAATTATCTGAGGACTCTGGCTGTGAAAACTTGCAGTGGGATGGTTCCTTCTTACTCCTCCAAGCTATGAAAACAAATGTCTCTTCCTTTTGGACGGAATTCCATTCCCATTTAATTTTCTTGCTGCTCCTCCTGTGTGTTTCCATCTCATCTATTTTCTTTTGGGTTTTGCCTGACCAGACTCTTTCTGTACTCATGCTGGTTATTAGCTGGAATAGTTTGTGTACATATATTCTAACATTATTCTATAACAAAGTTCTGAATTAAAATCTCAGTTGTCCTAGCTCTTATGATAGCAATGTCAAAGCGAATTGTCTGAGAAGAGCTGTGACTGAAAATGCTTGGAGGAAATTACATTCTTGCCCTGACAGTGATGTGATACCTGAAAAGCTACTTGCAAAATAGCACTAGTCTGAAGACTTTTGGTTGAGCTCTGTTCTCCCAGACAGTGGAAACTGTTGCTTTGTTCCACCCAAATGAAGGAACTCAACTTGGAGGCTTCTTCAGACTCTTTGGTCACCAGCAAGTTTTGGAAGAGTTGTTAAAGATCTCTCTTGTGCTTAGGTCTGGTATACTTAATTACATGTTTTAAATTTGATAAACTCATTTCTGGGAAGGAGAAATATTTCTGTTAACTATGTGAAGCAATTCAAGAAAAAAACCCCTCAACCCAGCGTAGGAGCACAGACCAACAGGAAGATCTCCCTCCATTGGAGTGGGGGGATGTTAATGACTCGTTACATTTTGTTTGATGGGAATTGGAATTTATTGTGGTATCTGGTAGCATCCATCTTTCAGTTCTTTGTCTGTTTTGATAAGGAAAAAATCCTGTGCTGCTGTATCCAGCTCCATTCCTCCTGATACATAAGTTGCATATCTTTAAAAGCCATCTATTACCCTCTGTTTGTCAGTTTTATAAACTGGAAAAGATTAGTGGGAAGAGAAAGGCGGGGTTGCCGCTTACATCGTGTGTAGCACTCGATGGAGTCAGG
>NW_009648332.1:14586369-14587712 GCF_000708025.1 Charadrius vociferus | reverse complement strand
CCTGGGGCTCTTCCCTGCCACTGCCTCTGCACCTGCAGCTCCTGCCCTGAAATCCTGCATGGCCCCAGGCGTGAGGAAGCACCCATGTGTGGCACTGTGATGTTCTCCAGGTCTGGGTAGCTGCTGGAGCTGATTATTTGGACCAACATTAACTGTTGAAGAGTGACTTCTTCTGCTAGGTCATAAGATCTTCTCCCTGAGAGAGCTGCCCTCCTGGTAACCACCACCCTGAGATCCTGCAACGGGCAGTGCTGCTTCTCTGTATCCGTAGCTCCCTTGCTTAGTCATACGGACACTTTAAACTGTGCCAGCTGCCATGCTTTTGGGACCATGAGTTGCTCCTAGCCCAAACACTGAAACTAGCAGAGGTAGCTTAGCGCTACATCCCCACTTTCCTCTATCCCTTCCTTACCAGACTTCCAGAAAGTGATGGGCATGGGATGCCTGCCATCCAGGCACATAAAGATAAGAAAATAAAGGCTGCCATCTAGAGCTGCCTTACCCCAGCCTCAGCACCTGACAGTGCTTTTGGGAACACACATGCACACAAGAATGAGGCCATGAAGCCATCTCAGGGCACTGCTGGTCAGAGTTGTCCTGTTCTCTGAGAGATGAGCACTCCTTTCCCGCCATCTGTAATGATTGCAGGTGTGCTGCTTGTGCTACCTAAATTTTTCTTTTGAACTCTTATTGAATGTAGTCCTAGATTTTACAGAAGCCTTTTTCATACTTTCCAATAAAATCATGAGGAGGAATTGTTTTCCAGATTCCAGTTTGTTGCACTGCAAGATACATAATAGACCTGCTGGGATTAACCCAAACAACATGTGCATGGCTGAATCACAGCACGAATTTCTCCCCTGGATGTTCTGAGACTTCTTTGAACGTTGCAAATTAGCATTTCACTGAGGCTGATACTGGCAATAGGGGATGAGTGACATTAATATTTGAAAGTTGCATGGTAAATCTAATTTTCAAGTTTGCATGCCAAAGCTTAGCATGTACTGAGGCACTTACAACTGACATATAGATGTTGTAGCTACAATTTAAATGTGTGGTATGTCTCAGCATTTCATGGCCCTGATATACAAATATTATAGGGTTAAAACCAGTGAGTTTTAAGCGCGATGGTATGGCTACCTCTTTTGAATAATTAGTGCATGTTAGAATAAAATCATATAATCTCATAAATTGTGATTATGGTCAGTCAGCATTTGAAAAATAATTGGTTTGGTAGAGTAATTTTAATTTTTTACTTCAAATTTTACTGGGAGGCTGTAGGTAGAGTGAAGCATGTCCAGATCATACTCTCATCTCCAAGGATCAGTATGTAGTCCTAAAGG
>NW_009648332.1:14560195-14586314 GCF_000708025.1 Charadrius vociferus | reverse complement strand
CAAACTGTCCAACAAAAATGTCCTACCAAATGCATTAAAATCCAAAATGGCTAGAAACAGTAGGTTTTTTTGATCGGTCTTAGGTGCTCTATGAAACTTGTAGGTGATGATTCTTCATGGGACTGGTTTAAGGAAAAGTCCTAGATTAAGTCTCATTTTATAAGCTCTGAAAGAAGGCCAGGGAATGCAGCTCTGGAGCACTGTTGGTCCATTGCATTTGCACCCATGTCTAAAATAATTTACCAGGGATCCTGCAGTCCTCATTTTGCTGGTTGTTAGGAGATTTACCATATCTAAGTCATAACGCATCAAATTAATCAAATCATTGATTTTTAGCAAGCGAAAAGCATAGCAATCGGGAGGTAACTTGAACCTCTCTCCCTTCCCAGAATAGGCTGCCTGTAAGTGAATATTCCAGAATACTGTGATTGTCACAAAGATAACTGGGGTAAATATTGAAAAATTCAAACTACATACTGTTTTTTTCATGAAGCAACTGTAATGAATGTGACTCAAGTTACAGAGCTAGTTGCAAGCAGACCCACAATGGAAAACATATGCCAGATTGTTCACGTGAAGGATCCCAGTAGGCGATAACTGCTTGGCTATAAGCTGCATGCAGGACAATTCTGTGCTGTGGTGAATTGTCCGTGGTAAACTACCCTAGTTCAACCTATTAAACCAAGAAGTACTAAAGGAACAAAAAGATCCCTGATCTGAATCTTGTACCCTCCTGCCCTAAGTCAGCTATTGTTGTCCTCTCACTTCTGTGGAAGGAACTCCATCAGCAGCCAAGGCAGCCCGTGGGAGTGGGCTGGCAATCAGAAGGCAGAATAACTTTTTGGGGAGTTTTGAAAGCAACTTGGAATCAAATTTTATAGCTGAATATGAATCTGGTGAAGGAAAAAGATGTTGGTTTGTTTATAGAAGCAAGAAAAAGGCTGGCTGGTAGCATTTTGTGTCCTCTGAGTTCAGTGTTACTGTTTCATTTCATAATTTTCATCCAGTGTAAGACAGATGGGTGTGTAGACACATGTATAACTTCTGCTGAAATTTCTACTCCAGTGTAAGACAGATGGGTGTGTAGACACATAGTAGAAATTTCAGCAGAAGTTATACTTCTCTTTCGTTTGAAATGGGTATCCTCAGATCAGATAAGACAAGACTATGGAGAAGAAAAATGAAACTCTACAGAGAACTTTAGAATTTCTTACCTACACTGCCAAGTCCAAGTAAGGGGTTCTGATAAAGAAACAGACATCTTTCACAAAAATCACAGAATGGTTTAGGTTGGAAGGGACCTTAAAGATCAGCTAGTTCCAACCCCCCTGCCATGGGCAGGGACACCTCCCACTAGACCAGGTTACTCAAAGTCCTGTCCAAGCTGGCCTTGAACACCTCCAGGGATGCGGCATCTGCGACTTCTCTGGGCAACCTGTTCCAGTGTCCCACCACCCTCAGAGTAAAGAATTTCTTCCTAATATCTCATCCCTTTCAGTTTAAAACCATTACCCCTCATCCAATCACTACACTCCCTGATAAAGAGTCCCTCCCCATCTTTCCTGTAGGCACCCTTTCAGTACTGGAAGTATTATAAGGTCTCCCCGGAGCCTTCTCTTCTCCAGGCTGAACCCCAACTCTCTCAGCCTGTCTTCACAGGAGAGGTGTTCCAGCCCTCTGATCATCTTCGTGGCCCTCCTCTGGACTTGCTCCAACAGGTCCGTGTCCTTCTGATGCTGGGGGCCCCAGACCTGGATGCAGTACTCCAGGTGGGGTCTCAGGAGAGCACAGAAACAAGCAAATGGACAGTAGAACAGAAGCAGGACTTGAAAGAGGGCTCGTAGGACAATTGGAAATGGCATTAACTGGTAGTTTGCACAGTAACGTTCAAAGGAGGGAAAGAATCATTAAAGACAAATACCTTACAGCAACAGAGAGTGCAGGAATCAGACCCTCTGGTAGGTTTTTTGGGAGAGGTGGTGAGAGGAAACAGGAATGGAAAGTATGATAGAGATTTTATCAATGAGCTGCCTCCTGTTAGATGTGACCTGTGGCATTCATTAAACCAAATTATATAACCTTTTATCACAAGAAGTTAATCTTCTTCAAATATTCCAATTGTTAGGCCACATCCCTATCTCTTCACATTAAAAAAGTAAAACTAATTATGCATTGTTACAACTAGTTTGTTTATGCCATATAAAAGAAATGGATTGAATGGATAACTTAGGTAAAACACTTCTTAGCACTGGTACATTTTGAAACAAAGGTATTATTAAGGCTTAGATTAAAATCTGACTCTTTTGAAAACCGTGGAAGAACTTCATGCAAGAAAGCAAATAACATGTAACAAAACCACCCTCTTCCCTGCCATATCCCCACAGGAAGATTTAAGTCTTTCCAGAAATGGAACAAACAATACTTTGGGGATACTCAGGAATGCTTATAGTGGTTAGTTTTTAACATGATACAATAAAACATTGTATAGGGATAATATTCTTGCAGAGTCAAAGGACGTGAAAGTAAAAAGAGGCTGAGTCATGGAGAGGCAGAATTAAGTATACAACAGGCACATTTAAAAACCCTCGGTTATCTGGGTTATGCTGGATCTTCCTGATGCAAAATACACAATTTACTGGACCCTCACCTCAGTGGTACCAGAATTTTTTTGTTACCAGAGTAACAAAACTCTATATGCTGGCCTTCGTAAGCATACGATCAAAAGGACTATCCAATTTCCACCCACTGTGTGCAGGCTGCCAATTTAAATATTTACTACCCCTTGAACTGGCGAGCCAGGAACGCAGCAGCAGAAAAGAGTATGAACCACATATGTACTGCCACTGACCTGGTACATTTGCTGTTTTCTGGAAAAGGTACGAGAGGAATTTGAAGTGAACATGCTGTGGCTACATTAGTAAAAAAAATCACTACGTGCTTTAGAAAAACAAACATACAAAACAAAAATAGCCAAAAAAAAAATCATTTACAACTACGCTACAGTAAGAACATTGCTTGAATGTCTCAGAGAATTGTCCTTGCTATGAGCACTTGAGATATACTGTTTTATTATAGAAGAGTAATTCATGAAGCCCTTATCTATTAGTTTCCTTTAAAATGCTATTGTTCTATTAAGTGCCTTCAGTGGTTGGTCATTTTCTACTCATATGTGAAGTGTCTTTGAAATGTGGTGATAAATTGAACAAATGTGAGCACACCATTTTTGGTTTGGTTTTTTTTTACTTCTATTGTTTTGTGTGCACTGCCTTCAGGAGGTAGGAAAATTTCAGGTGTGCCCTGCTAAATGCAAACACTTTCCTTTACATATGTAATCTTACATATTACAAAATTACATATGTAATAGTTTAGAAGAGGAACATACCTCTCCATCACCAATAAATATTTGAGGCAAGCTCTAAAGATTTTTTTCTTTTTCTTTGTATTTTACACTAGTAGAATGTAAAAGTCAGAAAGATGCTAGGAAAATAATTCATCTTTGTAAGGGAAATATTTTTTTGTTTGGCAGTCATATCCAAAATAAGATGTATCACTGTAGCCAGAACAGATTACACAGCCCACTGCGAGTTTGATGTGTGTTTTATCCCTGCAAAACCACAATGCACTGATTGCTGGATTACCCATGTCAGAGGTGCCCTGGAATGAAAACCTCCTTCATGTTCTGCCTTAAGGTCCAACACAGCTCCTGACCAGAGGAACTTGGCTCAATATTGGGCAGTTATGGAAACACTTTAGGATCCATCACACCTGGTGGCCTCAAGAGGCCACTCAAAGATTTGGAGGAGCCTTTTGCACCTGCACAGGAAGTCTTGGTTGTATATTCATTCCACGTTGCTTTTACTTTCTGGAGAGCAGAGAATATGTAAACTCTAGATATGGCAAATATATAAAATAAGGAGAATACTGAATATTTGCAGACAGAATATTGATGTCCCATTTATTTTCTTATTTTGCTTTAACTAAACACTTCATTGAGTTCAATCTCAAAAGTGATAAGACTACAAACTCAATAGAATTTAGAATTTCATTTATCCCTTGTGGTCAGTATTATCCAGAAAAACTTTGTTGCTGTTTTGCAGGTGTTTTCTCCAGCACTCTTAGTAAAATACCTTCCTGTTTCCTAATTCTCATTTACAACTAGGAAAAATACCATAAACTTAAGACATGTCACCATTTCCTCACCTAGCCTGGCTTAGTACTCAGAATAAGCTAGTCTTCCCTATGCTAGATACACACATGGATTTAGATTTGCTCCCAGCATTCTCTTCTCAGGATGCTAGGTATCAATTTCTCTTCATCTTTCCAAGTCCATGCTGCTTTTTGCTGCCGTTTTGGTTTCTTTCCAATTTATTAATATCCTTGTCATACCATAGTGTCCAGAATGTAACAATAATCCAGCTGCGGCCTCACAACCACTGAACACGTGTTGCAGCAATGTCATTTCTGTGCGGAGTTTCTTCTAATTGGCTCTCATGGTAGGAGATTCACGTTCAGTTTATAAACATCTCAAATCATGTAATTAAACTTTAAAGCAATCTTGGTACTTGGCTATTACCGATGGTGCTGAGAGATTCTTAGAACCACAGGAGAGAGGAGGAGAAAACTCAGTGGCAAACACTGCTCACCGCTAGTGTTTTCTTGCTGTTTTCCTTCATTTTCTCTTTCTCTCTCTCTCCTCTTTTTTTTTTTTTTTTTTCCTTCCATTGAGAGCCCATTGCATTTAACATTTTATTTCTGGCTTTCATTCTTTTGCAGAGCGCCACAAAAAGTACTTTGTAAGCATATGCTTGTTCAAATACATTTTCATTTATCCTTCCCCCCCAAAAAACCCTCTCCAGGTTTTAAATAAGTAGCGGTATGGAAGAAAGAACAACAATGTGTTCTTCTAGCTTGTTATGGAACATACTAAGCTTAGAATTGTTCCTTACAGAATTTTATTTACCCTTAATGTTTTGGTAAAAACACTATTAACAGTGATTTTCCCTTTTTGGCTCTTAAACTTACGCAGTGGTTAATTGTTGTAGTGCCTGCTGCAAGGAGTTGCTTAATGCTGTGGTTAGCAGGAAAGCTTAAAAAGCTGAAGTCGTTTAGAAAGTTCACAATAGATGGTTGACATATTTTTGCTTGTTGTCAGCTAGTGCTCTCATAAGACCATAGACAGCATAAGTGAACGTAGGAGGAAACAATACATCTGCAGACACTGGCAGACAGCATTGCTTGCCAAATTTGGCCACAGTTCCTTTAGATAAATAATTTCTCAGTGACGTGCTGTGTTGAAATTATATAAACAGCAAAAATTACTAAGACCTGGGCCCCAGGGTCTTGTGGGTTTCAAGATTTTCTGCAATCAATATTCTGACATCTGCAAATATTTTTCTCTAACAGCTGATGCCAGGAACAGAGCAACATTACCATCACTTTCTATGTATTCAAGATTTTGAATATACTGAAATAATGTCTTTTCAGCCCCAGCCCTGGGCAGGACCTTTGCACTATCATAACCACCAGATCATAAGAAAAAGCTTATACAAAAGTTATCAAAGCAGCAATCTTTTCTCAGAATGGTTTGTAACCTCTTATCGCAACAACTCCATTAGCATTTCAAGAAATGTACATGGAAAAAACACTGTATTAAGTTTCAGTCTCCAGGATTATCATGGCTTTAGAGTAACTTCTGCTGAACACAATGTAACTTACTTTGCACATTGAATATACAGGGTTAGAGGTTATTAAGGTTGTTTTTCCTACTTAGGACCAGACAATAGCTGGCTTCTAACTCTGTGGTAAGACTTCCTTGATAATTAAGATACTTCCACTATGACAGGCATATACACTAGAGCTATCTGAAAAGTGTTTTCTATCACTGAGGAATTCATGCAGGAAACAAATGTGCATAATTCTTCCTGAACAGAAACATCCCACAGGAAAACCTTACCTGACTAATTTTATAGAAGCATCTCTAGACAATCTTCTGAAGTTGTAAAAACAAATCCTTTATTTAATAGATATTCCTTAAAAAAAAATCCGTTTCCATAACAGAAATCAAAACTATGCGTGTCACATGAGACATTCTGAAGGCAGTAGCTGGTGAAGATTGACAGTTACCCATGGCACTGAGGAAACATGGGCTATGCAAAACGAGTAATTGCGTTTATTACTATTGCCTAACTAGGAAAGACCAGACAGGAACAAAAATGTATTTTTAAAACAGTTACACTTTTCTTTTGGTGATATCACCTCCAGCACCTGGCCTCTCCTCTAGCAACACTCCCAAAGTAATACACTTTCTGAAAAAGTCTGAACAAAATTAACGCCCTCTGTTGCATTATGAGTCCCCCATGTACTAATCAGGAACAAAGCAGAGATATGCCAGTATGGAAAAAAGTCTCTCAAGCACTTTCTTATTTCAGTCATACCTTAAGGCAAATTTGTAAATTTTAAGGCAATATCTCGAGAATTAAGCATAGAGCTTGTGAAACTCTTCTCTTTTTTTTTTTGTAGTTTTTTTTTTAATCAAAGTTAACTTTATTGCAGAATGGGTATGCACAGCGATAAACCCTCTCAGGATAAGACCACGTTAGTGATGTTTATGTAATTTTTACATCTGCAAGTATTTCTTAAAGTAAACTTACATTTGCAGTCTAACAGTACAAGACAAAATTTCAGTAGTTCTGTGCACAGTGTGATGGTATTTCAACGAGCGTAATGTTGAGGGCAGCAAGGTAAAACTACCTCAGTACTTCATTTCCACATAAAACATATGAAAGCATTAATAGAGTACGGTATTTTCTCAGAGTCTCATGTCTTTAAAAAAAGGATGCAGCAAAGCCTCTTTTGCAGTTATTCGTGTTGCAGGGTTTAAGTCTAGTAGCTTATCAAGTAGGTCATATGCTTCATCGGGAACCTGATCCCATCCTTTCATGTCTGTTGCCTTAATTTCCAAAGCACCATCACCTTCCTGAAAGCTCTCCAAATGTTGAATTTGTTTTCCAATTGTCTCAGGAGCACACAGTTTGTCTACTGCAACTGGCAAAGCTGACTCATTTACAGACTTGCTGGGCACTTCACCCTGGGATCTCTTACAGCTGCTGTTTGTTCCTCTCAGCTTCTCACAGAGGGTTCTTAAGTTCTGTGCTGGGACAACTTGGGTACACAGAACTGATTTACCTAGAAAAAAACATTTTACAGTAAGTGGCAGTTTATTATACTTTCTGTGCAACTGTAACTTCTCAGTTTGTTTCAGAGAAACTTCATGTCTTGAAGTGTAACCAGCATTAAAAAAGTCAACCTATCAAAAACCCAAATCCAACCCCCTCATTCCTCCAAACCAGCAATGTTATACAGCAATAGCCCCAGCAAGTCGAGGGATAACCACCTCAGTTCTGCTCAGAACAAACCTGTTTGGGTTTGTTTGTAAAGTTATGTAGTGACAGGTTGTCACCCACCCCCCACACCATCCTTTTTGCATTTCACTGTCACTTTAACAGAACTGAAGAAAAGTAGATACCTTGATTTTTACACCTCTATCTGGAGAATGAAAATTGATGTTGTCAGTTACACTTCCAGGTAGCAAGTGCTGCAGCATTTGGCTTGCAGACAATTAGGAGAATGGTTATTTTAGGGTTTTGTGTGTTTTGTGTTGGTGGTGGCTTCCACGTCTTTTTTTTTTTTTTTTTTTGGTTTGGTTTTAAAAGGGCCAGCTGTTGGGTTTTGGTTTTGGGTTCGTTTTTTTTTTTTTACTAGCCCTTTGGGGTGGGGGGTAGGGGAGAAGGGAAAGCAAGGTTTACATCATATAAATATTAAGTCATATTGACTTAAGCCTCCAGGGCAAGTTTTGCAGGAATAGAAACACTGCCTCAAGAATTCTAACCAAATGCCAGTAGAAAACATTTAGTTGACGTATTTCACCTCAAATGGCCCTGACTTAGTGAAAGGCAGTAGACAGGTTGGGAAACCTATGGCATGAAGTACCCCATATACAAGTTATTAAAGATAGAAAAATACAAAACTGTATATATAGATTAGTACTTTTAGCGTTTTACATGCAAAAGGTGTGATTTACCTCCAAAATGACTCCCAAACCTAAAACTATATTTGTATATATTAAATAAATAAATAAAATCACGGATTGTAAGTCACTGCATTAAATGGCAGGCCAAGCATACATTTTCCCCTTTTCCCCATAATTAAGGTTTGCATACCAAAAGTTTTAGCAGCCTGAATGGTTTCTCTGGATCCACGAACTGTCATGATTTGTGCCAAAGCAGTTAAATCATCACTTGCTTTGTAAAATGGATACCGTCCACTGAGCAGAGAAAGGAATACAATTCCTGCAGACCACATGTCAATTGCTGCAATTGAAAGCAAACTTAGTAATAACTAAATGCAGGATTTCATCACAAACAAAATCACAACCTTCTTTAAAAAGAAATTACGAGCTCAAAAGTTCCTATCAGAAAAAGTTATGTTCTGAATTACTTACTGACTTTGGTCACATAGATAACGCTTCAGCATACAGTGGAAATTACTATGATTAGATTGAAGAATAATTTCCTGCTTCGATGCAGAGGGAGTGTTTAAGCTTTTCCATAGAATTTTTCATATGAGTAAATTCCATTAACTTGCTAAACTTGAAATGTACCAAAACAATGCTTGAGGTTGTTTTACCCAGGGAGATGAGAGGGGGTGAAATACTGGCAAGCTTTGATACTTATTTAAGTTTGCTTATATAAAGATCATAAATAAAGAATAATTCACAAATGAATGTGAATCTGAATTTTTCTGGGACCAAGGCTGCCACAGTTAGGCAGTAACAAAAAAATTTATCTTACTATGAACTTTGTTCCTCTCTAATATGAAATCACTTGACAAGATAGCCAGTTTAAGAACTGTAATACTTAGAAGTTATTCATCACTTTCATTGTGTTATGAAGAGTACAGAGAGTACTCTGGGGATGGACGCCAAAGCATGATGGAAACTTTAATACTGAAAGTTATGAGAATACCTGTCTGCCATAATTTTTTGGCTCACTAAGTGCACATTTTGAGAGATGGCAAGGAAAGTGAAAGAGAGTTTCAAAGATTCTCAAACTCTAAGGAGAAAAATTAACAGTTGGGAAATAAAGGCATAGTTATTCTACTTCTCTTCAAAAAATTAAGTAGTAAAATAGTCAGTAATTAATTTGGTCATTTTAGCTAGAAGCACAGGACTTTGGAAAAAAACATATTAAGTTGACTTCAGTTGCAAAACCAGATTTTAAGTCTTTTATTAAAAAAATAAAAATCCAAGTTAATCATTTGGCACAATTTACAGTGGAAAAATTTTATATCTTCTTCATAGTTCCTGCAAAAGAAGTTTTAGTGTTACTGCATCACTGTTGAAAAGACGATACTGTCTGTCTGAGGTGGTGGGCATCACCCTGAGTATGTGGTTGGGAGAGCTGGAGTCATCAAGGTAAAGACTTTAAAGATGTTTAATTACATAACTCTTGCTGAAATTAATAGACATTGTATATCTGAACGGATAGCAAATCCCGGCCCTACAATTCTGGCCGAGCTGGGATCATCAGCAGACTGCAAGATCCTGTGCAATGACATCAAAATCATGATTCCTCTCTATGCCTTTGGGAGCAGAGGGACAAACCAAGTGAAAGCATAACGGACTTGTGTAGCGTCAGCTTGGGAGTTTAGGTTGTATTCCCTGCACTGTGACCTGGGCCAGGTGCACTAGGGTAGCTTTGGCGAGAGTCAGCTGGATCCAGCTGGTAACTCGGTCTCAGCACAGAGACCAGAACTAGTAGTAAGATTGGCAGGAATACAAGGAGATGACTACAGCAGCCCAGATGGAAGCAGACAAGAAGGTTTGTTAGTTCAAATACAACATAATCTCATAAATATTAGTATTAGTCTAACCAGTTCTAATTAAGGCCTTTGTTGACATACTACAAGATCCCAGCACCACTGACTCAGTACTTTTAGGGCTGTCTATGCCACACCCAAGGGTTTCCAGATTTACCCATATTTTCTGTAATCCCGCTCTCCATTACCCTAGAGAACAGAAAGCCGTCTGAAAGCATATTTAACACTAGCATGTGTCCAAGATTTCCTAGGTACGTCTTCTTTCTGCCTAAATTCTGTCTAGACAGATTCAGAGATTGTCTAAACTTGTCGTGGATTTCTGGATGTCCTCTAGCCCATAAAGCTGTCTGTTACAGCACAGGCACAGTAGCTCCAAACAGGCTGCCATACTTCTCGAAATCCCAGTCATACCCACAGCACAGATGTTGTTTCAAATAACATTAAGCTATCTAGGGATAAGCTGATCAAACATATTGTTAAGTCTATTCTGAGTGCGTATACACAGTTTAAGTACTGAAAATTGACAATTTTCTCAAAAGGTATTCAGAAAAAAAGTGGCTTAAAACCTGTTATTTTAAATCAAATTTTTGAGGACTTTTGTATTTACCCCCCCTTTTCCACAAGTCAAAACTCCTGGTCATACGCCAAATGTTTAACAGGTAACTTTGCTTTTATTGGTCCTCCATTCTCCAGGTAGGCACAACATCCCCCATCCTACTTGCACCAACTAATGTATTAACCATCCCTCTGCTCTGATATTTACCCAGACTACTGAAACTTACCAACTTCATAGTTTTTAACCCTGAGAAATTAAAATTTTAGTATGAAAAAACTATGACATTTACAGACCAGATATTTAAAGCACTAGTAAAAAGGAAAAAATCTGATAAAAATTATTAACCAATGCTTTCAAGAACACATTTGCAATTATACCATTAACTATGCCTGATATGACACCAAACTATATGTGACAATCTGTCTAAAGTATGTCCTCTCCCCAAGATTTAGTCAAGATTTTACTTAAATAAATAAGCTAATAAAGCAAGAAACCTGATAAAAATTACAGCTTTGCTTTCTTTTAAAACACATTCTATTTGACTTCAGCATAAGGTACTGCACCTCAAATGAATAAAGATATATTCAAGTTTTAAACAATACTCCTAACTTAATTTTACTCTGAATAATAAGTTTTTAATTAAAATCAGGAAATGCTTGATAAGTGTTGGAAGGGATGATAAAATAAAATTCACATGTAAACAAAACCCCTCCTATAAAAAAGACAACACAATATGCGTAAGTGAGAAGGGTCAAAAGGTGAAAAAAGGCATTAGTCCCAGTCTGCTGTGCAGTACCTGTGGTCTGAGTGGGGCACTTTGTTAATACTTCTGGTGCTCTGAATCCAGGTGTTCCTGCCCTGGGAGCAACTTGCTGACACCTTGCAATAAGAGACAAACATACTTAGAATATAAAAGTTGATAAGTAAGTTCTAATTATAATAATGCTTAATATTATTTTAAAAATATACTTGTGTAAGATGTTTCAACAGCCTAACCCTGCCTTATTCAAGTTTTACAGAAGTTTGAAGCATCTTATAATTGTCTGGCATGAAATGATTATGTTGTATAAGATAACAGCCTTATATTACTATTATATTATCTAGCATAAGGTAATACCACAGAAATACTTATTGCATACTTCACTCACAATGACCTTTTTCAGTTTGATTCAACAGCAGTAGCATTTTTGCATTTGTTTTCATAGGAAACTAAAGTTGAGACTAATTAACCAAAGGCAAAAAAAACACTAGATCCTTGAATGCGGATGCTCTGGCTTTGTATTAGTCCACAGCAAACTAAGGTTCATTTGACAAGAATTTACTTTTTGTTAGATTAACTGAGAGGTGTGAGATTATTTAAAACACAACAAAACTTCCCAGAGCTTCCTAGTAAGCAGAATTCTCTGCATTAATCTGTGTTCCTTAACGTGTGGACAAAAGGCAACAGCAGTTCATAACCAAAACTAACTGCAGAGGGATGGAGTTGAACCAAGTTATTAAGATTCACTGACCTATTATTAAAACTGAGATATTGTTTTTAAAATGAACAAATACAAAACAAGCATGTTTCCTTTTTATTCTACATTTCACGATTTCCAGAATCCAAACTGTTGGTACGATTTAGGTCTATTAGATAACTACTAATGACAGATTCATGTACTGTCTTCTTTAAGTGTTGTAATAACTCAAGCGATCTTCTACAACACACCTAGGTGGATAATTAAATATAACAACAACAAAAAAATCATTAACAGTGATTCTCTCTTGCTGCAGAAAGCAGTGAACCAATTATTCTATGGATTCCATGCACTATTCTTGCTTAAAAAGAGCATACTCAGCGTTTTAAGGGTTGCACAGATCAAATGCTATCTTTCACCTACTAAATCAGCTGTCTAGTAAATCTAAGTTTCTGACCTTGCTTGACAGCACAGCAGACAATTTTATAACATTATCAAAGCAAATTACCTTGAAAGGCAAACACTGCAAACTCTATCCGTTGCGTAACAGTCACAGGTCAGGTTTGAAGGACAACCACTGGCAGCTTTCCTGGCTGCCCCGTTGCTCACTGTTTTGGTAGAAGTGATCTTCTTCTTTGTTACTAACTTCCGAGACGAAACATCTATCATCTTCGACTGTTTTATGAGCTGCAACGTAGATATTTTACAGAAGGTGACATCTTTAAGAAGATTCCCTTTACATAGGTAGGCCAGTTCCTAAAATACTAAGACTGAACGGGTACTCATCAGCAAGAAGCTGCAATTTTAGAACAGAGGACAGCAAACAATTCTAACAATATCACAACATCTATAAAACAGACACTAGAGCTTTCTAAATATCCTGATTTCCTCCCCTTCCCCTTCAGAAAACATTTTTCAGTGTTTACTAAAAAACAATATACATATTAGATATTCTGAAGCTACAAGACAAGTATCTTTCAAGTTAATATAATGTTTCAAGAATTCTTTTGGTTCAACATGAGAATAAAAACCATGTATATGAAATGCCAGCAACACACAGGCACTAACTTAAGATGATTACTGTTGGCCAAACCTTCTAATTTAGTTAGGGTCTCCCCCTTGTCATATTAAATACTAATTACAAAAGGTACAGGAAAATATTTATTACGAGTTTTCTCTCCAGCTTCAACTGCAAAGTAAAATAAAAGTTTCACAAGTTAAGTATATCTTAGTTGCACAGATGCATCTTTAGGAAAAAAGATTAATTTAGCATACAAACAAGATCAGCAAGGGAGACAGCTACTTAACTAGCTCTTCAATAGTTTCAAAAGGGACTGAAACGGAAATAAAAATTTCTTCAGGCTTTTCAGCAAAGACACATTTAATAATCTGCTCAAAAACTTTTAGTTCCACAGCATCCTGGAGTAGTGTCCAGTCTTACAGAACAACCAGTTCTATAATTTTTCAAATATGTAACAGATTGCTCTTACTCATGAGTCATACTTCTTACTTTTGTGCTAGAGTTCTCCTGGTATGTGGAACTATAGACGTTGAAATTCCTCTCTCCAAAGACAGAGCGCTGGACAGAATGGTGCGCAGAATCCTCCTACAATACCAACAAAAAGGACAATAAGGATCCTGTCTAACACACAGTCAGCTGGATACTGACAGTTCAAGGAAAAAAAAAGTGTGAAGTGACATAAAACAAGAACAGCTGCATGGTAAGTCATTTTCAGGCATCAGTTTACTGTGGATGAAGAAAACACGGTCTAGACAGAACAGCAAACATGCTTACGAAACGAATCACACCTCACAAGTGCCCCAAGACAATCTGAGTGTCATCTGTACTGCATTTGTTATGCAACTCACTAAACATAGATGAATAATAATTGGCCTGGGGAGGAGTTCCACAGCACATGCCACTTAAAAAAAGAGATTTAAGGCTGTCTAAATAGTAACCCATGCTAGGGGTTTGTACAGCCTTCGGCATTGTATTATATCTAATAGATCGTGAATGATACCAACGGGGTCAGGTAAAGCTAGCCACTTTGACACGTAAACTGTGATTCTGCGCATCACATTAGGATCCTGCACGAGACGCATGCACAACTTTTGTTCAGGTATTACATCTCCCCCTGTTGGATGAAGTAATACATTAAACATACAATAACATTAAGGAAAAAGACTGAGAACCTTTCCTCCTCTTCCTTGTTTAATCTGCATTTTTGAAAGTGAGCTGGACCTTTTATCAGCTGCTTTTGAGGCTGACTGTTGAGCTATCTGTTTAGGTGCTGTGACACTGACAGAAACCCCATTGCCCAAGGCTATGGTGGGATTATTTTGCGAACAACTTCCCTGCTGGGCTTCAGAGTGGGTAGTTTTGAGAAGTTCAATTTTCGTATCAGGGGTTCCTTGTGCCAAGCCAAAATCTACCAAGGCATACCTGGAAGACACAAATTTAGAATCAGGAATCACAAAGTATCCATCAATCAGTTCAATTTACTACTATTCATAACTTACTTACTTTCTTTTATGTTTTACTCAATTTGTTGCTTATCTGTACTGTTGTCACCATCACAGTCCTATTTTCCTCCTTCTCCTCCTCTTATCCTGTCTTACCTATCCCCTCAATGTTTTTTACCCTATACCCATCTTACTTCATTGTTTCTTGTCCCAAAATCTTTTCAAGTGCATACTTTCTCCAATACTGTAAAAAAAATATTCCCAGCAACTCCTTTCTGGGATTGTTCTAGTCCTACAGCTCCAAACCTTAAGCAAACAGTCAAGTACAAGTGACTTTACCCTTGCAGGATTCCCATGGCCAGAGGCACAAATGTAACAGTGAAAACAGACAAGACTAACAACGCTGAGCATTTTGCCAGACTTCAAGCAATACTACTGGAATTTACCTCAGTCTTCAAACAGGTAAGACTATATCAGTTCACACTTCAGACCTGTCTTTAAAAGAATTATTTTTTGTTATAGCCAGTGCAGAGACATCCCGACTGTCTCTGAGTCTTAGACAAACTCAACTCCGTGGCTTCCACACCCGAAGTAGAGATTAAGCCTCAAACCAATGCTAGAAGAGCAAAACAGCAGTCTGAATTCGATCTGACAGATTTTTAAACTAACTAACTAAATAAATAAATACATAAATAAATCAGTATCTCGCATATTTTTAAGGCTGTGGTTTGGCAAAATATCATCAAATCTCCCCTACAAACTTTCACTACATAGAATCATTTAGGTTGGAAAAGAGCTTTAAGATCATTGAGTCTAACTGTAAACCGAACACTGCCAAGTCCCACTGAACCATGTCCCTATGCACCACGTCTACACATCTTTTAAAAACCTCTGGAGATGGTGACTCCACCACTTCCCTGGGCAGCCTGTTCCAATGTTTGACAATCCTTTCAGTGAAGAAGTTTTTCCTAATATCCAATCTAAACCTCCCTGCCGCAACTTGAGGCCATTTCTTCTTGTCCTACTGCTTGTTACTTTGGATAAGAGATGTACCCCCACCTCACCACAACCTCCTTTCAGGTAGTTTTAGAGCGGTAAGGTCTCCCCTGAGCCTCCTTTTCTCCAGGCTGAACAACCCCAGTTCCCTCAGCCACCCCTCATAAGACTTGTGCTCTAGACCCTTCACCAGCTTCGTTGCTCTTCTTTGGACGTGCTCTAGCACCTCAATGTCTCAGTTGTACATAGCACAATACTCACCAATACAGCTGTAGGACCGCTAGCACTGAAACAGTACCTTATTCTATCCATTTCAGCTCTTCACAAAAAGCAACAGTATCTCACTTTTTACAGTCCTTAAATATTGTAACTTGCAGGCAAAAAACCCAACTCTACTAGTTATAAATATTAATTCAATATAAAGTGAAAACAGCCCAAATCCAGCTGTCTTATCTGTATCAGTTTTACTCTATCCATGAGTAAAAATTCACAAATATCAGCCTATGCACCACAAGTCCCTATTAGCATTCTTATTTAAAAAAAAAAAAAAATATTTTATTCTTCTCATTCTTATTAAAAAATGTAGTACTTTTACTCAATAGTAAAATCTTCATTTTTTCAGGTACTTGTCACTGTACGAGGCATATTACATTAAGTATGAAAAAAAAAAGCCTTCCCTCCTCAAATCCCCAAACACAGAAAGAAAAGTTTTACAAATAAAAAAAATATATATCTTCTTTAGCTTTATTACTTAAGCACATGTTATACAGCTGAAGGAAAAAAAGCCTAATTGACTCTGTTCTGCCAAGGCACACTTCCCCAAATGAGATCACAATATGGTCATCTGGACTTACTCTTTTAGCCGCCTGTTGTAGAGGAAGTTACTGGGCTTGACGTCACGGTGAACAATACCAAAGTGATGAATGCGCCTCAATGCTTTAAACAGATTAAACATGTATTCCCTCACTTCTTCGAAGGAAAGAGAATTCAAAATGTCCTGGAAGATTATTTGGATACTGTAATTATGCAGATGCTTTTAATTAAAACGCTTTACTACACATAAAAAGCCTGGGACTCACCAAGAAGGATTCATGTTCCAGATATGGCATAACAATAACCACATGATCGTTCTTCCTAAAGCAATATTTAACTCCCATAACATTGTCTTGTCCCCTAGAAGAAAAGTAATGTCCCTGAATAAAGACCAGAAGATGGATGTTTAAATTCCTTTATTTCTTAAAAACTTCAGCTAGGCTTTGTTTTATAATCTAATTTATATTTTGACAGCAATCTTATCAGCAGTCAGTCGTTATACTGTTGCCTCTCATTGCTATGTTCTATTTGGGTTCTGCAATTTGCAACGAGGGCTCCACAGTTTATTTGCGGGGCCAAGGTTTGTAGGTACCACCATAATTAATGTAGGACCTAACCTTCATGATACCAACTACTGTAAGAAGGTGCTATTCAGCACATTCTGGCAACAAGTATTCATTCCTTAAACCACACTTTTTGATGAAGAGACTCTTTTTTCCAGACATTTCTGAACTGGAATTTTTGTTATCTCAGAGATGCATCATAGAACTTCTCAGGTGAAAAATACAGCACCATCCACAAACTGGGACTAGGAGAAAGGAGCATCCCTCACAGGTAAGACACTCCATTTCTTATTTGCTCTTGATAAAAAGAATATACGTTTCTGTGGTTAAAAAAAAAGCAAGTGAAGCGCCAAAACTTAAATAAATACAGAACAGTGAGACAGTGGTGAGCAGTTCAGTCATGACAGTCACCATTTTTTTGTTTACGTACCCTGCTACTGTGAGGCACTGAAGTTCAGCAGCAATTCGCAGAGGATGGCTGGTTGGAATCAAGTGTTTCAGAGCCATTTTTTCCTCGTATCCTGTTTGTAGTTGTGCTGTGGCCAAGTAAACAGAACTAAAAGTACCTGTAAAGAAGGGAGAAAAACACAGTGTTCAGCATTTTTAATTAGGTCAATTCAGATTTTTACAGAAGTGATCTAACTGTTCACAATCCTGCAGTATACTTGATACTACATCAAAAGCAGATTCTAGAAGAGAAAAATGCAGTTCCTTTTTTCTACTACTGAATTCAGTGATCTTGTATACAAGTTTTTTATGTCAGTAAAAATGCAAATGTAACACTGTCTAACTTGCCTGGGACACAGAGCTCTTTGAATGTAAATTTCCTATCTTTGATTTGCCTTCTTGTTTAGGTAGCTTACTTTCATCTGACATCTAACTCTTCTCTCCCTACGATGTAAGTGGGCTATATAATGCTAATATGGAAAGCACGAAAGCACTGCCTTTACTATTCAAAGCACTTCTGAAATTACTACATTTTTCCTAATTCTGTTACCTTATCTATGAAGTAAGACTTCTCACATGATGTGTAACTTTACTATTTGTTTGCCCAGAGCATTACCGCATAGACAGAACACGATAGAGTCATTTGAGAAAGGGAGTATTCAGACTACAATAAACTTACCCACCCATTTAATTTTAAGGATATCCTAATATACGTCTTAGGAGGTTAATATTTTCTAACGATCTGAGATATCTGAACATATTTCAATATGAATAAACAGTACAAATCACTTTTGATTACATTTTAAGTATTGTTTTGCATCATGCTAGTTCAACAGTCTGTAAGTACATCCATACATCAAACCAACAGCAAAAACTCTAAATACTTCTTGCAGTCATTAAAAAAAATAATGATTATACTATAGAGTCCCATACATTCAGTAGAATTTATTACAGCAACAAGGGTTACCAAATTGACCTAAGACATTATTTCTGGTGGTGAGAACTGCTAAAATGAACGTGACTCCAGGGTGGAATCCTAAGTTGAAGCTTGTTTTCTCATAATGCTGCAGAACTGCAAGTGGTATTTTTTAAAAGCATTGTTTGCTCCCAAAAGCAAAATCAGAGCACTATTCAAAACCAGATATTTTGTTGAATTATACTATCTTTCTTATGATAGGCAGAACTCCTTTTTGTTTTGTTTTTGAAATGTTTGTATTGCTGTGGTGAATGGAGCTGGTTTTTTTGGAGGGTGGGTTGGTTTTTTTGAGACAAAAACTTTCAGCCATCTAGGCTGCCATCACAGGTATTCCATC
This sequence comes from Charadrius vociferus, assembly GCF_000708025.1. Lineage (NCBI taxonomy): Eukaryota > Metazoa > Chordata > Aves > Charadriiformes > Charadriidae > Charadrius > Charadrius vociferus. The sequence goes on along the minus strand of NW_009648332.1, from coordinate 14,567,830 downwards.
ACAAAACTGTCATAAAATAGTTCAGCTTCTTATCAACATCTTTGTTTAAAAGCGTGGAGTGTCACAAAGCATTTCAGAGATCAAATGAGTAAAGTTTCAGAAAGTGCTGAGATCCCACACTCAGAAGTACCCAAGAATCTACTTATAGTCACGCCTAACATTTATTACAGGTATCTGCAATAGTATCTGTTGAAGTGGAGGTGTACGCAAGTGTTCTAAAATTTGACACTGTATGTCTTAAAGTATTTTTTTTAAATAAAGCAGCTATAATCTTTCAGTCTTCTCCTCCAGTTCTGCACTCCGGGTTTCAGTGGAAACAAAGCCAACTTAAGGAACAGCAGTTAAATATATCAAAATACAGCCGCATATAAATAGATTTCTCATGTAAAAGAGCAAAAGAATGGAGTGATAAGACTTATTTACTCGAATCTACCTCAAAATTTTTAAGTTGTTGGAACTGGAATGCTGGTTTTTTGAAAGGCTTTAACATACAAGGTTTTCAAGTAAAATATCTTGAAAATGTCCCTAATTAACACAACTGTATGCTCAGCAACATATTAGAACTCCTACAGAGACCAAGTAAATCAAAAACGCATTTGGCTTAAATTGCATATATTGGGATCTTAGATTTATACCTTTTAAATTAGAAATACCAAAAGAAATCCAACTCTAAGCAAGCTAAAATAAAACATTTACCTTCTCCAATTTTTTCCTTGATTTTGAACACATTTACAAGTTGTGGCACTGCTTCATAAAGTTTTTCAATATCTTTTTTTATTCCTGCTGTGGAAAGAATAGGGAAAATAAGTTCAGGAATTTATTGCTTGATTCAATATCTGATCAATATTTGAGATCACAAATCACACTTCAGTTCATAGGACCATGAATTCACATAAACAGAGGAAAAAACAGCAGACAGGTATCTATCCCTGCTGACATTACCATCTGCATACTTGATATTATTGTTGTTCTTCACACTCCTTATAAGCTGTAGCATTTAAAATTTTTATTTTTTTTTTATGTATCTGCCACCTAGCAGTTCGTGAGAGGGCAAAAGCCTTCTGGTTAGTAAAACATCATAAAAATATTGATAAATAGTTTAATGAGTTTTCCAACATCAATTTCATAAAAGACAAAACTATATAGTTATTTCTGTAAGCACAGGAGCACATCCATGGGATGCAAATAAAAAATGTAGGAAAATAATCTTTTTTTAATTTTTTTTTCCCAGATCAATAATGCAACCTTTCACACTGTTACCGAAAATAGTAAACACCAAAAATACGTTTGCGCTGCATTTAAGTTGCTGCACTTTGTGCTGCAATCACTAGATGGCATAACAAGGATGTCGTACTGTATTATTTTAAAAAATTATGCAGTTTTCCATTCAGTTTACAAATCCTTGTAGTTTAAGTGTTCTCTATATCCTGCATAAGAATCAACTTCTTCTGAAGCTATGAAGTATGTAGAGGTTGTTACTAATTTCTGTCACCCCCTGTAGAGCAGGGGTGAAGAATATTTTATTATACAGAAGTAAGCACAAACTGGTATTTGGAAGGTCAACCAAATGGAAGAAAAAATGTGTATACATTTTTCATCCTAAAAATAAATAACAACTTAAATTTAACATAAATATATAAATTGTATTGCATACATAAAAATGTAGTATGTTTTACCAGGACAGTAAGTCACAAGCAATGACAATTATTTTCAAAATATCACTGATGTGCTAGAAACAAAGTACAGATTAGCATGCATCCCCAACCTTCTATGCTAGCCCACTTTATACAGTAACAAAACCTTAAGTCTGCCTAAAGAACCATTTGTTCCTGGTAAAAGCCCACTAAATTAGTTGGCAATTCAAGTTGTAGATAACTTTCAATTGTAATTTTTTTTATTTCAAAAATTCATAAAAAATAACATACTAAAAATACTTTCGAGTACTGAATCCTGCTACCTCTCTTACTATCCATTTACTTTTTTTTTTTTCCTTTCAGTTGTTCCCTCTGCTTCGCCAAGTTATTTTCTTTTAAGTCATTTCAGGGTGCATATTTCAGGAATGAAAAAACCCCTCTACGCTACACACTGAAACCACTAATATTCATTTAAGATACTGTTTTGATCAACAAATACAAGTGAAAGGTTAATCAGTTCTGCTAGGAATCACATTTAAAAACTTTAAAGATATCCTAGGATAAAAATGACCAGTCTTGTACTAACAGTCAAGATGTACAGAACATTGCGTCTAATAATCCCCAAAGGAAAAGGCTAAGGAAAACCGGTCAACCGTACAGTTTTTCTGGTTATTCCCCAATATTACAGAGTCATATTAAGTTAAACACCTCGAAAAGTAGGAAATTGAAAGTTTGAGGAATCACTTCATTTTCCTGTCAATATACTAAAAATTTATGTTGAAAATAACACTAAAAATTCAGGAAGTTGTTACATAACATTTTTTTAATTGATAGTATTCATATTGCCCCTGTACTCAGAAGTTTATTAAGAAATTTATCTGTTACTGTTGTAATTCTTGTTGCTCTGTCACTAAAAAAGAATTGTTGATGAAAAGCTTTATCATTTAAAAAGTGGCATTTCCAGTTAGTTTGCACAGTGATTTCAACTTTTTACACAAATTCTCATGTATTACATAACAAATGCAAGACACTCAAGAAATCTTTCTGAAATCTTCAGAAAATACAGGAAAGGGAAAGGCTGATATCTGTTCCATTTTCCCTGGGAATACTAAAAGATGTTAAGAGAAACCACATAACAGAACTGTAAAGAACTTAATACCGAAGTGCTATTGTGTCATTCAAAGACACAGACAGGGCTTTCCCCTCAGGAAGATCATGCTGTTATTGGGTTCTGAAACATCCTACACAAACTTCATCCCAAGAGGTCAGTAGCCACAGGACAGAGCTCGAAAATTGTTTTCAACAGCAATACAGTTTTCTAACAGGGTCTGTTAGAACAACATTGCTTAGAACTAGTTTGCTATCTACCTGCTCCAAATAAAGCAACTTACAGTTTTGTTCCAATGCTTGCATTTTCGTCAGACTTCTGATGAGAGTTGCTTAAGCTTCAGTTTTTACTAAAAAAAATTATACTGATAGTAACTTACAACATGAAATTTGCACTGGCACTTACCCAGTAAAGTTGTTTGGTTAGGAAAAAAGGACTTAACTCTGGCAAAAACCAAAACTCCTAACAAGGGCTCAAAAGGCATATCTTTTAAATCTTTAGAAACCAGCAGATTTCTTTTTTCCGTAGGAGGTTTTGGGTTGTTTTGTGCCACCAGTCTAACAGTCCTAAGGTAGATACTAACAATCATGAAAAGCTCCCTCAGTAACTGCTATAAAAATCTGCCAAATACTATGTTTTGACTGACGCTGAATTCAGGCTTCTGCCTGGACAAAGTTCAGTGCTATCGGAGCACTAACAGCTGGGTGACACAGGCTGCACATCCTAGGGCAGAGCAGTGCCTACCCCAGGCACTGACAGCATTTAGTAACTCAACACTGCTGCTTGTGTGAAAGACCCCGAAAAGTGCTAGAAACAGTCAGTGACTGCCCTTGTTGATAGACAGCAGTATAAACATCATCTGTTCTCTTCTGGGTGCCTGAATCCCCAGCTGGGTATAGAGAACCTACAGTCATTGTACCATCAGTGTATAATAACAACAACATCCAACATTTTCTGTGAGCAGATTTTAAATTAATTTCTTTTACTTCCTAGAATGAAAAGCATTTGCAAAGCGAGACAATTAAACATTACCCAGCACCACTCTATGTAATTCTGGACACGGATGTGCGGGTGGCTGACAGAGGATAACTGTTTCTAGGAAAACAAGTAATTGTCCCATATAAGCTGGCTGACCATCCAACAGCTGTTGAGCAAGCATTGTACAGAAACTCCAGATTGAAGTACATTCACAACAAGACCCAAAAATGAGCAACAAAACCACTATGAGAGCACACGCTTGTAGTTCAGCTTCTCTAGCAAGAGCAAGAACAGTGTTTTTATGCACACAGGTCCATCTAAAGAAATCTAAGAATAAGGCTGATGAGTATAGGTTAAAAGGAAAAATATTATTTTTGTGTACTTGTCTGGTCAGAGAATTTTATTCTCAAGGACTGCCTTTTTGGAATTCTGGTATCCTCTTACAGTAACATATTCTGTAATAAATAAATAGTAGGGTTAGCAAATTGTAACAAACTACTGCTGCTGAAGTTTTGTAATGCCTGGAAAGCAGGAATAAGCTTTAAAATCAAAAAGCAAACTCAAATGTTTTAATTTCATTAATTTCTTTATAGAAAAGGACCCTATACAGACAGGCTTATAATTGATGCTGGAAATTTCCTGAAGCGATAAAGCAGCACGTCAGCAACAAAAGATAACGTCAGCAATCCCTATTTTAGAACGTACCTGAAAGCTTGCTGTTCTGCTCATGCTTCCCATGGAAGTCTTCAGCCTGATGAGGGTGCTGTTCATCACCGTGAGACTTCAACACTGTCTCCATCACGAAACAAACCTGAAGTAAAAAAATCCAAGACTTTGAGGACCACTTCGGGACACCTGGGGGAGCAAGCATACCTGGTAAGACACTTCCTGGCCCTGCACTCAGTTTCTGAGATGAGATTTAGGGAGCCTGAGGAGTTCCTCTGTGTTACCTAAAACAGAGCTTCACCCATCACCCTGGTGAAAAACTAAACCAGTAAACCCACTCCAGTAACAGGAAAAAAGGGGGAAAGGAAGGAAGACTGCAGGATAAGCTTAGATGCAAGTGATTTTCTTTCATCTCTTGCGTTTCCTCATTCACAATAAAGCATTATCTTTTCCTTGAAGTTTGCTTTGAAAGGCAAGGAACCGATGCACGCAGGAATAGCTGCAATGCATACTGCAACGCCCAAACACAGAAAACCCGAAAGAAATTATAAGAGAAGAAAGTATCTCCTCAACATGAGAGATTTCTCTCTCTTCTAGAGCACATCAACAAAAGCCATAATTATTTGTTGCCATCCCCCCATAACAGGAAATAGTAGCACACGCTTATTTTGAAATGCTTCTTCCAAAATCTTGGAAACACCATAAACAGAAATGTGAATTAGTACAGTGTACTAATATTGTACAATTAAAAAAAAAAAACAACCTGATAATCCTATTTCATAAAATCATAGAATACTTTGGGTTGGAAGGAACCTTTGAAGGTCATCTAGTCCAGCCCCCCTGCAATGAGCAGGGACAGCTTCAACCAGATCAGGTCACCCAGAGCCCTGTCCAACCTGTCCTTGAATGTTTCCAGGGATGGGACATCTACCACCTCTCTGGGCAACCTGTGCCAGTGTTTCACCACCCTCAATGTAAAATTTCTCCCTTATATCTAGTCTAAATCTTCCCTCTTTTAGTTTAAAGCCATTACCCCTTGTCTTATTGCAACAGGCCCTGCTAAAAAGTTTGTCCCAGTCTTTCCTGTGGGCCCCCTTTAAGGACAGGAAGGCCGCTATAAGGTCTCCCTGGAGCCTTCTCTTCTCCAGACTGAACAACCCCACTCTCTCAGCCTCTCCTCACAGAGGAGGTGTTCCAGCCCTCTGATCATTTCTGTGGCCCTCCTCTGGACTTGCTCCAACGGGTCCATGTCTTTCCTGTGCTGAGGGCTCCAGAGCTGGACGCTGGAGTACTCCAGGTAGGGTCTTCACCAGAGCAGAGTAGAGAGGGAGAATCATCTCCCTCAACCTGCTGGCCACACTGCTTTTGATGCAGCCCAGGACACGGTTGGCTTTCTGGGCTGCAAGCACACATTGTCAGCTCATGTCGATCGTTTCATCCAGCAGTACACCCAAGTCCTTCTTGGCAGGACTGCTCTCAGTCCCTTCATCCCCCAGCCTGTATTTATACCAGGGGTTGCCCCGACCCTGGTGCAGGACCCTGCACTTGGCCTTGTTGAACCTCATGAGGTTCACACAGGCCCACTTCTTGAGCCTGTCCAGGTCCCTCTGGATGGCACCCCATCCCTCAGGTGTGTCAACCATACCACTCAGCTTGATGTCATCCGCAAACTTGCTGAGAGTGCACTCGATCCCACTACGTCATTGATGAAGATATTGAACAGTACTGGTCTCAGTACAGACCCTTGAGGGACACCCTTGTCACCGATCTCCATCTGGACATTGAGCTGTTGACCACTACCCTCTGGATGCAACCATGCAACCAGTTTATGAGGAAAACCATACTTCATAAGGAAAAGAAAGGCAGAGAGCCCCAGGGCAGGATAAGTGAGCCTGGAAGGACCACCTCTTTCAGTTGCCCAACAGTGGTTCCATTCAAAGATCTTCCTTGCCTGTAACTTTCCCAAACCTTCAGAGTTCTGGCTGAATTTTTCCACCAGGCAGAAATGTATTCTGAAAAACTTCAAACTAAAGGATTAATCTGTTTCAGCTGTGGAGCTAGAAATATATTTTGTCCCCGAAGAATCCAGGCTACCTTTAGTCTGTCATCCTCATACACCAGAACAGGGACAGGCAACAGCCTCTTTTTTTGAGGGAGCTTTGCTGGAGTGCAACTTGGAAACTAATGGGATGAGATTAGAGATATTTCTGGTCTCTCACAGGTAGACACTCCCTCCGCTAGTGCTGAGTAGGCAGATAAGCCTGTTCAGACCTGAAGTGGCACAGCCTCATCAGCAGAATAAGGAGTGCAAATTAATACAGGCAACCCAGCCGCTCACTATGGCCTACTTGCTCCAATTCAGCCCCACGCCAGCCTCAGCTCTGTGGCTCTTCCAGTTCAAGGCTGACCACAAACATCTTGTTCAGAAAAAGAAAATGAACGCTTCTGTCTGCCTGCAAACCGCCATGGGAACACATTCACAGCTTGCTGGCCACGAGGAGGGCGAAAGGGGCTTGGAAACTCAAGGTGTCGTTTCCATCCATTTATGTTAACACACAAGCTACTATCTGCAGAACGGAATACTTGAGTATATCAAAAGTGGTTTACTAATTTGGAAGTGGGCTTAACAGTTATAAAACGGAACATCAAACAAGGTTTGATTCAGTCAGGTATTTTGTTTTTACATTAAAAAAACACTCAAAAGACACCATCACAGATAAAAAATTAAGAGGAAGACCAAAACGATCCAAAGTTTCAGTTCAAAGAACTTTCTCGCAGTTAAACCACATCTCCAGTTAAAAAAAAAAAAACCAACAAACTGTTCTCCGTAATATCAAAATAAGTGAAAACAAAAACCAGACAGTGAAAGCTTCAAACAGCCCCCATAGCTTCAGGGCTGGCTGAGACAGATGTTTGAACCTTGCACACAGGAATCAGTGACACTGATGCCAAATCCTTGGCTAAAGCCACGCTGCTCCCTGGAGCAGTCTGCAGCCACTCAAACGCAAACCTCCTTCGAACGGGACCTTACACACAGACACCCCTGGAGAAAGCTGCCCAGCACGCCGAAAATAAATGTCGATACCACTATCTCTGCTTTGCCATTTCAGAGAAGCAAATTTCGCGGCCGGATTGAGCCTCGCAGCAAGTTGGCATTTGCCACACAACCGGCCCGCCTGTCACACGACGGGCAACAACCGCCCGGCACCCGCCGTCCCTCTTCGCGCCCACCATCACGCTGCTGCCGCG
>NW_009648332.1:14535215-14559272 GCF_000708025.1 Charadrius vociferus | reverse complement strand
CGCGCCGTGTGAGCCCGGGTCGTGCGGGGCGGCTGCTCCGCGGGCCTCAGGTGGCGGAGGTACTCGCCTCTGTGCAGCCATATCCGGCCCTTACAGACTTTGTTTTCTGCCTGTGATTATGGCGAATAATTACAATCCCTGGATAAGATCTTATTCTCCTTAGCTCTGCTGTAAACTCAGTTAAATAGCCGAGAGTCCCCAAAAGTGCACTCCATGTTCACCAGTAGTACCGGGAAGCATAACTTGTCTCACTGCTTTGCCTGAGCGTGTAGTTGTGTAACAAAAGTGATTGCACAGAATAGAAAATTATAAATAAATACACTTGATTCTGGTCTGTGCTGTAGCCACTGACCAACAGTGAGCAGGAGGAGAAAAAGAGACCATACACTGGAATTCCGTTTTGCTGTTGTTTCAAGTGCTGGGGTTTTACTGAAACCAATGCAGTTGCATGTTTGTAAATAAAAGAATTTAACATTTTTTGTCTTTTATCCATTTGGTCGTTATTTCTTTTAAGATTTAAAAAATTGCTCTTTATTAAAGACTCCTGCATTTGATAATGCGTATATCTCTTGTTCACTAGAATAAGAACTATAATACTCTTGTTCATTGCATACTTCATGTAGAGATATCTAACTGCACCCCTTGGTAAATAACAACCAAGCCTGGGGTTGCCAAAGTTCCCAGGGCAATGTTGTCCCTTGGCTATTACCTTATAATAAGCTACACTTAGGTTAACAAAAACACTAGAAGCAGAAACAGGTTCCACCACTTTTGCTCACTTGTGTAGCCTCCTATTACACAGTTTAGAAGAAGAGTGCAGAAAGAGAGTGGCTGAGCTGTTCTGGTGGTTTTGGGGGAGTTTGTCTTGGGGCGTGTGGGGTTTTTTTTCCAACAGTTGTTCTAATTTGCACTTTCTGTTAAGAGTGCTAATAAGCCAGTGCATCAGCTTGAGATTTAGCTAAGTACGCCGACTTTCAGTTATTTCAGTTATGGGTGACAGCATTTAAAAGCAGATTATAACAAACATGAATTAAATGAGGGATAATGACAAAATAATGCAAGCCAAATTCTGTTCTTTCTTTTATCCCTGTAATCTTACAGAAGTTGGAAGGGCAGCGTAAACATTCATGAGCGCAGGCGTGTCCCAGTGCTAATGACAGGCAGCGTCATTCTAAATGAACCTCTTGGGACAATCTTACCTACAGTCATTTCTGAATACTCTATTGAACCATTAAATACTTTTTCAAATTAATACTGGCGAAATACCTTGTTTGTGTCTGTTACAGGTTGCATATTTAGCTCTGCTGCCTCCTGGCCAGCTCAGGGTTTCAGCTGACCTCCTGGGCCTCCCTGCCTTGGAGCTGTTGTCCTGTGGAACGCCAATCATCACCGTTTCTGTACGGCTCCCGTTATTGGCATTCCTCTGTCAGTCACATCCATACTGCCCTTCTCCCCATCACGTAGGTCGCATTCATACACAGTGAGAAATCCGTTTCATTATATCTTCGGATCTAGACCCTGTCTAGCTGTGGTTTCTTTCCCTGCAATATCTCAATTGATCTTGGTTCCAACACCTAAAATCATTTTCATTTAGACCCGGGTCATTTATCTACCTTGATCACTTGTTCCTCTCCATTTCCTCCTGTCCTATTGATCCAAACGTGTTGTGCTGGCTCGTGCTGTCTTTCCAGTGATTCTGGTTCTCCATCATGTCAAATTTACATTTATTTGTTCTCACGAGCATAACTGCACTTGTAGTATAATCCAATATTGTCTCTTATTTTATTGTCCTACTCTTTTAGTCTGCCAGAAATGTCAGCCTTGATGCTTGCCTTCATTTATCTCTCTAAAAAAGGCTTTTTACCTTCTTGCTTCTAAGAAGGAAGTTAAGTCAAATTGGCTATGACTCTCCTCATATGAATATCATCTCAAAAGTTACCTCTTCGTCAATGTCTTTCTTCATGTACAGCCTCACAGGGCAGTGACAGATTATCCATACCATTTCCACTATGTTTCCTCAGTACTTGCTTCAGTATCTCTAGCTTATTTTTGCTTTATTCAGAATGAATGTAAATAGGTAAAGGCACAGCTTCTGCTCTGCTTCTGCACAGCTTCTGTACCTTTGCTACAGCACAAGAGTCTCCTTTTCTGTTGGCTTGGGTTAGCAGAAATCCCTTCTTCACTGTTGGGGCAGAGAAGGCTCCATCTGCTCATTCAACACTCGGCTTCCAGTTCTAACAACGCACCAAGGTAGGAGCTTCTCAGAAGGAAAGAGAAGAAACTCCACCAACTGAATATGACAAACAAAGCAGCCTGTCTAATGCTCTGCAAACCAAACTGCTGCACTGTCTTCTTCCTGTGGCTTTACCTCCAGGTTGGATCTGAAGGATGAGAAGCCACATGACAAGCCAGGCCCATGCAGAGCGTTCCTTACGGCTGACAAGCAATTGCCAAAGCCCACCCTGGGGAGCTCACCAAGAAGGGATCCGAACATTGCTGCGCAATTGCATCCACTGCTGCTTGAATCTGTAGCTGAATCTCACTTTTTGTATCTGCTGACAGATCTAAAAGAATCCGTGCTGGCACTACAGCACATCTATTCACCACTCCTGGGTCACTTAAACTAGTAGAAGTCTCCCTGTGTTTGTACTGTCCTCCAGCCTTGGAAAAACGATAAGCAAGATCCAGGAAGATAACTGATGGACATATCCAGCACAGGCAGAGGTAGGAGATCCTTACTTACATCCCCCTGCTGCCGAGAACATCGGCTCATAGATTAGAAACTTAGCATCAGAAATCAGAAACTACTTAGAAATGAGCAAATAAAGGTGGTTATTGCCCTGGCGGTATTAAATATATATATACCTTTACACACATATACAAAATTACATTTTAATGATAGTATAGACTGTTAAATGCATTATTTGGTCTTCATTAGCCTAAATGCCACATGCTTTCCAACTTTTAATTCCTCTTTTTGTTAGGCAATATGATTCTATGGCAATTTTTTCTCTCTTTAGCACCAGGTTGAGACATGCTATTGTGCCCTTTAGGAATACTGTCAAATTCAATCATTCAGGACTCACGAGTCTTGCACTAACATGAAGAGATTGATTTGAGAACCATGGGACTAAAGTCCTTTTTTCTGTTTTTCATTTTCTATTTCCATTCCTCAACCATTTTACAGGAAAGCTGAGATTGCCAGCTTTGCTCTCACATGCAAATGAGTACTTCCTGATGCTATGCAGAATAATGTGCTTGGATGTGGCAGTGACCATCTCTGCCAGTATTTTCTGATCGGTTATATCTGAAATGTCAAGAATTATTGTGGTGTCAGAAAACATACCAGAATAAAGCAGCCTCTACAGCCTATTTAAAGGGAGTTAAAAATAGCTATAAAAATGACCTCGGGCAAAGATGCAGAGGAATTCTTGACCTTTTATAAACTGGGTCTCATTCAAACAAAATATGTTTTAATAAAATCAGTGGAAGACATATGCCTTAGAATAAGGAATGTGGGCTCTCCTGCGCAATGGAAAAGTTTGAAAAGGACTTCTGTGTCAGCTGATGAGATTGCTGTAGCAAAAGGGTTCACACAAACCTTGACTTACAGACAGAGTGCAGATGTTAATGGTGGCAATTTTAACCTGTATGTGCAAATTGCTGAGGGTGATTAAGGCACAGTGCGCATGGTTCTGATGCGCACATCACAAGATGGATACTGAAAAAATGAACTGAGTATACACAGGAGCTACAGAATGATCTGAAGTCAGAGAAAATGCCATGTAATTGAAGAACTAAAAATCTTAACCTATCCACTGGGTCAAAAAGACTGAAAGGTGAGTTGATAACAATGTATGCACAAGAAAAATTACTGAATATAAGGGCCACTTGAACCTACCGAAGAGTGAAATAAGATGGAATAATGCCTAGTAGCTGGAAGCAAGCAAATTAAAATAGTGTAGTTTTCAGTACCTAATTCAGCACCACTGACAATACATAATCCTTGGAATAAGCAGTTAAGGGCTGTGGTTGATTCCTTGGCTCTTGACGTCTTCAGACTGAGACTCGTTGCCTTCCTGGGAAGCGCAGGCGAGCCAAACACAGGCTGCGTTCTGTTAGAGTACAGCAGGCTCACTTCAGGGTTAAATACAGTTGCCTATAATTTACAGGAGATCAGACTATACGCTACCATAGTCCCTCTTTTCTAGACTTCATAAATAAATTTCTATAAAAACTATCCAAAACCTCTATAAATAATTCTTTTTCTCCTGCCACCCCAGGCGTAGCTTTCCTTTGCATGTATGCCTTTTCCGCATTTGACTAGCCCATCCCGCTTGCGCAGCGCTGCGGCCAGAAAAATATCACAGACAGGTTAACGGGGAGATGATGGCACCCACTTCTTCTGCCAGCTGTGGAGATTGCTCAGCGTCTCTCAGAGGAGTTTCTTAAGCAGCATCCCTGGCCCATGCCGTTATTTGCCCTCTAGGAGAACGTGCTTCATCCAGCTCAGCGCTCTCTAACCAAATCCAGACCTTCCACGCTCTGCTACTGCAGTTGCGGGCTCGGCTTGTCAAACGCGGCTCAGCAAATGATTGAGACTACAGCCAAAAGCAAAGCAAGATAGCCGCTCTGAGGTTGTGCTTCAGAGACCTTTTCAGCCTTCAGACAAAATTAAAATAGACAAAAATCAAAGCTTTCCTCAGCAGCAACAATCTATTTAAAGTCGCTGAAATGTTCTTATATTTGCTGCAGCTTTGGGGATTGCTTACAGCCGAACAGGAATACTGGGCTTGACCAAACTGGTACCCGTGTAACTGAGGGGAAAACTGGCATCTTACGGGTATGAGCCGAGGGCTTTCCCTTTCCCCGGGTTGTATATTGTCCTTACCGGCGGTGTCTGTTTGAACGTAGAGTTACAATTGTCTTTGTTGTTCTCTGTATTTTACCGACATACAAGGGTTTTCTCATGGTTAAATAAGAGATTCTGTTCTCCTAATAGAAATGTAGATAACGCTGTGCTTTTGCTCCACGATCTGACACAAGGCTGAATCTGGTAACCTCACTTACTGAATAATTGTGTTGTCTTTGGGAATACTCACACATGTAAAATGAGCAGGACTTGGCCCTTTGGTCATATTTTTGTAATAAAAGATAAAATGAGATTTTTAGGAAACTGCAACTTATGACCATAATATTTATGAGGCTGTCAGGACTGCACTGTAAAAATTCATATTATTTAATTCTTCACTCTGACACTAAAGCATCATTTCATTTATATGCAAATAAGAATATACTCTACTGCTGTTTCTTCACTGAAGAAGCTGTTTGAATTATTCACATTTTATTAATAAAGCTTCATAAATAAGTATTTTTTCTACTCAATTGGTAGCGGCCAGGGGAGAGAATCTATTTATCAGACTTTGTTATTATCAGCTTCATAACAAAATATGAAGATTTATGGAGGACATAATTAGACGTTATGTGATTGTAACGGAAACATTGGGTCATCCAGATGAAATGCTCTTTTCTTTATGCATTTCTCCTTGGTATAGGCACTTTCTGGAAAATGCGCTGAACCCATCCCCATCGCTAAGTTCCAAGAACTGCCTGTGAAAGGAATAGAGCAATTTAATAGCTTTTTTTTTTGATCATACACACTGAAATAATTTTGGATAATGAAAAGATGCCTAAGGAAGACTATAAGGAATGCCAGGAAGAATTCCACAGGGAAAATGCTGTGCGTCCTCTGGGCAGAGGTGCTGCTCTGCAGACACGGGATTAACTGTGCGTATGGCAGAAAAACCACAGCCTGTAAACCGTCATTTAAGTGTCCGGCATTTAACGTTCCCTTCAGGTACAGATCATAGTCAGAGGACTCCCGTAGTGAGGTCAGTTCTGCCCGTGCTGTGGATGAGGCTGCTGAGTCCAGGCACTGAGCGCTGGTTTGGGACAGCCAGGGCTGCAACCTCCTGATGGGTTTAGGCAGAACAGGGATGTGCCGATGCTCTGCTTAGCCAAAACAGAGTGACAGAGCACTGGAACAGGCTGCTCAGAGATGTTGTGGAATCTCCTTTCTGGAGATATTCAAAACCTGCCTGGATGCTGTCCTGTCCAACCTGCTGTAGGTGAACCTGCTCGGGCAGGGGGGTTGGACTAGATGATCTCTGAAGGTCCCTTCCAACCACGACCATTCTGTGATTCTGTGAAAACATGAGCTTCTTCAGGTGTGCAGCATGGGCACTTTAGGGACCCAGGTATTTTCTTCAGCAAAATCACAGCACGATATAGAGACTAAAGTGGCTAAAGGAAGTTTCTGTAAATTGCTTTGCCTGAGTTAGGTCCACACACTGCAGTTAAAATAGGCACTTTTTGAAATACTGGCACTGAATTCTCCCTGTGGAGTTGAAGTGTGAGACACAGAGCAATACAGTCATGAGATGTCCCGTGCTATTGCACAATAGCACCTGGGTGCCTATAGATAACTTAAACCCATGAAAATTGAAGGGGAAAAGGCTGGATGTGAAATACCTGCTGAGCATTACAGCTCAGCCCACGGGATTTCAGTACTGTATGCTGTAATCGAAGCAGAGTTTTAATCCCACCCACAGCACCTCTGAAATTCACCGCAGCAAAACTCCTGTAAATTAGAAGTAGTCGAGTACATTTAGGCTGCCTGGGCTTGGGCAGAGAGCTGAAGATGTTTTGTGGGAAAAGTTGCTGGCTTGTATTTTGCCATTGCCCATTGGATACGGACTGATTTTAGCATTTCTCTGGAAGCAAGACCATGGAGCATGTCTTGTGGAAGTTCTCAACATCTCAAAATAATCAAGACTTAGAAATTAGCCTGTAATTGTATACATGTCTGTTCTTGAACCATTTTTTTGCATGTGAAATAAGGAGCTGTGAGATGCTATATTGGACTTAATCTGACCAAGCTCGTAAGTGTGTACATAACTTTAAACACATGTGTAACCTTCTTGAAGGCACCGAACTGGGTTTTGCGCTGCTGTTAGCAGCCTGTGCTAGCTAGACAGGCCCCTGCGTGTTCAGAAGGGCGGCCGGGAGCAGACCTCAATAACAGCTTGCAGCTACTTTGAAGGATCACGATTTGGTTGACAGAATCAGGACAGCAAAGGATGTTCCAAAAATTTTCAACTTTGTATAGTCATTATGGACAAAGATGCATACCTAATGCTGGTCAGAGCAAAAGTTAATCATGTGCGTTAATTCTGTAATAATTTATACATGATCAGGTATTTAGAATTACAAAATTCCTCAAAAAAACCCCACTTTTTGTGCTAGCTTCTACAACCACAGATTTTCTTTTCATTCCTTTTGATAACCTTGAGTAAGTCCTAAAAGCATTACACCTGAAGGACTCACTGCATTAATTTTTGCAGAAGAATCAATATTGTAGCACTGTAACTTTCATTTCTGGAGTTTAATATATAAAAAAAAAGTCATTACAATAATTTTTTTCTGGAGACCCTTTAATCGTCTGCCTGTTGAATACAAGTAAAACTTTTACACAACAGTGGAATGCTGATATTCCTTTAACAGTATGCATTTGCTGCCTATTCACAGTATTATTCACAATTATTCACAATAAGCAGAGTCAAAACAGAAAGTAAAACAAGTATAAAGGTCTGTTTTGCTGGCATGTCTGTGACAGCATTGTAGCCAAAAATAACAAATTTTTAAGTCTACAGACATCTGATATGCCAAAAAATTTCTCTTTGAAAATAGACTGAAATTCTAACCTCTAGGACATTTTATGAAGCTTTATTTACAAAAATAGTGTAGTAAAAGGAGTAGAAAAAAATCTTGAAGCGCATGCTAATTTTGGTATGTTTGATCCCCCATGGCTGAAAATTGAAAACAAAATCAGCTTGTATATCATGTAGATAATGAAGTTCTAGACTATTTGCAATATTCTGGTAAGGCTAGAATTTAAAGTACAGATGAGTTCAGAAAATGTGCATGCAGTATTCTTCAATTACATAGCCGAACCTACTATTCAGTAAATACTGAATCTGGAGGCATGAGTTGTCACCCACACATCACATCATTTTATGGGCCTGAGTAGAAGGGATAAGTTGCTGATCCAAAAATTCATAAGCTGTTCCTTCCTCTCCACTCCTGGTAGAGGACAGATGCTAATTTTCACTACTGAAACGAATGGGAATTTTACTCCTAGCTCTGCAAAGGGAGGAAAACCAGGGATATTATTGTGATGATTTTTTTTTTTTTTTGGAAGTGGTTACATCCTTTCAGACTTGCCAGGGCTCTGAGGGAACTAATGGGCCTGATCAGCCCCACCTGGGGCCTCTCCCCACCCTGCCCCAGGGCCCTATTTCAGCCCAGATGGGGCCATCAGTCTATGTTCTTGTGATGCTGTAGTAGTGCTGGTCTCTAGCTCCTCACAGCCCTGCCTGGTCATGGGTTCAACCCATGGCTTGATGTTCTGACCCAGCCTTGGGCTGTCCCTGTGCCCAGGGAGGTGCCAGGTGGGTGCTGTGGGCTGTCCCTGCCTCCCCCTGCCATCTCAGCTCCATGGCTGGTGTGGTGGGATGAGCCCTGGCTGGTGAGGTCCCGTTCACCGGGAGGTCCCTCCCAACTGCCAGCACTAAGAGAGCTGCTGGTCCTTGATGTGCCCTGACAAGAATATTATTATAGCTGGATTTTTATTGAGGAAGAAATCGAGCACTCGTCATCTCGGTTCTCCATTACTTTGCTCCTCCGTTACGGAGACACCCTCCATGAAAGCCTTCCAGATGGGTAGGTCTTGACCTGTATGTTTCCAGCCTGGCAGCCCTCTTTGTGTGTAACTGTATGTACTCCTGGTTCAAACTCCCAGGTTCTTTGGCTAAAGGCACCAAATATAGAAATTTAAATCAGGCACCATATATCCTAGTCTAGGCAACTAAGTAACCTGATTTTTTAGGCTCTCCCAGCCCAGCAGTAAATCATAACAATTACTCAGTCCGGGTTGTGATATACTTGCAGCTTGCTTCTGTTGCCTTCAGTTTTTCCTTGGGGCGACAATACTAAAATCTGAGGAAAGCAATTAATTTCTTGCAATCTGCCCATACTGAAAGCAGTCATACCTCTAAGTCAGCTGTCTCCAATACTACTGTGGTGCCTACCAGCTACTGTAGGGATAATAGTTACTGAACTTGGATATATAACCTTTTGTTCTTGTTCTTTTTCTTTTTTCTTTTTTTTTCTTTCACTAAGAGGAGAGGATAACACGCCTTGGAAAGGCATTATTTAAAGCGTGTACTGGTACAGTGCAGAGCTTATTCTGTATTAAATTCTAAGGATGAATTCTCTCGTGAGTAGTTTGCTGTGACTTGACTGATTCATTTATTTTTAAAGAAAATTGTCTGACTTTTTTTTTTCTTTTCCCTTTTTTCTTTACTCTTAGCTACAGGTAACGAAATGAAAACTAGCTTCATTGTTATGATATGAAAAACTACAATGAGCTGACGCTCCTAATTACATGAAAAGGTGGTAACTTTTGTGAGCTGGTAGAGGAAAATATTGATGTTTACCATGGTTTTTGTCCCTTGGGAGAGGTGTAACACTGAGTCAGCGTACAGCAGAAGGCCCTTCTCAGGCTCTAGCACAGGGAGGACAGTGACATGATGGTGTGGGACGGCTGTCCTGTTTCTTCTACTCCTGGCATGGGAAAGCATGCTGTGTTTCTACTGTGACCCCTGGCAAATAAGTGGGAGCCGTGTTTTCCTTGTTATCAAGTTACATCTTCGGGTGTCTGAGACAAGCCCTCTTCAGATAGATGAGGAACGGTACCAAGCAGCACATATGGCTGCATCTGGAATAGGCAGGACAGTCCTCTAAAAATGAAAAATGAACTTTTTTTGAGCCCTCAAATGCTATAATTCTCTAACGTTCCTCTAAGCATAGAAACTAATCTAGAAAAATTTATTATGTCACATTGTCTTGCCTGTATCTGTTTGCCTGCTCTCTGCTGTGGTATGTTTTTGCAGGGTGTCATGTAGTGCATTAGTTTTTCCAAAAGTCCCACCACACAACACCATTTTTTGAGTTTGTGGATCTCTTTCATGTCCTTTGTGAGGAAATATTTCAGCACTGCAATTTGGTGTGGGCATGCTCCAAGTAGAGGGTTTGGCTGTGCACGAGCTTTCCAGGACAGAATTTTGATGACTACGTTCTGACTTTTATTTTTGTTCTTCACTCTGTGGTATGCAAACCACAGGACCATATGGCACAGCTAGAGAAATGTGCGAGCTGATTATGCAACTGCTTCCTATTATAGCTACAAAATATGGAAATGATGAGTTAAATGGATCAAAAATAAGGTCACTGTTCAAGAAAGTAGCAAGCCCCAAACACATACCTGTGACAACTGAAATATTGTTGTCCAACAGGTATTTATAAAATATTTAACATTAAGAAGGCACCTGAAAGTTAATTTAATTCACAAGTAACATGGGAAGGTACTCCAGTTCTTTTGGCTAACTGGAAATGGACTTGCTACGAGCATCCCTGACAGGGGAATGAGGGCGGTAACCGTGGCTGTTCATACTTCGTCCATAGCAGTTGTCAGCTACCTAGCAGCTAGCACATGTATTCCACAACCATGAGGTGCTGAGATGTTACTGGTTTTGGTACAAATGTGGTAGTAAACTGACATTTGTGCAGTCCATGGCACTCCTCAGATGTTGCTCACTGTCACAGCAATCTCTTTTATTCTCTCTTTTGCTACAAATTTCAGCTAACGGACAAAATAAAAGGAGTCACTCAGAAATGGGCATTATCATAAGTTTGAAAACAAATGGGACAGCAGTGGGAGTGGATGGAAGGATTGAGAAAAGCGAGGGTTTTTTGGCCAGCAGAAGCAGCTTAGGAGCAGTTTAATAAACAATGCTGGCAAAACTGTAACAGAGGACAGAGTAGAGACTGGCGCTAATCGGGGGGTGGGGGGGAAACTCAGAGGAACATTCCAGCTTTAATTTGGAGTTGCTGGGGAAAGCTGAGAAGTCTTCATGTTTGTCCTAGTTACAAGGATCTTTAAGCTGTTGTGGAAGCGTACAACTTAGCAGGGTGTCTTCCTTCAGAGATTTACGAGTGAGGGAAAAGAAATAAGGCAACTGTAATGGTAATGCCCCCCTCCCCTATGAACGCTGCCTTTCATGCCAGAAGAAAGGCTGCGAGGTTACTCCATCACAATCCCCATTATATTCAATATTCTTGTAGCCACAGGCTTTGTGTCCTAACCATTCTCTCTCGGCTCTGAAAACCCAATTTCCTCTTGTTTTTATCCAAAATACACTCTTTGGACACAGTTAGGGGTATTCTGTGTTGTAGATGGCCTTTTTATCCCTGGGCACTCTCGCATAGCAATGACCAATGGGACCTTAGTCTCCACTGACTTTATCTGCATTTGCATATACACGATGCAAACAAAGCTGTATGTAACACAGTCTTACTTGATAGCATTTGGTACCCACGCAGCTCTGATGAAAGTTACTTCCTAAGGAGAGGGGGAATGCAAAGTCAAGTCTTTAGATGAAAAGGTAGTCTGGAGAAAATCCATGGAGGAAAACAAGGAGAGACATTTTGAACAGATCCCCAAATCAATGAAGAGCTGGTAGGGATAGCTGAAGATTGAAAATGGTCTATTTTTATATTAAAATTTGCCTCAAGTGGATTAATTTTAATGTTTCTGCTGGATGCTTATGTTGAGAACCATTAAGGTCATAATACAAGCATTTCAAATTAGGAAAGCAAATAGCTTCAATGATAGCTTTAAATAATCAGTTTTCTTAATGGGAGATTTCAGTGAGGATGAAATTATGGTAGAAAAATAGATGGCTAAAGCAATGAGAGCAGTAATAAGCAGCCACAGGAGATACAGGGAGAGGAAGAAAGCCAGGGTCAAGGATGAAGTCAGCATCACAGACAACAGAGACAATCATTAGGTCAGAACAGAGCAAAACAAAAGAAGAGAATGAGAAGTGCATGTATAATATATGTGATAGGCAGGGCCAAATTCTGCCTGAGCTTACATCAGTACCACTTCATTGGCTGAATCCTCTTAACACAATGTCACTTTCAATATGGCCTAACAACATACATGCAGGCTTTTATTTAAGTCAAGGCACAGGGCTAAATTTTCCACTCTCTTATGCCGTTTCTAAGCAGTTGTAACTTCTCTGTTCCACTGTTGTTACTATTACAGTCCTTTAGATACTGCTGAATTTCTTCTCCTGTGTCTCTTCTATGAGTAAATATTTACCTGCTTCACATTTGTGTTCTGCTTTAGCAAGATTAAATTCTTCAAATTAAAAGATCGTTTTAGGAAAGCGTGATACTGTACACTATCGCTTGAACAGTATACTATTTTATGCGCATTTTAAAACTACAAGTTCTGTGTAGATTCTACCCATCAACACTCATTTTAAAATACTTCGGGTTTTTTACAGTGTTAGTAGTCACATTTTCCATATTTTGGCATCAGTGGTGTAAAAAGGAGTAACAAGAGGAGAATCCAGCTCCCAGAATCAATAAGCAGGAAAACTGACTTTGCTTGAAACGTTTTTCTTACCGTATCTTTTATACTTGTAGGATTTATATTCTTTTCAAAGTTGTCGCTGATGTAAGAACAGGTTTTGTTGTGGTTTTTTTTTTTAATCTAACATCTGGTTTTGCATACAAGTGAAACTGTGGCCACTTAACTGCTATTGTAGTTTATGGGGGTGTGTGCACCCAAGGCTCTACTACTCTAAAACCAGAAGAAACTACAGGTATTTATGTTTTTAAACTCTAGCTCTTTTATTTCTGTTGTTTGGCAGAAAACCGCTACAGCTGATTTTTACAAACAGCCAAACAAAACCAGCAAGCCTTTCTAAGCTCACCCCTCCCACAATGAAGTGACTGGTGTGGTTTCAGTCTTTGCCCCCACTCACGACCCACAGGAAACTTTGCCTTCAACTTCTACAGTTTAAAATAACAATTAAAAAAAAAAATCGTAAACCTCTAAAAGCTGCCAACTCCCCACCCCAAAACTCCAGGCTTTAGCTACTCTTATTTATGTATATTTTATCCTAGTTTAGCATTATATACAAACTGTATTTACTCCTTGTTTACATCAGTGTAGCAGAATTAACCCCTCAATTCACTGATTAAGGAAGAGCAGCAGCAGTACCGTCTGGTGTTTTCCATGTGCCTACCACGCTTGCAGCTCTGAAGAGCTACCAACACAAGAACAAAGAACCGCAGTTGATAAGAAAACTGTTCCATACCCCCATACAGAAGAAGAAAGCAATACATACAAAGAAAACTGTGCTGTAGCCTGCACGGCAGCATCCCTGGCGGAGCTGTGCCGGGCTCCCGGGGGGCTGAGGGAAGCCGTTCAGAGCCCCCAGCAGACAGCAGTGCTGGGGCCCCCACACCAAAGCAGTCCGTCAAAGAGAAATTTTATACTGAAAGGAAAGTAATACATATATCACTTAAGGCATCTAGCTTAAAATATTAAAAAGGAGGACAGAACTATGGAAAGGGGGGTTCTTTTAGAAAATTGCCCGTGGACTGTATTTTAATGTTCTGAAGCTGTTCCCTCCAGCTATTTTATACAATACCCAGTTTTCTCGAGTTTCAGAAGTACTAATGATTCGATGGATGCAGAATCACAGAAAGCTCCTGAACTCAGCTTATGCTCCCCTCCACTGCCTTGAAGTCCTATTTCTAGCTAGTGTTTTAGAACCGTAGAGCGTTGCAAAGGGGCAAAAATCCCTCTGCAGTGTTAACTGTTGCCTTCTTTGAAAGGAGTTCATTTTAAAGCAGAGAAATTGGATGTATGTGATTGAAATATTTTGTCTCTTTTTCCTGAGAACTCGTAGATTATTAACCTAGAAGCTTGGTTTAATGCAACCGTTACAGTAATGAAATGCAGCATCTTTTGTGTTTAGTATCAGTTTTTTTCATATCTTTTCCAATAATTCGTGTGGGTTTTGATGTTTAAAATAGCAGTTACCTGAAATGTTATGAATATCCAATAGAAATTCAATAGGTAGCAAGCCTCTCTCCCCAATTTAATATGAGGATAGTGCTTTTTTTAATCCTTTCCAAACGCATGGCCAACAGTTCTTGGTATAATGTTAAAATATAATATAAAAATACCATTTCATGCAGATTTCAACTACATGTTCAAATTTCACATACATGTTGCATACAGTCTAGCTACATAAATCATCATGGTAAAGATGGCTTGTTTTTATGACAGCAGCAAATAACATTGCCAAGATTTCCACTATTAAAATAAAACTAGGAAAATGTAGATAATGCAAAAATATAGCTGAAATAAAAAAAAAGAAATTCTGCACGTGCAAAATCTCATTTGAATGCCTTTTTCTACAAGACTGTTCTGAATGAATTAGAAATTACTGAAACATTATTGAATCATAGCCATGTTCTGCTGAAATTTCACCATCATCAGAATATTCAACTCGGAAATACCACCTTTGCCCAAGGTTTTGATGGAAAGTCTCAAAACAATTGGATAGTGATCATGGCATTTTACTAGCTTTTACTTATCTGTCCTCTGTTAGCAATGAAAGCTGTCCTCTTGGTCTGGAGAGTAGACCTGATTCTGTCCTGCTCCACCACGTCATCTGAAATGGTCTTCAACAGAAATATGGTCATTATAACAAATTAAAGCACAGTCTTATTAAAGCAAATTTCTCAAGCACCACTTTGCATCTGTACCAAACTTTCCGAGTGTAAAGACAAAGCCAACCAAACTGCCTAGCACTAGTGTCACATATCTTAAAATCTTACCCTTCTCCTACTGTGTTGATAATGCCTGTGGGCTTCCCGGAAATCAACAAATGTACACAGCGCATACCCCATGAGCTAATGACAAAACAGAAAGTCTCTGTGAAAGACCACTGCAAATTCCCTCAGTTTTTGTGAAACAGATGACAAGAAGCAGTAGTAATGACTGTATCATAAAAGCTTGGAATATATTTGGGGAAATAAGAATTTACTTTTGAAACATGAAATACTTCTGAGTAAATGGGACCAGATCTTCCTTTGGGAACTGACCAATGTGGGTGCTGTCAAACCCGGAGAGACAGGATCCAGGCGCCCTTTCCAGGAGGCTCAGCCACTCTTGGAGCCCTTCCCTATCCTTCTTCCTCTTTTTCTTTGCTGAGTAAAGCTCCTCCACCGAGCTGATGTCCACTGTTTTGTTGCACAGTTGTTATTGTGGTGATAGATCTCAGCTCCATCACGATAACTGCCTTCAGTCTCTTTGCTCTCCTTCGGCATCTGGAAAGCAGTGGTTAGACCCATGGAGCAGAGCGCTCAGCTGCAGCGCTCTGACTGGCAACACAATAAATACATGCTCTAAAATTACATGGACACTGGACTTATGTCTTGACACTTTAGTGCATTTCTCTTGCTCACACCCTGTGTTTGGTTTTTTTTTAATTACTATTATTTCTACTGAATATTGTGAGTTTATCTAAGTTGATTCTAAAGTTCTGTAGATCTATATGCTGTACCTTGTGTGCTGATGATTAAGATTCTTCCCCATACGGATGTAGTAGCTGGGAGGAATAGCTTGGCACTGTGATTTTTTTGGTGTTTTTTTTAAAGGAGACTTATCCTAATGCTTTGTTTTCCCTGGTACTCCTGCTGTTGCCACTTCTATTGCCCAAGGAAATGTTTCTGCCTCAAATCCCTCTGCTTCCAAAGTCTATGCACAGACTGTGAATATAAGCCAAAGGTCACACTTCGGAGAAAACAAAAAAGGGTGGAGAGAAAAGGAAAAGTTACAGGTCTCAAAATGGGGGTGACTTGGTGAAATTTAATGTCTTTTTACATGCAGGAGCTGGTATTGGAGATTCTTATGGGCTCCTTGGTCTTACAACTGTCGCTTGGTAGAGCCTAAAGCCAAGAGAAAAACAAGAGCCAAAGCAAGGTGACAGGAGACAGATAACATTCTCTGCTATTCAGGTAGTATTTTAATTAGCTAAAAATATATGCAAAAAGAAATCTATCAGTGACTTCTCAAGAAACAAAATGACGTTTTCTTGTCACAAGCAATTTTATTTTTTTTCAGACTAGGTATTTTGTAGTCAGCTTATGAAGACCAAATGTTAAAGTCTTTTGCCTAGATGTTGCAATTCTAGCTTGTTTTACAGGAAAACACAGTGCTTAAATGAGTATGAAGAAGTAATGAAAGCTAATAAACACTTGAAGCCCACACTTTCTAACATTTCTCAATGCTGCAGCAACAGTTTAGGTTAAGCTGATATTAATTTTTTGTAAGTTAGTATGATTTGCAAAAGCCTTCTGTTAAGGTACAAATTTTTAATCTTTAGTTTCTTTCATACTAAATTAAACAGATTTAAAAGTTACATAAAATCTACTCCTGCAATTTAGCTTTATTAGAATGTGAAAAAAACTACATTTTCCACTTTTAAATATTGATTTGCTCTTTTGGCTCTCCTTGCAAATGTGATCCAAACATCACTGATGTCACTAGAAATACTTTGCTTGCTTATAGTGGGTATTTGGTTGGGTTCCTTTGCATGAATTAAATATTTGGACAAGAGCACACATGACTGTATTCTCTTGTAGCCTAGGGGAATGCAGTGATTTGGTTGGGGCGGGGAAGGTCTCCCAACTCTCATGTGATTTTCCTGAGCCATACAGTTGTGTTGGCACATGTGCATTCTTTCTACATAAAGTTTAATTATTCCATACCATTTCAAATGGTTTTACCATGAAAGAGCTGAGACAGGTCTGGCCCACAAAACCCAGTCATTGATTAATTGGAGTTTTGACTCAGAAGGTGGGAGATGTGGATTGAAATGACTTCATAAAAAGGGAAGGGATCTTGAGTGAGTGCTGTAACTATAATGCTGTTTGGAAAAATAAGAAGGGAGAACCCTACCATACTATGTAGTGACTTGCTAGATTCTATAAGTCCCCAAGTCTTGCCCAGAATTACATAGGAAGCCAAGTCTTTCAATTTTCCACAGGACATTTCAGTAGAAAACACATGCACCGTGTTCCAGCAGAAGACACACAAAACTGTCAGAGCATTATGGCATCCTGAGTTCTTCTGCAGATACAGCCTCAGTTCACTGACCATTCCATCTTTTCTTTGTGTTTGTAAATATATATGTCTTCTTCTGAATATCTTACAAAAAATTAGCTAAGTGTGCATGGTCTGAATTAACACATGAAAGGGTTGATTAGTGAATAGCTGGACTATGTATGCAAATTACAAAGTTTTCTTCATGGCTTTATATGAGAAGATGTTTTGAAAACTTTATCAACGTCAATGTGTCAGCCTGCATTTCTCTGTGAAATCTTGAAACTGCTCTTTCATCTATGTTGTAAACACATCAACAAGTATGTAGAATGTCTTGACTTTGAAACGCTGTCACCTACTTTCTGTATCGTTGTCAGTAGTCAGCTTGTTATAAAAGTGTTTCATATCTAACTCTGTTTCTTTTGGTAGTGTGTCAACATACTGCATTTTTCAACTGTGTTCCTTGCTGCCTCTTCCATTTTTATCAAAAATTCCGTGTGACAGAAGTTTTTCTCTTTCTTTGCAACATGTTGATATCTCAGGTTCTCCACTGTCACCAAAGCAGTTGTGCTACTTTGAGGATAAGTTGAGTCTGTGTAAACCATCTTCAGTGTTTTGTGCCAAAGCGCAGTGGGATTTTGAACTCTAATGTTTTTGCGATGGTGAGAAGTCCCCAGGCTTCAGTCATTGCCTTTACTTCTCAGTTTGGAAGTTTCCCAGAACACGTTCAATCTAATACAATGCCTACTCCTGACATGCTCTGCAATGTGGAGTCCACAGTTTGCTTGGAACAAACCCATCTGGTGATGGACAATTTCTTAAATGTGAGTGTACTCAGGCTTCCTATTCTGCTGCTTCTCACATAACTTTCTGTTTTGTTTTGGGTTTTGCTTTCAGAAGGTAACATGTCAGGAACTGGTACAATTGCCTCAAGTGCCCGACACTGAAAGCTAAGCATCTCTACAAGATATTGCATTGCAGAATGTAAGACACTCGTTATTTGCAAGTTTTGAATTATACGTGTTGCACAAGGATTTTCACTCCAAAAATACAACACTGCTGAAGCTTACAGAGGTACCAATTTGGTTAAATTGGAAAATTATTCTGTTCAAATGCCTTCAAGACTTGTGCAATAGATTGCCTAGATCTGCACATGAACGTCAGTGAACACAAAACTATGATTAAGTACTCAACAAAACAGACACTTTAATCATAGAATCATTTAGGTTGGAAAAGAGCTTTAAGATCATCGAGTCCATCTGTAAACCTAACACTGTCAAGTCCACCACTAAACCATGTCCCTACGCACCACGTCTACACATCTTTTAAATACCTCCAGGGATGGTGACTCCACCACTTCCCTGGGCAGCCTGTTCCAATGCTTGACAACCCTGTCAGTGAAGCAGTTTTTCCTAGTGTCCAATCTAAATCTCCCCTGGCACAACTTGAGGCCATTTCCTCTTGTCCTATTATTAGATACTTGTATTACTTTAGTGTGTACTATAATGTCAACATCTTGTTGCGTCTACAAGTACAGTTTCCTCACACCTTTCAAAGGCCCACAACATGTTAAGTTCCTAAATCAATATGGTCTGAGTGCTGTAAAACACAAACATTTTCCTGGTATCCAATATGGAGTCAGGAGGGCTGGCTTATGTCCCTTCCATGATCTGCAAGGATATGTAATACTTCTGCACTTGTATTCCCTATTGTTTATTACTTGCACTGCAATAATATCCTAAAGCTCTCCTCAGGTCTAGACCACACTTTGTTAGCTGTGTACAAGAGAGAGTTTTGCATTTAACCTTTTTATGATGAAATCAGTAAATATTATTATATTATCAAGCATCAAATTACTGAATTGAAAATCACAGGGTTCAAGGCAATGTCCTTCAAAATCATAAAAGTTAAAATAGATATGAATGAGAGAAAATACAAACTTTGAGGAATGCATGCTTTCTACCTTAATGTAAGGAGAATAAACTTCATTTCTGAAGAAAGATCACTGCATGAACTTCCCCCCCCTCCCCATCAGTATAGATCACACTCCTGATAACTAACATATCATAGAGAAACATTTTCTAGTTACGATATGTTTCAAAACCAGGTTGACATGAACCAGAGATCAAACAAAATCTGTATACACGGACCTACTTTGAAAAAGCTAAGGATCTGTAGGGTGTTCAGATCATATAGTCTGCAGAAATTTAATTGGCATATTGTTGCTGTTTAACTTAAAATGCATAGCATAGCTACAGTATGGAAGACTATTAGAAAAAACTGAGTAAGCGGGCTGTCATCCTAGGAAAGACTGTTTAAAATTATCAGAATTACCTCTAGAACACATATGTGTTTCAGCCCTGACTACATCAAGCCATTAATCATATTGGCTGGACCCCATTCACTTCACATGTGGATTGCATTGCTTCTTTAAACATGGTTTATGTGGCTGAGTTGCTTTATTCCACCTTAATCAACATAAGTTTAATAATTAGGATGGGACCAGGGAGGAAAGAAAGGAAGTGAAGAAGATGAGCTTTCCTAGAAATCTAGCATTTCAGAGAGGACAGTAGCTAAAATATTTGTTTTGTTTTTTTTTTTTTTTTCTGAAGACAATTGATGAAAAAAAAAAAAAACAACAACAAAAAAAAGCCAAACAAAACAAGAAAATAACTTCCCTTGAGTAAGAATCAGACATATACGTGTTAAATGGCCATAGTGTCATGCAAAGAATCAAGGTTTCTTACCTCTTGTCTGCTCCTCAAACCATTGTCTGCCAAAATAAAAAAACATTTCAACAGATATAAACTCTCTTGGTGAAAAAAAATGTTATATATAAAACAAAATATATTCTAAAAATTTGTCAGACACAGTTTCGAAACTCACGAATCTCCTTCTGTCCCTTGAGTGAGGACAAATACCTCAGTCATAAGAAGATTTCTGTATAAGCAACTTTTCCAAGATGAGAAACATCTCTTTTCCTGAGAATTAAATTTCCTGACTTATTCTGTGGACCTTTTCTTTCCATAGTGTGTTTTCTTGTTGGTTTAATGACCAGTAGCAAGTTAGCAAGCTTTCACTTAACTCAAAGTCACTGGTCTGCAAGTATTACTGAGGAATATTTGTAGAAGTGCGGATTTGGAAGATGAGCACTTTGGACATCTATTTAGTCAGTGATTCAGAGTGATACATGAAGACTACTATGAGTAAATTTTTTCAGAATTGCCAAAACCGTACATAAAATTAAGTTCATAAGCAGTGCATATTACTTCAAAACATGGACAGAAAAAGACTTGATTTTCTCCAGGGAACTAGTTTGATAAAATGATAAATAGGCTCACATTGCAACAAGAAAATATTATCACTTAAGTTCCCTGTTCCTGCACAAAGCTCACCGCAGAACTGGGACTACTCATAACATAACATGTTTATTAGAACTGTTTCTATTTTTTACAAATGAGAAAATTATTCTAGGAAAAATCTGTAGATTTTATAATACACTTATAAAAAGTAGAAATCTACACATGTATTACCTTTCAGGGGTTTCTGAATAATTTTTCTCAATTACAGCATTATAGTTTCCAATCCAAAGCAAGAAATTATGCTGACAGGAAATCTTGTCAACGTGCATGAGCCATCAGAGGATCTGGAATCCAGATGTTAGCCATTGCATAGCAGTAAAAATCATTGAGTCAGAGTAATTAAGAGCAAAAATCTAATAGAATAAGAGCATTTTGTTGTACCTTGTACTTCTGTTGAGATCTGACTTCAACAATAGCTCTAGCTTAAAACACATCCATTCCCTTCCTACTTTTAAAAAAGTATGTTGCTGGAACTGACCAGATTAAAGTAGCAGGGTTATTTTCCAAAGCAGTGGTTGCAAACGTAACTTTCAGGTTTAGTTGTCATTTATACAAAAGCAGACACCATGGGTGCTGTATCAATTGAGATGTTTTTTATGTTTTACTTTTAAGGCAAGCAGCAATGACTCGCCTCCTAGGAGGTAAGCTCCAAAGGAGCAAATATCACCACAGCACTAATCTCATTTTCTTTCCTTCTGCATGTTTCATTTTATCAACTGAACCTATGAGTCAAATATATAAAAACTGAAAAGTATCAGCTATGTGAACTGTAAAACCTATACTCAATATTATATTATCTCCTTTGTCTATGTGCAAAACTGCTAATGTCTCTAAATAGTATATGACATAAAATAACATGTTTGTACATGATGAGATTTGTTCAGGGTGGAGTTTTGAATGTGGAATCAGCTCATTTTGTTAATTTGAAGATGCTATTACTATACATAATGAAAATAATCCTTGGTGGTTAGTCTATGCCCGAGGGGTTCAGTGGGAGGAATTCATCTCTTAAAAGAAAAAAACACATGGTTAAGAATTTGAAAAAGGAAACAAAAAATATTTTACTTTAGCCACATAAAAATCAAAGTTCAAGAGCTAAACTTCCTGGGGAAGCATATGTTAGGAGCACAGCAAGAGCAGGCTGCTTGCCACAGCCCTGGGGAGCAGTGCCTTGTATCAGGTCTGGGAGATCCCCTCCGGCAGACATGCAGAGCAGTATTCCCAGGTCCCAGTGGGAGCTGCGTTTAGCTCTCTTAAGACCCAATCTTGCAAACACTTATGCACATGAGTAATTACAGCTGCCACGAATCAAGTTATTCACCTGGTTTAAGTTTTTGCAAGGGTGGTGCAAAGCAGGCCTGCATTTGAAAACACTAGCCAACAGGATAAAATGGAGGAAACTCCCTTTTTTTCATCTAAGCAACTTAGGTTTTGTTGTGTTTTTATTTCCCAATTTTGACTGGAAAAAGTTATCACTGCAAATATATATTTTTTTAAATTCTTGAGTCTTACAATTTCTTTAATAAATGAATCATTGCAATTTTCTCAAGCATATGGTAAAAATCACAGTTCAGGGGTCGCCAGTGATTTTTAAGACCGCCTAATACTTTATTGTGATTTCTGTTATGAGGTAGGGCACTTTTTAGAGACCAATGCTTTTGTCATGTTTCTGAAATTGTGGATTAAGCCAAACAAAGGAAACCAAGAGAAGACATGGGTGATTGTCAGCCCACTTATGTCTTGATACTTTTCTGCATTTAATTTGTTTGTAGCTGATTTATTCAGTTTGTAAGTTCTGGAGAAAACTGAACCTTCTAACAGCTTTGTATTTAGTATGAGTATTATTCTGTTATCATATGGATCACTGACCAATGTCTGGTGTTCGTGATTTTCTAGTTGTGTTGTTCCAGAACATGCAGGTTTATGACTTGGTATGTGATCTCCACGAGCTGGAAAGACACAAAACATATGGCAGATCAGATGTTAGGCTGGGGGAAAATCAAAAATTAAACTGTCTCAGAGCAGTTGAGAGACTGCTTTGCTATATATTTTATGTGATTTGTGTGTGTGTTGAGGGAGATGTCACCTAGGGAAGGGAATCGAAGAAAAAATAGCTTTAAAAAATGAACTGTTTGTATTATGGCTTTAAACTTTAAAGTCTGGTCAGCTAAAAGCAGATGTTGTGAACTAAGATGGAAACTTGCCTGAGGCCAGAATCGAAGAAGGCATTCTCTAATAGTAAGAAGTAAAAATGCTTTCTGGTTTCAGAATTTATTATAAGCACAAAATGAATGCTTATTGTATACTTACAAGCACATTTCCCCACTTGTATTCAAATTACTGAATAATATTGGTGGCTTCACAATTTAATCTCAGACAATAGGTTCATTAGCAATCCTGATTGTATTCTAAGCTCTTTATCGTAAAATCTTTTTGTTATTCTGTGCTGGCCAAGATCCTGTCATGTTGGAAGTAGGAATGAAGTGCTGCTCACCCTTGGCTGTTTGCCCAGTAATTAGATTGGGGAGGTGGATTAAAGCATCTAAACACGTGGTGTAAATTTTGGCATATAGAAATATGACACAGTTCTGATGTGAGACTTTTTAAGGTAAGAATAATAAAGGTAAGACCTCACATACACAGAATTGTGAAAATGAGCATAACCTTTACTACATGCTTCTAATTGACCTGGGCTTGCACAGTCTGAATGAACACACATTATGTAAACATACAATGTCTACGAATTTCAAATGGGAAGTTAAAAATTAATCAATATTTTCAGGAAAGAAAAACAAAAAAGTTGATTAAATAAAAATTATTTATGTTAAAATCAGTCAATATTTGAGAAAATCTTCTGTCTCCTTTTCATCTATTTATGTATGAGGGAATACATATT
Source organism: Charadrius vociferus (assembly GCF_000708025.1). Classification (NCBI taxonomy): domain Eukaryota; kingdom Metazoa; phylum Chordata; class Aves; order Charadriiformes; family Charadriidae; genus Charadrius; species Charadrius vociferus. Next base: position 14,535,919 of record NW_009648332.1, on the reverse strand, counting down.
TACAGTAGCTGCCTCTATAGTATTTGTTGAATGGCACGAAGCTTTGAACCAGCTTAAAATTTAGTCTTTCTGAGACAGTTCTGCAATTTATTTTAAATTTACTAGTTCAAAAGGTATGCTCTAATGGCAAGTCCAGATTGTAAGTTGCAGTATTTCTGTGGGGAAAAAAAGTAGCAGCCTACTTCTGCGCTTTACAAATACTTTACGTGATACTGTTTCGATTCGTATTAATTGTTTGGGGCAGCTTTGTTGCTCTAGTTCAGCAGCTCTTGCTGAACTTTTTTTTCTTAAAAGACCTTCAGAAATCCACTAGAAATTACTTTAAGGATCGGTATTTTCAGTATATTTATTTCTTCCTGTGGGAATCCTTTTGACAACAGAGTGATATGGCATAGAAATGAGACACTTTTTCTAATTTATACCAGGGTAAAAGCGAGTAAGCACTTTTCAACAGAGAGAGTAATTCCCGATAAATCCATGTTTGGACAAGCTCTAAATCTGGCACCAGTGGAGTCCCTCCACATTCTTTTTTCCCCGTTTTAAGGAGGATTTAGCTCCTTCCTTTCCCGCTGGTTTCGGGATTTGTGAGTGTAGGTGGTTTGTCAGGGCCGGGCCGCGCCTCAGAGGACAGGGGACCGCGGCGGAGGGGGCCCGCCGCCCTCCATTTCGTGCCGGCGGGAACCCGGGCCCCCCGCCCCGGGGGA
>NW_009648332.1:14514853-14535147 GCF_000708025.1 Charadrius vociferus | reverse complement strand
GCCTTGGCCGCTCCGTTGCCGCCATATTGCGCGGCGGTCATGGGCGGCGCTGTCACTGAGGTGAAGGCGGCTCTGTGAAGTTCTCCGTCCGCAGTCGAGGGAGGAGACCGGGAGAGAGAGCCTGTCTGTGAGGGGGGCTCTGAGGACTCGGAGGAACGGGGAAGGAGAGCTGTGAGGTGGGGATGGCCCCTGTCCCTTCTGGGCACCTGGTCCACAGCCAGGAGCAAGCAGTTGTAGTTCATTTGGGTCGGCACCCCTGAGGTTTTTTGCCTTCGCCTTGGGCTCCCTGGAGAGAGCACTGAGGTGAAATGTAGTGGTCTGAGGAATGGGTTGGGTTTTAGGAGGGATGTGAAAAGCAAAGGTGCATAAAACCACAGGAGAACCACTTGAGGCATGCAGTGTTTGTAGTAAGTCTGTAGTAAGCTGTTTTGTAAAAGATACACAAGAGGTCTTTGCATACAGGGGTGGGCAAACATTTTTATAAGTGTGAATCAGTGACCTGTGCTGCTCCTGCGAACACCTACTCATTTCTCTCATTCTGTGTCAAATATATGTTTTCCCTGTGGTATCAAACAGGATTGAGAGTATTGAAAAGACCCTTTAATTCCTGTCCATCTTGGAGATGTTTTTCTTTTTTTCTTGGGGATTTTGAGGGGGATGACCCAGCTGACAGCCAGCAAGCTGGTGGAAGAATGCAGAACGGCATAAAGGAGTGTTGTGCCATGACATCTACTATCATTTTTATGTACGTTATTAAGCAATTGGAATTAATGGAGCCAGTCAAAGAATAAAGGACGTACAGAGAGTGGGGGCCTGAAGGGCCTGGGAGATTAAATATTGGGAGTGACAAAGACTGCTCAAGGGTAGGAATCAAAAATCCAAATTATTTAAATGATAGTTGCATAATCATACATTGAAGATTCCCCAGCTGAGGTATGAAAACCATTTCATGCTGCAGCTCCTTGGAGCTGATGGAATGGTGGTTACGCAGTTGGATAAGCCCTTAACACCGATAATTACTACTTGAATAGCTTCAACTTGATAGTACTCTTGACAGCTGCTTTCTGCGGCCACTGCTTATACCCAGGCTTGAGAACTGCTTTAGATCACTGACATTAAAAGCATGTGAAAGCATGGTGGCAAAAATAACCACCTTCATTAGATTTATTAGTGTGATTTCTAAATCCTAGGTTTATTTGTATGAAGGAAAAAGTGGCAAAACCTGGTGGTGGGGGAGTGGCAGATATTGGCAGAAATGGCGTTGCAGACTTACTCTGAAAAGGAGTGTAAGAAGGGGCATTGACAGGTTTCTTGTTTGAAGTTCTAAAACTGATCTTCTTCACTGTGTTCACAGACAGTTTTGATTACATGCTCTATATACTGCTGGTATTGTGAAATGTGTTCTGTTTTAAATTTGAAACATTTCTCTGGAATATTTGAAGTCCTTCAGCTTCTGTGGAAGAAATATTTTCAAAATTTTTGATTCACAGCTGACAGTATATAGTAATTAAGTAAACCTGAATCCTATTTGCAAAGCACTCTAAAAGATTTTTTTCATATATTACTAATGAGATGCTGGAGTACAAAAGAAGTGTCGCCTTTGGTTTATCTCTGTAGGTAAATAAGATAGCTTTGCTTTGTTATTTTATCATTAGATTTGGTCTTTATTGAGTTTAATAAACTCTAATGAAGTTGATTTGGTATTTTACCACTTGTTTCAGTGAATCTAAGATTTTTTTTTACTCATAAAATCCTTTCTGTGGTGTTCTTTTAGTGAGATCTTTGCTTTTTAAAGTTGTCCTTAAGCAAAATTAAGAGCTGTCAAACTTCTCACCACAAACACAGAAACGTGTCTAATGCCTAGAGTTGGTGCTGAGTGAAAAACACTTAAATTCACTGGAGTACTTTTAAAGCTGGTGTATATGATAAATAATATAGAAATAATCTCTGCTGCTGATGTTTCAGAACAAATCTGTTAACAGCGTTAAGGAGTTGGGCCCATACTCTAGTTATCCAGGTAAGCAATTTCCATGTAGATTCAAAAAATATCTGATTTGCTTGTAAATTAAAATAGTTGTTGGGGGTTTTGAGATAATAGAATCATTTTATTTTGTAAAAATTGACAGTCTGATCATAAAACACATCATATTTTTCCATCGGAACAGAAACAGTCTGACAAAAATAATACATAGTCTGCAGTTGGATAAAAGAATCTTGGCATTATTCTTAGAAATTAACTAATTTAACATAAACTGTGTCTGGATCTTCACTCTTACCCACTTTTTCCCTCCTGACATGTCATGGTAATGTAAAGGTTGTTTAAAGTGCTGTCCTACAGGATTTTTTGGTCATAAGTAATAGGAACCATATTTTATCAGGAGAGAGATTCTCTTCTTGAAGAAGAACTAAGAATGTAGGCAAGAGCTCTAAAAGAACAAAATCTCAAAATTAACTATTGGCACTTTTAACTAATAAGCTTTCTATTGGTTATACAGGTTCAATTCTAGTAATTTCAGTGTCACTATTCCCTGTGCTGCCTTTTGCAGAATAAGAGACTTCACATTTGATCTAAAAATGTTCAACTCTGCAGATGTGGTCTTTTCATTGGATAATTTCTTTTATGAAAGACCAGATACAAGACAAAGGTAAGTCTTTATTGTTAAATATATGATTGTTTCCTAAGTTTTTCTGCACCAAATCATTGTACAGCAAATTTATTTTTTTTTTGTAACTCCCTTTTCTGTCTATCAATAGAAATTTCCAGGTTCATAACCCATACTTTGAAATGTTTTTCCAAGCACACTGAAGTTTGAATGATGCAGGTGTATCTTAGGGCTATAAGAAATACAGGTTAGAAGTTTTGCCTCTTAAATTTCTTGTGATTAAAAATAAGAAGAATTATAGAATAAAAATATTTTTTATCAGGAGAAATAGTAGGTTATTTATAATTGGTGATTTTGAGCAAGAAGTTGTGGAGGGTTCTTAAAGAATGCTTTTTACCTTACGTTTTATGTTAAAAATAGGTATCTAGAAAATGAAGAGCCTAAGGTTTGGTGTATTGCACCTGCCCCAGCTATTGCTGAAATTCCAGCTGCAGAGGAGTTACAGAGGGAACTGGAAAAAAACACAGCCAACACTGATATGGGTAAAATATCATAGAATGGAGTCATAGAGTCATTTAGGTTGGAAAAGGCCTTTAAGATCATTGAGTCCAACTGCAAACCTAATGCTGCCAAGTCCCATTAAGCCATAATATTTGACATTCATTTTGAATGGCTTAACAGATAATTAGCTTGACAGATAATTCCTCCTCTCTTTTACTGCTGTGAAATATGAAATATTCTAGGTATGCAAATATAGACAAAGAATGTATTTTATTTGAGAGTGATGGTCTTACATGTGTTTGGAGTATTAGCAGTCATCTTTGGGCATATACAGGCTACAACTTTACTGTGCAGAAGTAGGCAAGGTAAGAAGTGTGATCAAAATGTAAGGTACTCCATCCACATTGTTTCATGAGGCGTAGTAACACGGTGGCAGATGTAAAAGTGTAATGCAACACATGGATCTGATGACTTGTCTCCCACCCAAGGAGCAGAGTTTATATGAACCTGACTTTCTTCTTCCCTTTTGGGATGTTTTTAAAGTGTTATTCAGGAGCCCAAATTTGAATCTGGCCATTGATTGCTACTAAGTGGAGTATTCCTTCCATTTAGACATTCGGGATCGCCTTACGGACATTTATTTTAAAGAATTAAGTTGCTTTATCTCTGTCAACTCGATTTCTGCATTTCTTAGCTGCTGTGCTGGTGATTTATGGTATTCTCTATTTAGGAATTACACTGTTAAGACAGAAGGGTTTTTTTCTACTTTGTGCAAGAGCAATTCCATTAAGAGCTACTTATTCAAATAAGCTTTCTGGTGTTTGTAGAATTGGAACTGTTGGGTTTATGTCACAAACAGGCCATTGTAATTTTAAGTTTCTAGATGGATCACACTGAAATTAATAGGCTGTGGAATGGAGCTGTTCTGTAATCTGGTTGCACTCAGTTGTTTATTTCTGCTCTTGCCTGTCTTTTGCTGACAGCAATGCTTGTATGATCAGCCAGATCAGGACACTGATCCTACTGAGAACTAACCCTGCAAAATGTGATAATTAACCAAGATGATTGAAACTAGCCTGATGTCACTGGCAAATTTTGACTGTTGAGATTGCAGGGCTTATCTCACAGCTGTTTGTAGTAGGCACTTCAAGCTTGGTCATAGTGTCATTTTCTTAAAAGAACAGTGTAAGAGTAACACTGAGGAAGTAAATGATAGTGATTGCCAGCACTTGTTCATTTTGGCATAGCCTCTGGAAAAGAAGTGCTTCAGTTAGGTGTAGGAGAAAGAGATACAGATAGCTTTTGGCCTGAAAGTCTGAAAATGGTTTCATTGTTTCTCTCTTCTGACCAAGGTAAATCTAAAACAGGAACAGGGGTTTCTCAGCAACCTGGTGCAGATTTCTCACAAAATAAAATCTTACGTAATTTTCCAGAAAGCAGTGATGATGAGAGTGTCCATTCAACATTAAGAAAAAGGTACGTTTCTAGTCAATTCTGATAATTTATCAACTGTCAGAATCATATTATTATTTTAGGTACATTTGTTAAGTGCAGAGTTTTGGATCCTTCAATTGAAGATACTTTAACAGGGCTCCAGACACTAATTCTTTTCAGTATAAGGAAAGAAGGTGTTTCTTGTTGGCAGTATTTTAGTACTATAATTAAATGTGTCCTGAGCTCAGTCTCTTTTATGAGAAAAGTAAGGATGAGGTTTGTTGCTTTCATTTTAAATAAATTCTTGGATAACAAAGGTTTTTCAAAATACTATTTTGAGTTCTTTATCCACATGGTAACGAGCAAGAGGGCTAAGATCACTTGCTTTTCAGAGCAGAGGTCAGCCGGCCAGGAATACCTTGAGCAGTTCTCAACATGATTTCAGTGCTGCCTGGGAGGAGAAGTTTTACAGATAAACTCCTCTTCTGTGCCCAGCTCTTCTCATTCCTCAGAACCTGTATGTGTCTATTGTCTTTAATTATGCAGAGATTAACAGTTAATCTGCTATGGGGATTCAGAGCCCATCTGGACAGGCAGTTTATTCTTTCAGGTTCTTCCTGGAATAAAAGTAAAGTTAAAGAGTCGTCTTCAGGTAGAAGAGTGTCAGATCAAATAAAGTTAGATACAACCTTTTCTTACGATTGTGTCTTACTAGTTCTGCTTCTAATACAAACTATGCATATTTTTCAAATATTAGAGAAACTGTAACATTACAAGAAGTAATGAAAATCCTGGATCTTTTGCAGCTTATTTAAAATGTCTGGTTATACATATAAAAATACAGAGTTTAAAGATAGTTCTGTGGATGTGAAAGAAGTTGATACTTACGTAAATACAAGTGAAAACATGAAAGAAGTGAAAAAAGAAGGTTTATGGAGAAATAATCATCATGCTCCAATAACTAAAGACTCAGATTTTACTCTGCGTGGGGTAAATGATGGGGACATTGCGTCTAAAAATGGAATTAAAATGAAACCATTTTCTAATGCTTCTGAGATTCTGGATATGACAGGTAATTATTATTACTCTATTTCAAGAAAGATAGTCCACTGTCTGTCTTTGGTATATAATAATAATGGATATGGATGATCTGAGGTAGAGTGAAGGACATTTTCCCCACTAGCTCAAGCAGAAATAATTGGCTCGTTTTGATATAAGATATTGCAATTCTATGAAACTTAGTTGTGTTGTTGTTTAATATGAGCTGGGTAAACAATTTATGAAGAAGAGTCACATTTTCAAAAGTGCCAAGTCATACAGACCTTTTTGAAAATGTCACTTAAAATCAGTCCCCTAAATAACTTGAAGAGCAGCCTCATCCCTTCATGTGGTAAATAGTGTCATCTTCATTTGAAAACAGAAATTGAAAATGGAATGTTTATTTGTGATGCAGCTCATACTTGTATCTTTGTAGAAAGATATTTTAAATAGCAAAAACCTGGAAAATGGAGGGAAGTGGTAAGAATTTTGATGAAATGATAAAATATTTGTATTAGAATTTCTTTTTTTAATAGTTTTTAAATGCGTGTGGTTTATTTCTATATTTTATGCTTCTTTGGACAGGGACTCATTGCGTCTGTGGAATGTACCTTGTATACCTGGCTAACTGCTACAGAAATACAGAATAGAAATTAGTTGTAGCAGAAAATTGTAGGGCAGAGGTTTGGCTTAAGATGGGATTTGGAGGCTGGTCAGGAATGGAAAATGTGATTCCTGTCTGATTGCCTTCTAAGCAACGGTGACTAGATTTGTGGACGAGGGGAGAGCAGTAGATGTCATTTACTTTGATTTCAGCAAAGCTTTTCATAGAATGGTTGAGAAACACTGTCTTCTGCAACATTCTTGTACACAAGTTAGGACATTAGGAATGGATGGACAACTGCAAGGGTAAAAAAATGGTTGGATGGTCAGGCTCAGAGGGTGGTAGTTAATGTGTCACACTCTGCATGCCTACTGCAGGGTCTGTCCTGGAGGGAGGGGGCTGACAGGGATCTCATGAAATTCAGTAGGGATTAATGCCAAGTCCTGCCTCTGGAAAGAAGAAGAACCCCTGGGGTTCTCCTGGGATGGACTGGCTGGGGGCAGCTCTGCAGAAGAGTGCCTGGGGTTTTGCGAAGAGCATGTTGACCATGAGCAAGCAGTATGTCCCAGCAGAACGCTGACAGCATACTGGGCTTTGTTAACAGGAACAAAGCCAGGAAGTTGAGGGAAGTGATTATCCCCTTCTTTTTGGTACTTTTGAGACCATGTCTAGATACTCCCAAGTTTTGAGCCTCTGATACTGGTGTGACATCCTTAAACTGGAGTGAGTTCAGCCAAGGGCCACCAAGATGGTCCTTCCTGTCCTGTCAGCTCTTTCTATATCACCTGGACCTTGTTATAGCCTTGCAGATCCTCACAGAACACATAGCTTGGGGCCAGGAAGATATTTTTCCTGGTTATTGGTTGAAAACAAATCTGGTTTTATAAATTTACTACTTTTATTTCTTTAGGAACTACAGGAAGAAAATTGGAAATTTTGAGGGCTGTCACAGAAATACGTATCCTTGTATTTGCTGTATCTGATTTACTGATTTTATTACAATGCTTTTACATTTACAAAATTATAGTGTTTAATTTGTAGCCATAGGAACTCATGCATTACACTGTAATAGTTTTGATTTGTAACGTAATGCTGGGAATCAAATGATAAATAGGTTTTTACCCTTTGGATTTCCAAAGCTAGAATGAAAATGGGACAACTTATAGATCATTCATTGCTAAGAAAATTTATTCTTATTTCAAACATTCAAATTTTACCCTCAAAACTGGTTATTTTTAAAATGTAAAATTTTTTGTTTGCCTAATATATTTCAGGCCAGATTTTATATGCAAAGACACATATACACATATATCCCCATACACTTTAAATAAAAGAGAAGTGAATTAGTATTTAGGCTTATTAGGAAAACTGAATCTTACTTTTTGTCCCATTTTATCAGGAGAAAATAAACTTCACATATTCCTTACAGATCTGTATTTATGTTGTAGTGTGCACACAGTATATTTCAATTCTTTAAGCAGATTTTACAATCATTTTCCTTCTTGCCCCTGCCTTGAATGTGTAACATAATTAATCATCCATCTATATCTGTCAAGCTTTTTTTTTTTTTACACTGTTTTCCATATTTTGTTTCTAGTAACCTGTCAAATGGTAGGTTAAATACCAGGAAGAGGAAACGTCTGAATTCATGCAACTTAAATTCATGTGAATAGCTTTGAGGTGTCATAATTTCCAAAATAAGTAAGGACTCACTTGTTCTGATGTTGCCAATTACAGATAGTCAATGTTCTGCATTTTGAAAATAGATCACTTGTTTAGAGAGGTAATTTTAGAGAAGCATTTTTTTAAAAATCCTTATTTTCTTTAAGATTACTTGCTTATCTTTATCCATTTTTTAATGTTTATATTTAACTACTTTTCTTGATTCACTCCTTTTTATTTAGACTTTTAATGTAACATCAGTCTGAGGCCTCAGCAATTCATTGTTCTTGTTACTGTTGGTTTTATGTCTGACTGTGCGCATCCTCAGGTTGATTGGATGGTTACAGTCGGTCTGCTTGTGTGGCTTCAATACAAGTCCAGACAAGAATCAGCTTGCTCATTGGATTTGCAATGTAACAATGCTCTCTTTCCTCTTACTCACATTTTAGATAAGAATGTTGTTGTCTGAAGAATACACAATATTAGCAATTGAAAATATCTTTAAAACCACTGTCAGCACTAAGAGATCATAGGTGAATTTCTTTGCTAATGTTACAATGGGATATAAGATATTATGCTAATTAATTTGTGTTATATTGCAGATATAATGTGACCATTGACACTTTAGATATGCTAACAGCAGTGCTCTGCTTGCTCTTGTGTTCAGTTTGCGGTGTAGAATAAAGGTTTCATCCCTTGCAGTTTCACATTCCATAATTATATGCTATTCCATGAAGCCTATGCCAGAGGGGAGGTTCTTGATTAATGGTATAATCCTTAGACATCTCAAATAGGTAGTGGTTTTTTGGTGAAATGGAATATATGGCACATCAAGCATCTAAATAAAGCCGCTAAATCATTTAATAGTGTTGTGGTTTGGGCCAGACTGCCCACTGAAATGAATAGGAAATGCTCTCTTTTTGATAATTTTTTACAAGCCTATGTCAGTGAAAGATGGTTGCATATGTTTTAAGTTTACATTTAAATTACAAGAAAAGGATGCATTTACAGTTCTAAAACAAATTTTATAATTTTCACTCAATTGTTTCCAATTCCTTAACGCTGTCAAGCAACCCAATTTAGAAGTGTTTTTAAGGAGTTCCCATATTTTAACTATGCACAGTCTAAAGCTTTGGATGATGTAAGTATGAAACGTTAGCTGCAGCTACAGGTAGTACTTTTTATGTTTGCTTTTAAATGGTACTTTGATATTCAGAACTCAAAAGGGGTTAGAAAACTGTAATATATTTAGAACCTCTTCCTGGAATAGTTGTGCTTACCTGGGAGAAGAGACCAGAATAACTTTTTAAAATGTTTTTCACAAATACATTTGTGTGAAGATGTGAATTATACGTGTATTTATGTATACAGATAAGTAATATTTTTTTAATGATTTTCACAGGAAGATTAAGAGAAGCGGAACTTTACAGAAGGTTGTGCTTTTGGAGAAGTGATGTTTGTCCATGCCCTTTTTATCAGCTATGCTTTTTCTTTTAAATCCGAAATTTATTTTGAAAGCAACCAATTTGAGAAAGATTGTATTATAGGTATTGCAGAGAGGAGATACAAGTTCCATCAGAATCTTCAACAGAGCATTTGAAATTTTTATTCAACTCTAAGGGAAATGCCAATGTCATTCACGAACATCTCTAAGCATGTTTTTTAAGCTACTTTTGATGTTGCAAATGTTTTTGTTTGAATTTCTTATCCACTAAGTAATGTTTTATAAAGGGAAGATTTTAAGAATGAGCAGAATTACAGGAGCAGAATAATCTTGTATTTAAATTATACAGAAATCTGTTTTTTTTGCTTTTTTCCCTTTCATTTTTAGTTTTATGCATAGATTTGGGTATTTTTCCTTACTTCCAAATTCATGTTTATTTTCTGATGAGAGTTACATCATATTGGCCTGTAAAATAATCTTATGTGACTCTTTGTTCCTAGAATAATGGAAAACCACAGCTGTAAGCAAGATTTACTTTCATGAAAGTTGCAAAAACAGAGTTCTCAGGGCAATAGTTTTTAAATTATTTTTTTAGTGGCTTATGTATTGGGTACTTCTGAATATAAACTTGTTGGTAAGGTACCAGGAAGGACAAGTTTTGCTTATCACTCATGTGTAGGACATGATATGTTGTTAAAAATTAAGAGAAATTGGCCTATTAAAAAGATAATTATCCTGTGTGGGGTTTTTTTATTGGCTAAGCTTGCAAAATTCAACTTGGTAGCAACTCACTGGTTCCAAGAAATTAGCTGTAGGCATTCATGTGGTGGAACTTCTCTGGTTGATTCACAGTGAATGTTACAGAGGATTATTTAACAAAAATCAGGGAAAATTTGGTATTCATACAGCATTCATACTTCATTGATTTTTGTGAACATTGGAAAACTGGGAATGGTAGATGAAGAACACAGCTAATGCCTGCAACTGTTCAGCAGTACTGTCAGTCTCAGTCATTGCTACAGTTATTTATAAATCAAGTACTACATGACTCCTATTAATCCTTGTGAGCTCCTAACAGTCATAGACTAGTTTTAGAGCGTTAATAGCCAGAAAAAGGAAAAAAGAAAGAGAATAGTAGAGTTCATGAGGACTTGGTAGGGAAGGACGGAAACGAAGCTGCACAGAGCATGCTGCATGGAGGGATGATGGGTGAGTGATGCTGTGGAGGAGGAAGGAGGGTAGAGTCAACCTGGTCAGCGGAAAATGAAGGAACCTGACATGGACGTACCTGGCTTCTAGGATGGTGAATAGAACGTGGGGGAAGGAAGGAAGCATAGTCATACAAAACCTGCTTTCATCATTATTGAAAACTTAACATTCTGTTAAAATGATATGTATTCAACAATGTTAGAATTTTGAATGCAGATTGAATTACAGAAGGAAAACAAACTACACTTTGAATTTGAGCACAGAATACCTCTTTCTGATACATTTGATTGCAGTTGGACATTGGCAGTGATTCTGTATTAACATCAGTGAAGGCTAGATACTGTTTTTTTTATTTGTTGCAGAATGGTAGATTTCATTACATAATAACCTTAGATGAACAGTATCTCATTTACATTTCTGTGGCAGATGTTTAGCAGAAAATATTCTTTCTTTTGCTCTAACTGAAAGTTCGCATCTAATACAAAATTTTTTAGAGGACTGTGTATATCAATGTAATAATAATTTCTTTGTGTTTTTTTTCCCCTAGACAATGCTTTTGGAATGTATGAATAGGTACAATGGATAGCAGTGTTATATTTACTACTTTGCAATTCTTCCTAGCTTCTTTACACAGATAGGAATTTTGTGATTTGTGCTCCGACTGGCTCTGGAAAAACTGTGATGTTCGAGCTAGCTATTACCAGATTACTCATGGAAGCCCCACTGCCTTGGTTAAATATTAAAGTTGTTTACAGTAAGTATTATACAGCTTTAAACATTTTGGTGACAGCAGTAGAAAATGTCATTCTGTAAATGTGAAAATCCAGAGTGAGTACTTTAATAATATAGAAACTAAATATATTAAGAAATTGTGACCTACCTTATTCTTTTAAAAGGGTTTTTTTTAGGATTTGTTTATTTGTGATACCATTGTAATTATTATTAGTATTTAACAGCATTGTGTAACTGTAGTGTTCAGCATTGCCTTATACAAATAAATATTAAAAAATCTTGTAAAGAATTTTTCCTCTAAGAAGGCAAAATGTATACAGAAAGGGGAGAATGAAGCAAAGAAAACTAAAACAAATTCTTAGTGGCAGAGCCAGAAATCATGTGGTACCTTGCGTATGATTGTGTTGCTCTGAGATGAGGATCAAATTTCCCAATATTCACTTACCTGGCAAAGTTTCATGCTAACTGTTGCTTTCTGTCTACTAGTTCAGAGGCAATAGAGCTGCGGTCTTTGTGAGTTTAATTGATCTATATAGGAACTAATGAAAATACTTGAAGATAGGCACAACAATTACACTTTCCTTCCTGGAGAATTGAGTTCATATCATGTAAATCAGATTAAATCGGTTGTTTTGTCCCAGTTTTAGTTCATTCATACAGTGATATATTTTTCAGTCTTACTATTAGTGGTAAATCTTTATATTTACAAAAGTTTCAGCCTAATTTATTTAATTGTTTTTATTTCATTTCAATGTGTTCAAATTCTTACAATAAAGCTAGTGTTGATTTAGAGTTTACTGTGTATTGTAAACAGATCTTTTATAAACAGGCATGTATTATAGTTTCTGTCAGCAATTTGAAGTGAAGCATTTCAGTGTACTGTAATGTTTTTGATTGCCTTGGTAGAATTGATACAAGTTGGCTGGTCAGAACTTTCAGTATGGAAGGAGTTACCTGCTGGTGGAATTAGATCTGCTGACATTTCCAGGTTCAACAGTGATGGAGGACACATGTCAGTTTTCCAAATGTTGAAACAGAGGTGTTAATCAGATTACGTACTGCCAGAGTGTGCTCCGCTACCTGGTTTGTCGGTGGCCCTGAATATGTGAATTAGCTTGCAGTGGTCTCAATTAGGGCTGTTTCCCAGTAACTTTAACAGATGCAAAGGACTGGTGGCTGAAGTTCTGGGAGCAATCACTAGCTTCTTGCATAGCGAAGGATTATTACTTCTGTACTTTTGTGAGGTACTTGCTGGTGGCTTAATCAGTTTTCTGGAGCTAGTGATTTTCCCTGTTTTATAGGCCACTACTAAGCTTATGAGATTTTACACCTTTTTCTGAAGCAGAAACTAGTTCTTTAAATCTCTTCATCTTAGGGATCAGTTGTCAGCTGATACACAGAAATGGTTCATATTCCAGTGGCTCTAACTAGCCTAGAGTATAATCACTGCAAGGTCTATTTTATTAGTGCTGGTTTCGGATCATGTGTAGGTCACTTCTTTCACTTAAATCTCTGCATTTTCCATGTAGATTACCTATCCAATATAGACTTACATGTGTTACTAGTATCAGTCCTTGTAGAGAATTCTGATTTCTAGAAATCAACTTCCATCTGCAAAACTAGAGTATGTATCCTCGGTGGGGGGAGGAAGAAATAGATTGGTTTAGGAGTCTGTTCATGAGGACGCAGGTATCATCAGAATGCTACCTGCCGTATTAGCAGCTACCTGCTGTGTTAGCTGCTCAGTATGACCCTGACTGCACTTAAATGTACATTTGGTTTAGATAGATTTTGATTTCTTCTGTGACTCAATTTCTTGCTTGTGAATGGTTTCTCATTTATAACCCCTTTGAATACAGAGTGCTCAAATATTTCTGAACTGGAAAAAGGTTGGTATTTGTATGATCTTCCATTAGAAAAGATGTATTTCCTTTGGTTTCTTCTGTCTGTGAGAAAACCTTTGATAGCTGAATGATTGTTTCCATGTGGGATTGAGGAAAAAGTCAGGATTAAGAGAGGGCATAAAAATCTTAATTAAAGGGTTCTGTTTCTGATTGCTGACACGGAAGAGCTGGGGCCCAAAGCTCGACATTGATCTATGCACATGGATAATAAGGATAATAATACCAAGTTACAAACTTCATGGTTCTGGGAGCAAAGCTGATAATTAGGGAAATTAAATTCAAGAAGACATCTTAGAAATGTATGCACTTAGCATCTTTAGCAATACAGTTGAAGAATGGGTTTTCCTGACATAACTGATTATTTTGTGTTATTTTTAGTGGCTCCAATAAAAGCTCTATGCAGTCAGCGTTTTGATGACTGGAAAGAAAAATTTGGACCTATAGGACTCAGCTGCAAGGAACTGACAGGAGATACATTGATGGATGATTTATTTGAAGTACATCATGCTGACATTATTATCACTACACCTGTAGGTTTCAATCCCAATTCTTACAAAAACCTAGAATAGGCAGACATTAGTAGTCTATTAATTGTATGCTACTAGGACTGCTCCCTTTTTTTGTAAGAAGTAGTAATTTTATGGTCCTTATGTTTGCCTGCACACTGCTGTACATACTATTAGTTCATATAAACAACAATTAGTAATATAATAATGTGCCAGATGAAACATACATGGCACTAGCTTTTTTTTTTTTAAACAGATTTTATTTAAAGGTTTATTAAAATGTAGTCATGTCTGCCTGTACCGTGCTTTTCGTGTATGTTGGCCTCTAAAACATCTTTCACCTTCTGTTGTTTTGTTGTGTTGGTTTTTTCTTCTAGGAAAAATGGGATAGCATGACTAGAAGGTGGAGAGACAACTCTATAGTCCAGCTTGTACGACTGTTTCTCATTGATGAGGTAAGAAAATTTATATTTTATTTGCACTGGTTTTGTTCTTGAAGATAAAAGGAAAGTTAGAAAATATAACACCTAACACCTCTATAGATTGTAACTGGAGAAATATTTAGCAAATCTTTTAAAATTCCTAATAGGTGCATGTTATAAAGGATGAAAGCCGTGGTGCAACACTGGAAGTTGTAGTGAGTCGAATGAAGACTGTTCAGTCTTCTCTTTGGCGTCTTTTAGAGAATCATGACACTGTTCCTCCCGTGAGATTTGTAGCTGTTTCTGCAACAATCCCAAATGCTGAAGATGTAAGTGTTACATTTTAACTATATTTTAATTAATGTAGTTGTATTTTATAAAATTTACCTGGGTTATAAATCCAGATTGATAACAAAGTTGTGATTTTGAAGCTGTCAGCTGAAGACAGCTGTGAGGTTGATGTTAATGTAACAAATGACCTACAACCATATGGAACTATCTGCAAAATATGGACATACTTCATTTTTAGATTTCTGTTTGTGATTTTTGTCTCCAAGTACAAATCACAACAGACTTCAGATTTAAGCACGATTTATATTGGTCCTGTAGAAGCACCTGTGATTTTAATGAGAAAAGCAATGTCAAATGTTTCAATAGTTTACATGTGACAAAAGCTAAGTTAATCGTTGTGTGATGCAATTAGAGCAGAGAGTGATTAAAAGCAGAAATTTATCATTTCCATTCTATTTCTTCTCTTTTAAAGATTGCAGAATGGCTTTCAGATAGTAAGGTGCCTGCTGTATGTCTGAAAATAGACGAGGATCAACGACCAGTGAAGCTACGCAAAATTGTTCTTGGTTTTCCTTGCAGTGAGAATCAGACAGAATTCAAATTTGACTTAACTCTTAACTACAAGATAGCTAGTATTATACAAACATACTCGGAACAAAAACCAGCACTTGTGGTACAATAGCTTTTTTTTCATCATGTTCGAAATTGTTTCATTCTTAAAAGTGTTAATTCAAAAAATCATTTAAGTGTTGATTCAAAAAAATCTTTTCTTATTTATAGTTTTGTGCAACAAGAAAAGGAGTACAGCAGGCCGCTTCTGTTCTTGCAAAAGATGCTAAATTTCTACTGAGTATAGAACAGAAACAAAGGTATTTTTATATTTGAGTTGTTAATATGTGTTTTTGTGTTTTAGTAAACCTGTGACATCTGAGAAGAAAGTTGTTGAGCTAATACGATTTCTAGCAGAGGAGCGTCTGCAACAAAATCATCATCACAGTTGACATTCTTTTTGGTAAACTGGCGCTCTTCTTGAGAAGTTTTATTTGCTTCTCAGATTTTTTTCGGGTATTTTTTGCAAACATTAAGCTGCTTTCTAAACATACAAATGTTAATTCCTATGGACCTATAAGGCCTTGTAGTGCAAAGATTAAGATATGAATAGTTGAATTGGATGTGATCTTACTAGCGTTTTAAGTTAAGCTGTAAAAAGTCTTTGCATTATCGGATATCTTTAATAAATACAGCCCTGACCCATATTAATTGTTATTTACTTCAGGGTTGCCTAGTCATGGCAGCTGCAGAAGCTGCTTCCTGATTTTGGACCTTAAACATGGTCGTCTTTGCCTTGTGTGAACAACACTTCTAAGGCTATGTCCTTTTGATAGTCTAACATGTAGCTGAAAACTAAGAACATCCATAAAAGCCCTAAATGCAGTAGAACTGTGGGAAAGTATGTTAAAAAAGGTACACATCAAGGAATACATCTTACAATCTTTAGTGGGGTAATGGTGTATCTAGTTTCATGTGAAGCTTTATTTTTGCATTTTAAAAACATACTTTCATCTTTGTATATTCCGCTAACGTTAGTGAATCTGTTTTGTGATCTTGAAGTATTCATTTTTACCTTTTTGTGTGTGTTGCATAGATTACAGAGGTCTGCAAATTCATTGAAAGATTCCAAACTGAGAGGTAAATGTAACCTACTGCTACTCTGCTCTGTGAATGAATACTTGCTTGAGGAAACTTAGTCAAGTGGTGGATATAATTATTTCATTATCAGATCTTTTAATGTATGGTGTGGCTTATCATCATGCGGGTATGGAGATGTCTGACAGAAAAGTAATTGAAGGAGCTTTTGCTGTAGGAGACTTACCAGTACTTTGTAAGTAAATTTAACTTTGAAAGTCAAAATGTTGTTAATGTATCCTGAGAAGTTTGCAGTTTGGAAGTGGTAATACTTTATGATTCTGTAGTTTGTTTAACCTTTGGAATTACTTTGTGAAATCCAGGTAAAGGTGTGTTTGTGTTTCACATGCACTTTTACCTCGTGGGTATACATACGCACTGTTACTAAGGACCACAGAGCTTTTCTTCTCCTCAGCATGCACGGAGGTCATCCTCCCTCATATACCTGTATAGGTCTGGCCGTGTCCATTTCCATTTCATACCACTGAGCCATCCTGTTGAGGTGGAACTCCCTGATAGTTCACATGATGTTTTCTTTCTTTGTGTCCTTTGCACCAGGGGCTTCCCTGAGGGTGATCTTTTACATTTGTGCTTCTTAGATACTATTTTCAAACTCCCATGCAAGGTGTTTTGACTGTTTGGGAGGTTCCTAAGGAATATTCCATCTGCTGTTACCTGAAATGAAAAGGTATCTCTTTGATACGTCTCATCTCATCCAAGCTTCTTTTTTTTTTTTTTTTTTTTTTTTTTTTTTTTTTAATTGTAAAAAAGATTCAAACCCTATAGGGAGTTGTCTGTGTGGTTCACACAACACTGAAAGATTCATGGATTTTTTTCTTTCCTGCACAATGGTCATGACTCACTATGAAAATTTAAGGTAGGTACCTTGACTGTAATCTGGCAATCTTGCTAGAGTTGCAGTGTCCATGGTATTAAAAAGCCTCTGCATCCCTGCAGTCTACTGTACTATGGCTGCCTGGTGCACTTTGTATGGCTTTGCCAACTGTGGTGCCATTTCTGAAATCTCAGGAGACTGTGGTTCTACAATTGCTCTTTGCAAAAATAACTTTGAAACCCTGTGCCACAGCTGAGCACAATGTGAACATACATTTCAGTGGACTGTAACTGAAGGAATGCAAAGTTGCTTATTGGTACTTAAGTCCTTTGAAATTTATAGTTTGTATGAATATTTCAGAATCATCTGAGATGCTAGAATTATGATTCTACAGCTGAGGGAAACTGAAAGAGTGAGGGGTGTATTCCACTTCGTATGTCTATGAGCATGATGCGTGGTAGAGTTTTAACACTCCTTTCACTGATAACTGCAAAGGGGAAAAATTCTTTGGTCTTGAAACAGAGTGTACATATACTCACTGTGTGTGTATACGTGTATATATATATACACACACATACATGGACAGAAGCTCTGATTGCGCTAGTAAGTAACCTTTCTTTACAACTTTTTTATGGTTTGGTCATTTTGATGTGACAAATCTCCCACTTTGCATACCATAACAATATGAAAAACAGTAATATTCTCACAAGATGGTGTGGTTATGCCTTTAGTTTAGATTGGATTCTTCTTTCCTGATGCACCTATAATTTCTAATTTTAGTTCTCCATTCCTTTCAAAAAAGAATTGGAAAATTAATTCTTTGTTTTCATAATGGAATAGTTATATCAGTTGGCCTGTATAGCTGGGTTTCCATGTTCAGTTACAGCCACCTCATATATTCGTTAGAGAAAGTGAATTAGAAAACATGAGTGTGAGATAATTTGCCACAAACTTGACTGGTGTTTTCTGTGTGAGAGTATATATTGGTAAAGTACTGTGATAGTATTGGTGGTGATTCTGGTTTGGTACCATAGATATAAACAATGCTAATGACTGACGACTTGGAGAAAAATAGATCTTAAAGATATTGATCACTGCAAAGCAAGGTGAAGTCATGGCTGTATTGAAATACCTATCCATGAAGAACTATAAATAATGTTTCTTCAGAGTGTGTGTGTGTTATATTGAAGATGGATTGGATTCTGGATTATCTCTAAATGTTAAGAAATGTTTCAATAAAATATCTGTGATGTAATTTGTTAAATAATACTTGATAATAAATGAATGCTGATGATCAGATACACAGAAATTGTTATGCCAATACATGTCTGTAATCTACGTCTAATTTTTTGTGGTGCAGAACATCCACTGACTTTACTAGAAAATAAGAGCTTTTAAGAATGAAGAGTTAGTCACTTATTTGCTACTTGTTTAATGTCTGCCGGACATTTCAATGGTGTTCATCTTGCAATCAATATACTTTAATCTGATGTAGTTACTACTAGCACCTTAGCTATGGGAGTCAATCTACCTGCACATCTGGTGGTTATAAAGTCCACAATGCACTATGTTGGAGGAGTGTTCCAAGAGTACAGTGAAACTGATATTCTGCAAATGATTGGGAGAGCAGGAAGGCCTCAAGTAAGTTTAATGCTATATTATATTGATGCTATCTAAAGGCAGATCAGTAGAAACTATTCTTGGCAAAGAAACTACAATGCCAACAATTTCACTGCAGCATTTGGTTATTAAAGGTTTGTTATTATTGATAGTTAAATTACTTATGAGTGACTTGTTAATTGAGAAAGAAATCTGTTTCTTTTGTATTGTCCTCTAAGAAGTACTGCTTCACCTTGCTGTGGAAAAAGATCTAAGGATTACGTTTGGGTTACATAACGAATGGAGATTAGAGAAAAAGCAGGAAGCTGGCACACAATTTATAAAATGCATGATAAAAATTCTGGAATGTTGAGTATTATAGAGAGCAATGTGCTTTTGTTCTTATAACATCGGAACAAGAAAACATCTAATTAAGTTAGAAGTTGGGGGGTGTGTGTGTGTCAGAAACACTGCCTTCAAAAAGCTATAATTCGTTTTGCTTCCACAAGAGGTTGCTGATGCCAAGAGTGCTATGTTTTAGAAAGGGTTTACACATTGCCTTGGTTGAAAAAAGGGAGGGAGGGATTTAAAAATGGTTATTTTAATTATACCTCTTTAAAGTCTCAGAATCATTTATGTTAAATCTTACACTTTTAAGTCTATTAATTTTTAGAAATACAGATAAAGCCTAATACAGGAGATAGCTTACCCAACATCCGTGCAGAGGCTGCTTATATTAGTCACTGTGGTATGTTGTGTACATGACAGTATTTTATCTGGACCTAAGATCTAAACTACTATGGGAATTCCGATATTCCTAGCTTTCTTAACTGATTGGGTGGGGTTTTTTTTTTGCTAGAGATTGTAATTCAGTAAAATTTTTAAAGTTGTGACTCAGAATCCTAAGCCACTTTAACTTACTGAGTCAAGACCTGAAATATTTACCAAGATCTGCCTTTCAGTATTACATACACGAATCCGATCTAAAAAATGCAAAAGTCAGGAAACTTCTCGTACAAAAACCAACAAATCAGTCTAACAGTATTTTTTCCATTCCAAAACAAAATAATCCAAGTGAGGTGGCTTGAGAGTGGACGATAAAGATTATAAAAAATTACTATAAAAGGCTTGACTGTTCATTCAAGACTTTCTAATGTTTGGGGGTTACTAATGAGAAATTGTGTCAGTAAATTATTTTTTGTGGTTGTGGTTAGGAATCATTTCCTTAGCTGTGGACCTTGTGAACTGTCATTGACCTTGTTACGTTTGTGTTGTTTGTGACATGTCTCTTACATGTACATTAGCACATATAGGCTGGTGTGCCAACCTGCCTGCCAGCAATGGCTGAAATCCCAAGTCCTGCTTGCTACCCAAATGAGTGAGAGAAGCCTTGGCATTCAACAGCCATTTCAACAAGGATCTTAAGAAAAAAGTTTTAATCTTTTCAGCACATACATGATGCATATTCAACTGAATTTTTTTTTTGCTAAGGGCTAGAGAGCAGTTTTTGTTCGTGTTTTTATTTTTCAGTTTGACACTACAGCTACAGCAGTTATTATGACTCGTTGGAGTACAAGGGAGAAGTATATACAGATGTTAAATGGTGCTGATATAATAGAGAGCAGGTAACTAAGTATTTTTTTATAAGACTATACAGATGGTAGCAATGTTTCATAGTTTCTACAGAATATGTTTTTTCAGGTGGGCTTTGGGGTGTTATTTTGGTCTATTTAGAAGAAATTTAGGACAATTTTAAGGAAAATCAAATCAAGCTAAGCAGAAGTTAACAGTCTCTGTTCTATCAGCTAAAAGCATCTTTAGAAG
>NW_009648332.1:14506186-14514814 GCF_000708025.1 Charadrius vociferus | reverse complement strand
TGCTGGAAGACTGAAGAAACTGAAATAGTGCATATTGCAAAAACAAAAAGCAAGAACTGAACCCAGATCGTGTCTCTGAACTTTTAATTGATAGAGTCTGGAAAATACCAGACAACAGAATTCACTTGATGTGAAGAGAGTATCAGGAGAAATATGTAGGAAAGTTGAAGACATTAAAGGGTAAAATAGGAAATTTTGCTCTTGTAGTTTTGTTAAGGTTTAATTTTTCTAATATCAACACTGTGCTGTAATTTTTAAGTGTGTGTTACTTTGTTTTCTAAATAATCGTGAAACTTCACAGTTGACAGAGTTTTTTTATTTTTGCTTGCTGGACATTAAGCCATAATAAACAAAGTACATTGTTGATTATTTACATCCTCTTTACCATTTTTATTGGTTTGGTTTGGTTTTTTTCCCCAAAAAATAGTTTTAGCATTTTTTGTACTACTGACTGGTAAATGTACTTACCTTTTGCTTTTCTTTTTTTTCTTTTTTTTTTTTTTTGATAGCTTGCACAGGCATCTTGTCGAACACTTAAATGCAGAAATAGTGCTACATACTGTCACAGATGTTACTGTAGCTTTGGAATGGATACGATCAACATTCTTGTACATTAGAGCCTTAAAAAATCCAACTCATTATGGTTTGTTGGGGTTTTTTTAATTGATCTAAATTATGACACTAGGATATGTTAGATCCGTATTATTTGTTTGTTTCTTTTTCTCATTGACTATTATTTCATAAGGGGTTGAAAACAAGATGTGTAATACGGCCTGTAACATTTTTAGGAACAACAGTTTCAGT
This sequence comes from Charadrius vociferus, assembly GCF_000708025.1. Classification (NCBI taxonomy): domain Eukaryota; kingdom Metazoa; phylum Chordata; class Aves; order Charadriiformes; family Charadriidae; genus Charadrius; species Charadrius vociferus. The sequence continues at coordinate 14,514,010 of NW_009648332.1, read as the reverse complement.
TGCTTTAATATAAGTAATAGGAGTTTCAGCATGGTATAACATTTAAAAACTATGAAGAAGGCATTTATAGCTTCATAATGATGTATTTCTTTTGATCTTAACACACTGGACCATGTGTTAATGCAGTATCAGGCCATAACGAACATTTCAGCATTGAGTATGTAATCTGCTGCTAAGAAAAAGATATTGTCTAGTATTTCATAGTTTTTCTAAAACAAAATTTCAATAATCTTAATGCTGGTGTCTTCAGTTTGTCTTGTCCAGGGCAGCCTCTCAGTCCCCAGCCCTGACCACATCTTTTTTTTTCCTGGCCACTTGCTCTAGACATGATTAGGAAGTCATTGGGCACTTGCTAGAGACAATTTTTTTTAAGGATTTATATGTGTGACTGGAACATAGCGCATCTGGTACTTGAATGTTATATCTGGTAATTAATGTTACAATTTAGGTGGCTTCTTGGATCTTAAAATAGGAATACTCTATGTGTGAAGTAGCTCACTGGTGTTTCTGCAACTTTTAGGACTCTGATATTTTACATAGGGGAATATCTGCACCTTTTACCTTTGCACATCTGTTCTAATAGCCACATATTGGTACTTGGATACTTAAACTACGTAAGGCTTTTGACTTGTTCCCAGTATAATAAATATTTACAAATTTTTCACTTCGGGGTGTTTGTCTGGCTTCCAAAAATCAGCAAATCAGTTTTGATGGGTAATGATATTGAGAAGGAATTATATCATTGTATTAGGTTAAAAAGTCTTTTGTCTTTTCATGAAGGTTTTTCGTCTGGATTGGATAAAATTGGAATTGAAGCAAAATTACAAGGTAAGTGGCTATTTATCTTTTTTCAGTAAAATGTTATGTCTTAGGGCAGGTTCATCCATGTTTATTATATATCTCCATTAATTTCAATAGATCCATTCACAGAACAAGTATAATTTACTATGTTGTGCTGTTGATTTTATTTAATTATTAATACTTTTGAAACATTACATTTTGACTGGTGGAAAAGTTTTTCTTGTATAGAGGAAAAAAATCTAATGCCTTTACCTACCTCATCTCTGTATACATACTCAGAAATACAAAGCAGAGCATTTTAATTTTGATTGCTTGTCATTCTTCCTAATTTTCCTTTGATTGATCTCATTTGCTTTCATTAATTTCTGTTACTATACTTTCAAAAAAGCTCTTTTCAGAAAATGTCATCTTCCCTTCATTATAAATTTAGCCTTGAAAACAAAGGATGTAAAATGTAAACATCTTCGCCTTGTTCAGAAACAATTTAAAAACCGCATGATTATAGCATGTTAGGCAGCAATAATAAAGAGCAGGTGGAGAGAGAGAACACGTTATTTGTTGTGATGGATATTTTTGCATTGGTCATTCAAAAATGCATAAATAATGTGAAAAAGGAACTCCAGAGTGTGGCAGCTCTTGTCCAGTGATGGACTCAGTGAGTTGGGGGATAGGGGCAAATCTTATAATCCTTGGTTTTGTACAGGTAAGTCACAGTATTCGTATAGATTTGCTATTCAGACAGCTGGACTAGTATGATCTGAGAATTCCACTCTCTGACCATGACATTTTGCATTGGAGATGTACGTGCTACTGTATTGTTTGCTTGTTACCTGGAATTTGGCCCTTACGGACTGAATTACTCGTTTTGCTTAGGGGCATCAAGGGAAGACTTGCAGTCTTTCGAAGATTTCTGTGCATTAAGCATTCCATAGAATATGAGTCATGTCTCAGATGTATGGATTCAGTAGATCCTGTTGAGAATTATTTTGCTATTTTAATTCCAAATTTAGTCTTAAAATTTTCATATGAATAGTAACTGCATAATGGCAAAGAACTAAGAATCCGAATACATAATTAAGAAATTGCATTTGCTCTTCAAGTGAGCAGTAATGTGAGGATGAGGCATGCAACTTTACAGATACAAAAAAAAATGGCAGCACCATGTTTTTCCTGTAATACGGTAAAAATTACTGTAAGACTACTTTTAAGAGGCTTTTTTTGCTAAGACTTGAATAAAACCCCATTACTGATTTTATTTTATTTTTTTAAATACTGCTTTTTAGTTATTTACAGTTCCATCAGAAAACATACAGCTGACTAAATAGTTTGGAAATCAGTGCCTCTCATCTTTAAATATGGAAATAGCATACAACAATATTTATTTATTTTAATGTAAGTTTTCTAGTAATCCAAAATAACTATATTAATAAAAGACTACTTGCTAAGATTGTAAATGGAGTTCTGCAAATCTACAAATGCAGCTTTCTCTTTTCAGTGAAAATCCTCATGTCCATCATAACTCTGTATATTTGTATATGTAGACCATTCAGAACTTAAATATCTGAAGGGGGCCCTAGTACGAGAACATAGACTGACATATGCCCTGAAATTTGTAGAGCCAATACTTGGACTCTACTTATCCATTTATTAAATTTTACACAACTGTGTAGAAAAATGTATGATTGATGTTGGGCTTGGTGGAACTATGCTGAGGCTGTTTATTGTGTAAGGGTTTCAAAGGCATGTCTCCAGGAATGCGCTTAGTATATACACTACTGCTTGAAGTCTCCAAATACAAGAGACATTCACTGTGACTTGCTGATAGGAAAAAAGAAAAGGAGTACTTACCTGTAAGAAAAGTTACTTTGTTCATATGCTTTTTCAGTTGTTTTCTACCTTTTCCTGTCTTTTAGATCAGGGCGATTCTTTTTTTAGAATGTAAGTTGAAAGGAATGGGGGGAATGAAGCATGTTACTACCTAAATAAGCCTTTATGGGAGAAGGCGTGGTTTGAAATCACCTCTACAGATAGTGCTAGGGTAGAAGGCTTCACTTACAAATGCTTTTTAGGTGCGGATTATATTTCCTTGAAGTGCTCTGATCTTAAAAACAACCTCCTCTTAAAGTTCTTACAGAAACTAACTCCTTTTACCCGCACACATGAAATATTTTATAGTAATGTATATAGCTATTTATATTTTCATACACTTCATGTGCAATGTGAATGATTTCTGGTTGATGGGAACTATCACTTTGAGTGCTTTCCCAACTTACTGTTAAATTTTGAACATTGTATTAATGTAATTTTTGCCTTTTAATTACCTTGATTTAGAAAGTGAGAAAAACAAAACACTTAGTTCATCCTTATGCAGATATCCAACAAAATAGGTTTTGTGAAGTAAATACAAATGCACCTGATACATAATGAAAATTTCTGATGAAGGATTCATAAATACCTGTGGATATTTGAAATTTCAACCATTTAAGTGTTAACACTGTAGCGGAAAACTTTTGCATAAATACTGTGGACTTTCTGGTCTGTCATTCAGAATTGAATATGGCAGCCTGTGTTCTGTGCATCTAGTTTCATTTACTTTGTGGTTTTTGCTTTACTAAAAAAGAGTTGGGCTGTGCTGTACCAAGTATGTTTGAGTGAGCTTTCCCCAGGCAGAAGTTAGCCACCAACTTTAGTAGAAGCAGGATCATATTCTAAAACCTGTACTTGACCTCAGTGGAACTGCTTTGGCATACATTCATTGCAATTTGATGATAATATTTGTGGTTTGTACATATGTAAGTTTTTCTGCATGTACTAAAAATACACATATTTTCAAATTGTTGACAGAACTGTGTTTGAAGAACTTAAATGATTTATCATCTTTTGATTTAATCAGGATGGATGAAGCAAATAATTTCAAACCAACAGGTAACAGGTTTTTAAAAATAAACTCCTTTTCAGAAGTGATCTGAGATAGTAGTGAACTACAAAGGGTCACAACTATTTTTGTGACCCATTAATAGGAGTACACAAATGTAGTAGAGAGTAGAATCTGAGAGATTGCTTGCCTAGAATATATGAGCAAGTTTCTTTAACAAATCATGGAAGTTCATTCTCTTAATGTTGATCCATGAATGGATCTTCTCTGGTTGCTGGAAATTTTGTTGCAGATTAAGAAAAAATTACACAATATTATCACAGGATAGTTGGATGTAACACAGTGCAATGAAGGACAGGTTTTATCAATAACTGCTCTTCTCTACAGTCCTCTGCTAGAGGTGTCTGTCTTCTCAGCAACCACAGTCAGAGTCTGCTATTTTAGTGTAAATTCACCTCTATTAGAGAAAACTAACTGGTTTGTGTTTCTTTCTGCCACTCTGGTGTGGTCAGTAATATCTGTCAGACAGCTGGGGGCAAGAACATATCAAGTCAGTGGTGGTAAATTTTATAAAGCACTGTAATAAGAAAATTAATTCAATTTTGTGACTTAAAAATACACTAAAAATATGTGGCATATTTATTTTTTTAAGGTATATTCTTCTTTTACAGAGACTGGAAGATTAATGGCATGGTATTATATTGCATTTGATACGGTGAAACGATTTTTCACAATTAAGGGAACAGAGACTATAAAGGAATTGGTAATTTAACTTTTTAAAGACAATTCACGTATGTTCAAATTGATTTTAAACAGAATCAAAGATAAGCAGAAGTTTTTATTTCTTTTAAAAAGCTCAGAATTTGTTTATATAAAGGATAAGGTTTTAGAGAATCCATCTGAATAAATCCACATGGAGCATTTTTGAGGCTTTGTACTCTGAGATCTTTTGATTTCCAACTCTTTCTCCCCTCGTTAACCTTGCTAATGAAGATATAAAGTTGCTGAAGCTGTTCTGTTTATGTATTAAACATTGTATTGGTTTGTGGTTTAGTAGTTATTTTTTATTGGAAAAAAACATCTGCATGCAGAGCAGATTTTACTTTTAAAGGAATGTTATTGTCTTTCTGTTTTAAGTAATTTTCCTCTGTCAGGTAACAGGTTGTTATGGCTACTGTTAAGTCACAAAAGATGCTTTGTTTTCAAGCAAATACTAGGGTAGAACAGATTGGCCATGAAAAAAATAGAATGCCTGTTCTCCCATGGCTACCTTTGTTATCACAGTATGGAGAAAGTAAAGTGAAATACATAACAGATATGTGTTATCATCAAACTACTGATATTTGCCTTGTATGTCATAAAGTGTTAGCAGTGTGGTTGATTTTTGGATAATTTCTAGTGGGATAGTAATGTAAATACTGAAAGAAAAATATTGCCCTTGTGTTATATAATAGCCTTTATAGGAAGGTGAAAGTTGGTCAGTATTAGAAAGAACTGATTGACCGTTTTTTCATGGTCATAGTGTTAAGAAAACCAAATTTTGTTTGAAGTGTTCTTTAAAAAAAAAAGGTTGGAATAAGTGGTAGGAAAATGGCAAAGAAAAACAATTAAAAAGTTAAATTGTTACAGATTACAATGATCTCCAACTGTGCAGAGTTTCTGGATGTCAAGTTAAGAACAAATGAAAAGAAAATACTGAACACTTTGAATAAAGACAAAGACAAAATAACTATCAGGTATAAAAAAGTAAATACATTGGAAAAGGAAAGTATCTTTTTAACAATAAATAAAATGAATAGCAAAAAATATGTTTATTTTCATGCACAGGTTTCCAATGGAGGGGAAGATAAAAACAAGAGAAATGAAAATAAACTGGTAAATACTATATTGTATTGTTACTTCTTATTGAAAAGTTGTCATTTTCTGGCTGTTGAATTCCCTGCTTAAATTTGTATCATTTTATGGAGACTCAGATCTTGCATTTAATTTTTTCTATTCTGAATTTTGTTTTGTTTTCCAGTAGAAACTTTTATGTTGTTATACTTTGCTTACAATATGGCTTATATACCAAAAACTATTTTTTTCCAGTCTTATTCAGGCTCAGCTGGGATGCATTCCTATTCAAGACTTTACTTTGACACAAGATACTGGCAGAATATTTAGAAATGGCTTAAGAGTTACTAGATGTATGGTAAAATTTAATCCTTTTTTGGTACATACCATAATAAGCTATGTTTCATGTGATTAATACAACTCAATCTTGTTTTTACAGGGTTATCTGACTTTCTTGCATCATGTAAGAACAACTTTTCCGCTTTATTAAACTCTCTGATTTTAGCAAAGTGTTTCAGGTGCAAACTTTGGGAAAATTCACTTCATGTGTCTAAACAATTGGAAAAAATTGGTAGGTACTAGTCAGAAATTGTGAAGGTGCAATCTGATACAGAATCAAAACTCATAATTAGCCTGCTAATTTCTGGGGTGTCTGCTTACATAGTTAAATGAGTCTCCTAATTACTCATTTGCCACAATTGAGTACCACAGTTGTCGGAATAGTCTGTCATGATAAAAGTAGAAGTAATCAGTTTAGTAATTTTCTTCAGACTTTCAAAGTATTTCAGAGTTGTTCCTTTTTCTTAATGTTCATCTCCGTATCTTGGGCATATTCCACATTTGTCTGATTGCATATCTCTGATGGGCTATGCCTTCCTTTCCAAACAGCTGTCACTGTAGGTCCTATTACTTATACGCACAAAAGCCCTTTAATTTGCATTGACATGGATAGCGCTCATGAAGTAGAAAGAAATTTACTGTGCATTAGGTTCTTACACACATGAGGATCACAAGTTTCTAATAATCTTCTTCCTATCACTGTGTCTTGTGACTTCATGAATTGGCTGGAAGTACAGACTTGTCATAGTTATTTTAAAAGGCGTTCAGAAATTTTGGAATCTGTATTAACAAAATGTCGTTATACTTGTTTGAGGTAATAGTATACCTTCCTGCTTTGATATCTGGTCTTACCTTCACGCTTTCAGAATTCACTGTAGTGTTCTCTGTATTTCTTCTTTAAAGATATATCTATGCTGTACAGAACACTATAGTACAGAGATCTGCAAATTAGAGAATAGCTAAGCAGAAGATCCCTGTGGTACAGTACATTACAGCCTTGCCAGCTCAGGTGCAGAAGCTGTATTGCTTCATTCATGTGGAATCAAAGTAAGGCACAGGGCTTGTTAGCTTGTGCACAGCACAGTACATTGTGGTGGGAACCCCTTTCCACTACTTCTGGATCTGTGCTGATGTGTGCACGGTCATCTGAGGAGTCTGCATCATGTTCAGCAGCATTTCTAGGGGTTAGGATAAGTGGAATAAACATGGCATTTGCAGTGTAGACAAATCCTTTCCTGTACACTATATGCAATAGAATAAAGACAGTTTTAGTTTTTTAATAATAGAAGTGCTATATATACACACATCTCTGTCCTGTTTTCCTTTTTCTTTTTCTTTTTTTTTTTATTTTTTCCTATGCTGTCATTGCTCTTGCAGTATATGTTACAATGAATTGCTAATTTTCAAAGTTCTATTTGTTCTGCTTACAGGCTTCTTTTGAACCATCTGCTGACAGTTCACTCTCTTTTCCTGAATCAAATATTGAATTGATGCCTATATTATGATGTCTGATTCTTGACCTCTGTCACGCTATGGCAGCTAAGCCTATTCTTTGTCTTTGTGAAGTGAATTTTTTGACCTCACTGTAATTTACTGATACCATGTAACATACTCAGAAATCCCTAATTTTTAAACTCTTACCTCAGAATGTTATTTTTTGTATCCTAAAATAAGCCTTAGTAATCAATATTTCCTTTGTAAGAGTAACTATTCTTTAACTGACATTTGGCCTTACTGAGACTGAGGATTCAGTTGAATTCGTCCTGCATTTCTACAGCTATCTCAATTTGTTACTCTTGTCCGATAATGATGCCCCCTTTTGTTGCTGTATGAGATGCTTGATTTCTGTTTGCCTGTTCTGACAGACAGGATAATGATCAGTTGCCATCCAGGATTTTGTCACCTTTACTACTTGTTCAGTTTAATTTCCACCTCAATTTTTTTCTTGCTCAGAAATAAAGACAGAGACAAAGCCT
>NW_009648332.1:14488202-14506138 GCF_000708025.1 Charadrius vociferus | reverse complement strand
TGACAAAAGAACTAGTCTTCAGCTTCACTTATAAAGAAACAAGGCAACCGCTCCGACTGAAGTAGTTGCAGAATCAATGAGAGTCTTCAGGCTGTTTGCAGAGCTTCTGCAGAAGAGAGGGGAAATGGTAAAAGATGATTTCCCTAAGTCAGACCCAAAAAGCGTTCAAATGTACATAAAAGGATGAAAGGTCTTCTCTGTCTCTAAATCATTATATTCTTGAGTTGAAATGGGTCTTTTCTTAGAAGATTGCTGTAACATCGTCCAAGAAGCAACCTAAGAGTCTCTTGAGAGGTTTCTCAATTAATTTTCAGATTTCTTTTACTGATTCTACAGAATTACATATGAAGAATCCACATACTCATTCTAAATATTTGGTACTGTCTTTTATCTGAAATTATTGCAGTTATTGTAGTAGGCTGTTGTTCCAAGTAAGGGAAATGACTTTTCATATGCTGTCATGACTCTAAATCGCACTGGAAGTTTGAAAGAACTGGGAATCACAAAGAAGAATAAGATTGTATGTGGAATTCTCTGTCAGTATGCTTTTCTGGCAGATAAAGCCATAGGAAAATGTGTTACTAAATCTGCAAAGATTGTGATGCAAAATATTTATTATCATTTTTTGAGTTAATTTTATTTCATTATTAGCTTGCTCAAAAACATTGAGATTCTTGTGACTTTAACATAGGTAAATAATTCCTTGGATAGGGAAAAAAAAATCTGAGACAAAGAATGCTGTGTGACATGCTTTTTTCGTCATATACATGCAGAACATGTTTTTTAACTCCTGCAGAAAGTGATCTAAAATCTTTTTTTTTTCTTAAAAATGTAACGAAAATTTGTCAATATTGAAATATTTTTTTAATGTTCAATTTCTATTTCATTTCTTTTTACTAATGGATAATTGAAATTAAATAATACTAAAATACTTATCAACTGAAAAGAAATTTAGTGATTTGCTGGACAAAAAGCTGTGACAAACATACTATAAAATGATTTCTGCTTTGGTTTTACCTACTATAATACAGTTGTTGAGAATAATTTGAGATTAATGATTGTCATTTAACAGCACAAAGCTTAAATTTTTCACAGGTGTATCACTGTCAAATGCTATGGTAAATGCTGGGCTGACATCATTTAAAAAAATAGAAGACACAAATGCAAGGGAACTTGAACTGGTAACGTATTATCTTGTACACAGATAAATATGATAAGGAAAATACTGAGTATTAATACTGTTACTAGAAAAAACAGTATGGTTAATATATATCTGCTATATAATTCTCAGCAAAATTGAGTATTTAAGTGGTTTATTCATTTATACTATTGTATTTTAAAAAATGTGGCTACTGCTCTTTGAAAATGTGTATGATGTTTTGTTCAAGCAAATTTAATGTGGATGATTTAACTGATTTGGCTGGTTTTGGAAGGCACTTGCTTAAATATGTAGAATTTCATCATTAAGATGTTTTGAAACAAAGGTCAATATGCATTTCCCTTTTAGGAGTGTTAGAAAAAAATAAAAGGGAATATCTATTTACAGTTTCTCTTAATGTGTGTTAATGATGAGAATCCTGAATTACCATTACTGTTAGTTTTAGTTCACGGTAGTTATAGAATAAAATTCTTCTGAATCATCTATAAAGCACTTCTTATTTTAGGGAAGTTAGATTTTACCCCAGGATAAGTTCTTTGGCTTTTGGCTTCTTTTCTTGAGGATACTGTTTTTCCAGTATTCTGGAATATAGAATGGATTTCCTTTAGAAATCAATCTTACTCGTGTTTTTCTGGTTTGGCTTTAGGAATTTGATTTCTCTTTTTTGCCGTCTTTTGCAGTTTTCCTTTTACTTGTTTCGTTTTGACTAAAGCTGGGCAACATAGAAGAATCATCTCGTATAAAACCTGAGTAGTCAGGTTTTGAGGTCACTAGCTCATTGCTAGTTCATTGGCTGTTACTTGAACGGAAGTGGTAGCAACTTGAAAAAGTATTGGAATTTTCTTTTGGTTATGTTGCTATTCTGGGGATCACAGACAGTAGAGAACCAGTGATAAGGGCTTTTGTTGATAGCATAATTACTCTGGTGACTTTGATTCTTTGCATTTATATTTCTGTGGGCATCTCTGATCAGCTGAGTGAAATTGAATCTTTGCAGATTTTAAACAGACATCCTCCTTTTGGAAACCAGATAAAAGAATCTGTTTTGCACCTTCCAAAATATGAACTTGACATTGAACAGGTAAATGCTTTTCTATTTATTTCAGGGTATTGTGCTGATGTTATTAAATGAAAGAGCAAATACTGACTCAAAGAAAATTTGAGCCTTCACTGATAGAAGATTACACAATATTGTGGCCTCCTTCCAGTTTAGTATGTATGATCAAACTATTCCAAGGCTCTCCTTGGAATAGGCATTCCTATAATATGTTGCCATCCCCCTTCGTTAATAGCATTTTATGTTACAGAAGCAAACCAGTATATTCCCCATTCTAGTCTGAGAGGTCTCTTCTATCTTGAATATAAACAAACCCTAGAGACGGAAAAACATCCATATAAAACATAGGGAAGAAGCATGAACTCATGTTTATTTTCTATGCCACACCTAGAAATATAGAGAAACGGTAAATTATTGTATTAACCTAGCTGGTGCCCTCTCAAAGGAAAGGTGCAATTCCATGTGCAATCAAGAGCTTTGAGGTTCTGATATGCGTTTTGTCTTTAAACAGGTCACATAGCCACTCTACCTTTCTGAAATGCAAAATTTGAAAAAAGCCATAAAGTGTGTTGTGAAGTTGGTACAAATGAACACTCTTTTGAAGTTAAAAAGATCAATAAATGCGTGAAATACTGTTGTTACTATCAGTTATATTTTAGTTTTTCATTTGGCATAATACCATATGAGTACCTCTAAAGTTATTCTCAGAAGAAAGATTTAACAATTATGGATATCTTACAGAGGACTGTTGGAATGGTAAAATATACCTAGTTTTCTTCTTGCATCTTTCTCTTTGCATTGGATAGAGGAGGATTTTTCAGGGGCTTAATGTGGACTGTCTTTTATTCTCAATACTTAATCAAATTTAGGATATTCAGCTATGGGCAAGTTAGTACTGTATAATAGTGTCTCAGATCAACAAATAAAAATTGTACCGCTAATTGAAAGTGCTTGAATCGAGCTTTTGTGCTTGTATCAACAGTTAAAAATTTATGGAAGGGCATATATTTTACTTTGCATATTTTAGCAGTTTTGTCTTCTTTATCATTTTTTCCTAGCTTCCAAAATACAGCGATACTTTGGCTGAAATTTTAGTAACCATCAAAATAACAAACTATGAGCAGCTACAGACAAAGAGAACAGCACCAGACTTTCACTATGTTACATTGGTCATAGGAGATGCTGACAACCAAGTCATTTTTAATCAGAAAATTATGTATGTATGATCAGGTTTTTCTGCCTCACATCTTTTGAAGGTGTGGGCTTGTAATCCTTTCTGTCTCTTGCAGTTTTTGCAATACTTTCTACTGATGCCAAATGGTACAAAATTATTCTTTATTCTACAGCATTTTCTAGTCACTGTTGTAATTTTAAATGCTGCACAAGATTCAAAAACCCTAAAAACATACCAGTGTGTTTGTCAGTACAGAGTGTATGTGTAAATATCTGTACAACACTGATGTCATATTATGGAAGTCATAATAATTCCCACATAAATATAAAACAAGTAAAATACCTATTGAAAAGATACATTCTCAAGAGTTACTTACTCTTATTACCTGTATTTCTTTAATTATGTCATGTTGTCAAAGTTGTTTTTCACTCAGAGATGGAATTACATTCTCCAGTTGGCTAAGATATGCTTGGAGCAAATGAGAAAAGAGAAACAAAATCTTTTTCAACTGCATGACTTTCACATGAGTTCTGGCTGAAGTCTGGCATGTTTGCAGAACTGAAACAGATCTGCAGGATCCTGGCTCTCTTATGGCCATAAATCATATATTATTGGAAGGTTGTTCTTACACCACTTATCAAGCAAAATCCAAGAACTGAAACCAAATAAAGGGTCTTTCACTTGGTTACAGATGCCACAGTATACAGTCCTGTTTTCATTGTCCATGTGTAACAAAACTTTACCGATACATTGCAGGGATTCTGTGCTGCTGAAAACTGGAAATTGGATGAAGAAAATTGAAGTAAAAAGAGCTCTTAAATCAGAAGACATTAGTATAAATTTAATTAGTTCTGATTACGGTAGGTTGATTGGTATGCTTTTAATCCAAAAACAACTGCATAAGAATTTTGAATAAATTATTAAAACACTTTATATCAAGCCAAAAATATAATAAAATGAACTGATCTGGAAACAAAATTCTATTACATGCTTTTTACTGGGTTGAGTATTACCTAACAGTCCAAATTATGTATGTGTTTTTCATTCACAAACATATTAATGAACGGGGAAATATCAAAACTGTTACTAGGAGATACTATTTTGCTCTGTTGATACAGATTAGTATTGTCTTTTACCCTTCGCCTTCAAGTTGAATTAACTTTCAGTAGGGATAAAATATCAGCGTGATAGGTTATTTATGCTGGGAAGAGCTGCCTTTGTGAATGGTTAGGTTTTGCATTGTGATAAATAAAGTATTAGATATGGATTCATCTCCACTTCAGTAGCAAGAATTTTCTACAGTAGAAAATTTTGTCTTAACGTGTAGATTTAAACATTGGTCCCCTCAGTGTCAATTTCCACAGAATTGGAAGGATAGCAGCAGATGAGGAGAGACAGTGATGACCTTGAAACATAGAACTTTGAAATACAATTTAAAAATAGACTGGCTGTATTAAATTCTGCCATTGTGCCCCACCTGTAAAGAAGATTGCTGTGTGCTAGATTAGCTGAAGTATATTTGGTGCTTCCATGATAAACATTGAATATTGAGAATATTACAATAATCGAGCCTGGAATAATCTGTATTCCTATGGCTAAGCCTGTGGCTCAGGAAAAAGGACGGTTTTCTAACCAAACAGAGATGAAGAAAAAATTGTGCTTTTATTACTTCTTGGCTATCTACATATTGTAGTGAGTTCAGTAAAACTCAACACCATAGTTAATTTCGCTGAAATTGGTAACAGTGAAGTTAGACTAAAAGCAGGTCTTCCTAGTCTCTACTTATTTGGAAGTCTGCTTCTGTTTCAAATTTGAAGGAAATATTTCAATTTTTAAAAGCCTTTCTGGTTTTCCAGAAGTATTTGCCTAATAAAAGACAAAAATGCTGTTTTTTACAAATGGTGTCTCTCATAGTCTCATATGAATCATGGTTTAACTAGAACTAGAACCTTTATTAGTATTCAACTTCAAAAGTACTATTTTACACCTGTGCCAATACAGAGCTGCTGATACTCCTGTAACAGACTGTAGCACAATTTTAAAGTTAAAATTATATCAGTAGTGCAAAGCCATAGATAAATGTGGTTTTGAAACGATACACAAAAATTCTGTTAAAGGGACTAATTTTTTTTTCCTCATCTAGTAACTGGGTCTTTATTTCTGAAAATGTTTGGGTTTTTTAATCTCAGTCATAAAGAATCCATTCATATAATTGTATACTTCTAATGGTACATTGTCTTAACAAATTTCCATGATCTTTTAATAACATTTATACTTTCTTAAACTCTTCAGAAAAATGAAGGTAATCAGTAGTTTAGAAACAGTTTATAGCAATTTTAAATATTTCTGTCTTTTGCTTCAAAGTTGGCCTTGATATACAGCAAGCATATACAGCCTTTTACTTAACACAGAAAACAGTGGGAAGTAAAGTGGTTACAAGTCAAAAACTGAAAGCTGAGTCTTCACTTGATATGTATTACGGCTCACCACAAAGTCTGCCAGCAGCAAAAGTAGATACAGGTAAACAGTCAGATCACAACATCTGGCTAATACCAAAGTCAACAGAAAATGGAATTTTACTTTCAGTAGAGAACTAGATCTTTATTTATCCATACTGTTTCTTTCTCAAGTATATTAAAAATACAATGCTGCTGCTACCACTGCTCAAGTACTACAGCGCAATTCTTTGAATTTGAAAGTAAGAAAAATCGTGGGTATTTGGTATCTAATATTACTGCTTGAATTTGGTAGTGCCTCTTTTTTTCAGTAGCATTGATGAATTTCTTTCTGATGATGTTTGAACAGCCCAAAGCTTTGTTGAAGGAAACAAAATTCTACTGACTCAGATTACTTCTACCCCATCTTTTACTGCACGAAGTACTGTTTCAACAATACATATGAAATAAAAAATGAGCATTTCTGTATTGTGTTTATCTAGCAGGGAGATCTAAACAAGAGGTTACCTACAAGAAATATGGAAACAGAGAATGCAGCCATCGCTGTAAAAATAAAGATATGTGTGGGCATGACTGCTGTGAGTTTCGCTAAATCTATTATTTCTGTTACTTGTAGACGACTATAATTTAGAATAGCTTCATTTACAGCACTAGCTAAATTAACAGAAGCTGTATAAGTCAGGCCTGACTTGTTGCTATGATGCAGTCGTAAAAGCAGTAATGAAAAGCTTTGTCGATAATACTTTTATAGACGCTAAAAAGATTAATAATATTTTTCAGAACATCTAGCATATGATTTAAGAGAAATGTCAAGCTTGTTACACTTTTATATAAATATTGGTGAGTTTAATCTTTTAGGATCTTTTAATAGACTGTACTAAGCTTAGTGGCAAAATTTCCATTGATCTGGAAAGAATTAGGATTTATCCCTTCTAAACTAATCTGAAGATTATTTTAATTCCTTTTCTCAGGTAAAACTGGAGTACCTCCAAAGTCTGAGATGAATGGAGATTCAAAATTTTCTTTGTACCTAGCTGATTTAAGGAACAGGAACTCAATTTCATCTGTACCCCCAGTAAAACGGTTAAAGGTTCAGTTGGATACAGTTAGCCATTGAATAGATTTATTTTAATCTGTTATGTATTTGTTTATATTGTTTGCAGAGATAATTTTATAACTAAATATGAACATTCAAGTTTGTCTTTTCTGTGCAGAATGCAAAAAGCAAAGTAGTACAAAGGTACCAAAGGTGCAGGAATCTTCGAGAGAGGTTCTGGTGCTGTTTGGAACCTTTCCAGTGATCCACTTCTGTGCATGAACTCTTTGTTTTTACTTTTCTGGCATTTGATAGATTGTGGTGGGTGAGGTACAGAGGTAACATTGGAAGGTACTGTAATGTGACTTGGTGTTGGCAAAATATGAGCTGGGTGAAAATAAATTGTGATGTTTATCAGACTAATGCTGCTAACAGGTAGATCCACTTGTTTATGAGGAAACCACATTAGTTTTTAATCTCTGAAAGATTTCATGACTTATGCTTCATTCCTTTGAATGTAGTACCAAACTGGTTCTTTCTGCAGCAAGAATGGCATTTGAGATATTGTTTTATTTCCCTCTCACAGTTTTGTTTGTTTGTTTGCAATAGAGAATGATTTAGCCTATAGCTAATAGCGATAAGAGTTAGTGATAACCAGTTTGACTTTGCCAGGGTACCTGGATAACTCTACTAGAAGCATATAGTTCAAATCTTTTTAACTGTTGACGTTAGATAAGCAGACATCAGAAAAATTTTATATATGATCTTTAAAAATTATGCTGATACAGTATTAATGATGTCATTAAGATTGTTAGAAAACAATAGTTTTCAATATGTTTACATCTTATCAGTTACAATAATCTACTTTCTTTAGATGCAGATGTTAAATCAAGCTCAAAATGTGGATCTCAAACAATTTGTTTTTACACCTAGATCTTTGTTGCCAGCATTGCCAAGGTACTGATTACTATAAGTAACAAAAAAGAAATCTGTCTTATTTTAGGTAATGTGTTAAGTTGCAAAAACTAAAAACTGTTTGCTGAGTAAATGATTTTGCAATTTTCAGCAACTGCTAAACTGACATGTCACTGATTTTTTTATTTTTTTTTTTTAAATAGGTCTAGCAATAAACAGTCATCTTCGTCACCCTCAGTGGACCCGGTAGATAATAGCTTAGGAGTATCTCAGAAACAACTGCAATCCTGGAATTATGGAAAGAGTTGTAAGTTATTGTTAATGCTTGAAATTACAATTTTCACTGTTTTGATTTGAATATACTTGTATACTCAAACTTGCTGAACTCACTACAGCAGCCAGTATAGCATTATAGAACACTGAATGCATAGGGCCCTTAATTGGCTTGCTTGCTGGTGTTGGTAGGAATTTCTGATGTAGATCTAAGCATCTAAATGTACCTTTCAATATAACAGTCATGACTAAATCAAATGTATGAGAGTCCAAATCTATAAATACTTCCTGAAAGGTATGACTGTAGTGCATTTCCACTGAAGCCACTTGTAATACAAGAGGTATTTTACCGCTATACCTATACATTTACTTCTTTTCCCTTTCTGCTGGAAGACGTTAGTGAAATACGAGCTTTTGTTTGGTAGTTGACAAAATGTAACCATTCCGTAACTGAATTAAGAACTAGTAAAACATCTCTAGCTGGACAAAAATTTCCTCTTTCTGTTTCTTTTCCACTGAAAAGGCCACAATTGTTTTTATGTTTGGTGTTAAATGATCTGTCTTCATTATCAGTATATAACTATGATGTTCTCCTCACTGCATGCCTTTTGCCATTGTATTTAGTGACAATAGATTGATGTGAATTAGGTTTTGATTAATTTGGCTGGTAAGTAGCAGCTACAACGTTTAGATCATACTCAGACATACAAGAAAAACTGTACTGAAATAAATTGAAACATGTTTTAGTTCATACTGCCTTAAGTGTTGGCAGCTGTAGTGCATAATTTCATTTTTACATACTATTTTGATGATGAGATTGTAATCCTATTCCTTTAATGCTTTGCATTTTCCTGCCATACCAATTTACCTGCTATAGTTGTTATCTAGTCTTAAGGTGGAAGACTGTTGCATAGCCATATCATCAGTTGGTGGGGGATGGCAGTTAGTGTATGGTATGATTGTGTCAAAAGAACAAAGTCATGGGAAGACAGATAGATATCCCAGCATAGCTATGGTCTATGCTCAAGAACATCTTGAGGTAAATCATACAGGATCAAGGGGACGTAGTAGATATTGCTGACTAAAAACCATCTCCGTTGAATAGTAGCAGAAAAGGTAACCTTGGTCATATTGATTGGGCTGGCTCTATTTTAAAACATGCACCAAAAATAGTTCAAATTATGTAAGGTATCAGTTCGTACACTTTTTATAGGGTTTACAGTATCTTTCCATTCTACAAAAAAAAAAAAAAGTAGATAATTAGGAATATACTGTGAAATTGTAGTAACCTAAAGGTATAATTTATTTAAAGTCTGCATGTCTGTGCAATAGATTGAACAACTGGTCGTAAAACATAAGAGTTTTTGTCGTACTTGTCCATTACAAATGCATTACAGCTTTTTCTTGGGAACATTCAGTGTTTGTGAGTGAGAATAGCCAAGATACAATGGCATAAAAAAAAAAAATTGTTTAAGAATCTTCAATGCATAACTTGACTGATAGAGATAAAAGCAGATCTTGTTTTTCAGATGCTTTGGATGTGGACTTTGAACTGAGAGAGGATGTTTGGGATGATATTGATGATGAGAAATTAGTACTTGCTAGCAACTTTGCCAGTAAAGAATTAGGTAAGGTTATTTTAACAAAATTCTTTGTTTGCTATGTGTGAATTATTTTACAGGCTATTATTTGAGAATAATTTATTACAGTATACAATGAACAGAACTATCTGAATTTTTTTGGTTAATTGACTTGACCACCAGGTTTATTACTCCACCATGAATGTCACCTATATTGAGACAAATCTAATACAAAAGGGAGAGTTGAGAAAGTTGTAACTTAAAAATTTTTTTTGATGGCCTGCAACTGCGTATTTGTTAATTTATCTGACTGCTTAAGTCTGCTTATCTTTACAGTAGCACAAAACCCACAGAAGAAATATTTCAAGTGTTAAGACATTTGAGTAATTTTCACACTATTACTTACCTTATTATGTAAAATACTTAAAAGGGGTTTCGGCTGGTTTGTGACTCAGTTTTTAAAACTTTCGTTCTTCTCCTTCTGGAAGATGGAAATATCTGTCTTCAAATTCCAGATGAGTGTGAACCACTTTGCCAGTATACAAGACGCAAAGCCACAAATGACATTTCAAAAGAGTAAGCATTATGTAATTTATTATTATCTTAGTTAAAAATATTGTCTGTATTTCACATGTATCTGTATAATTAAATGTATAGAAGGTTGTTCACGCATAAAAGTGAGTGAAACTTCAACTTCTAAAAGCTATGAATTGTTGAATGATTTTGATTATTTTTTTTATTTGTGTGGAGGGAAATAAATAGAAAATCCTGAACTGAAAAGTAAATCATTTTGCACTTCTGTAAAAATACTTAAATTATTTAACTTGATATTTTCAGTTCATGCACGTTACAAGATAAGCTCGGTATTCAGAACTCGGATGTTTCTGTGGTTAATAGCACATCAAAAGTGAATTTATCTGTACGGAGTGGAAATATAAACATGGTGAGTAAAAATATTTTGATAACAAAATTTCCTATAATTAGAGTATTTAATGTGTAAATATATTTACCATATCTGACTTATGAATCAGTTTGGACGTACTTAATTTCTGAACTTTTCTGTGTTGTCCAAACACGCGTGCATCCTGTCTTCAGAGTGATATTCATGATACAAAGAACTAGGATTTGAATTCACTTTATATAGCATGACTTCAAAACTATTCACTCAATTTGATTGTGATTCTGCAAGTCATTCGAGTATATAATTATATTTATCATGTGCTTGGTCCTTTTCAAATACCATAATATTAATATAAATATCTGTACTACATACTACAACAATCTTGCAGCTTCTCTTTTGCTTAGTTAATTTAACCATATACACTTTTCAACATTTACATTGCAGTTCAGTTTTCAAGAAAAAGAGCATTCAGATCCTTCGCAAGAGCTGAAAGACATGCAGTGTTCTTCGATCTCAAAAATAATCTCAGACTCTTCTAAATTCACTAGGAAAGAGGATTTTTTTATTTTCACAAAAGAACAGGAAAAAGAAGTGGATCCCAGGTAATAAAAAGTTGTGCATGTTTTTATGTTGCCTCAGTGTTCCAGTGCTTGGTTCTCCATGGAACTCAGACCTTTAGGCGATGTGTTAACTTATAACATCCATTTTTAAAAGGTGAATTTTCACAATAATAGTAGCAATTAACTTTTCTTAGAAAGGAAAAGACTTGCAAATTATTTTGCTTACCTTGGTATCTCTTGACTATACTTTGTATAGTGTTCCTGATTTAATAGATTTTGATGTACTATACCTAATTTAATTTTTTTGTTTGCTTAATCTTCATTAGGTATCTTCTTGATGATGAAATCAATGATGTCAAGCCCTTTCTTGGAATATTTGATGGCATTTTGTAAAACATACACATTGTAAATGCTGGGAGAAAAAAATTTACAGTCATTTTTACAGAGTGAAGCCTTCAAATCCAGTTAAGAGAATTTGATTTCTGTTATATATCTGTTTACCAGTATCTGGATTGCTGCATAGAGTAGATAATAATAAAATTGATGTCTAATTGATGGAATTCTAGGTACATTATCTTATTTTGAAAAGTGCTTAAATATTTGTTTGTTGACCTTGCTGGGTTTGGGATTACAAAGAAAAATATTGGAATGTGTTAAAGGAGAATAATTCTGAAACTGAGGATGCTTTTATAGACAAAGTAAAAATCACATAAGGGAAAGTAAGCTGTGTATTACATGCCCTGCTCACAAGTACTCCTTAAATGAATGAAAGACTCTTTCCTTAGAAATGTCTTAATGTTTTTTGGTTTTGTCTTTCAGTTTCTCTAATGCTGATTTTTTTCATAGCACTGATTCTGTAAAATAATTAGATTTACAAGTAAAAGTAATAGAATGGTAAGTTACTCTAGACTATATTCCTTTTGAGAGTGCTATCAACTCACTAATAAAAAAAGTGCAGCTTCCTTCAAGCAAATGTATTTCCAGATTCTCAACAAACCAGTTTTAAAATATAAACAATATTCTTGTTTGACTGTTCACTTTGACACCTGAGGTCATAAAATGGACATTTACGCATCCCAGCACAGATTTAGGCAACCAAGCATTGGAATTGGTTATCTTCTTGTAGCTTTAGTGTTTGAACAGTAGACCTTGCAAGTTCAATGGTTGTGAAAATACATGACATTGCCTGAAATCCAAGAGAATTTAATTTTCACTGTTAATTATTCAAAAATTTGTGGAATTAAAATGTTGAAATCACACATGGAACCCTAGCTGTCTGTTCTTGCAACATTGTTTGTGGTGCGACCATATGCAACCATGTTTTGCTGCACTACCTGGTTGTGTTTTTTTCAGCTAATAACATTTTACTTCACTCCAGTGTTTCCTTACAATTTTGACTTACTTTCTGGTATAACTCTTTCTCTATATGAAAGAATGGCCTCGCACAAGCAGCCTCAACACTCACCACACTATGTTTTTGGGTGTGCAAATTCCAGCAGGCCCAAGCTTATAACTCACTTTGCTGTACCTCAAATATTTCATTCCATCTGGAAGTTAATAGTACGTCAGATCTCTTTTTGTCTCAGAGTTGGGTTTTTTTAAATTAAACTTCCAAACTGAAGTAACTTAGACTTACTATACTACTGCTATGTTTAGCCCAGCAGTTCTAATCCTGTACATCCTAGTCACCTCCCACCTCCTTGTCAGGGTGAGATTTAAGAATGCAGAGTGCCAAATGTCATTTTAGGTGCCCCAGAGAATCTTCCCTCAGCTCTATCTGCCATGCCAGAAGAGCATGGGTCTCCCATGTGGAGATGTTCCAGGTCCCCTAGGGCATCTAAGGTGGTACTTGATGATGATGTTTAAGCACCTGACTGTCTCCCTTCTGCTTGAAATACACAAGTCTTTTTTTCCAGTTTATAGCTCATATTTACATAGTATTCTTTAATTGCCTTTGTATCCTGACTGTCCCTGGGGTTTTAGCTTGCAACAACTAATTGAGCTGTTTCTTCAAATTTGACAAAAGCTTTTAAGCAGCAACGCAAAGCTGAGCTTCAAACATGGGAAAATAGAGGGATAGAAAACAATTAATATAAAGTTGTGATTATATAATTTATATAGTCTTGTGATTATACGACTTGGAACTTTCCAAAGCCTCACTCATCTGCCAGTTGCTCAGGCCTTACCTGCAAACTGGGCATGCTTCTGATGGCAGGTGCTGCACTTTTTCCTGCTAGTCTGCACGAAGCTGCTTCTAAAGGTTCTGAACTGTAAGGCAGTGACTGTGGTGGAAGTTGATTGTGCTTAGATCTTCAAAAGAATGCATAAGGTAAGTTTCGATTTATTTCTTCGTACTAAGGAAGTATCTTTTTGAGGTGTTTGTTGGCCCCGTTTCTACACTGAAGATGTATTTCTATATTTCTGTGAAATATTTTGGTAGTTTATATAATGTCTAGAAAGTCATTGACATTATTGCCATTTTTGCTTTATTTTTTCGTATAGTCTAAATATAACCACTTAGTTTTAGTTAGTTAGTTAATAGGAGTAGGTTTATATTTAGACTATTACTTCAAAGAAAATTATCCTTGCAGGCAGGTGGTTTATTTTCCTCTTAGTTTTCCCCAGTGCAAGATTTCAGTAGTTATTATTGGGTTTCTTCAAGATTCAAGGCTGATTAATTTTCTGATACTGTATTCAGATTTTTTCCGTTTGATTTTTTTAAAATGCTTTCGGTTCCATTTTGATCCATAGTCAGAACTCATGATAAGAAATGCATTTCAGTACTTTCAAGACTATTCAGAGTGCTTTGCAGGTGGTTTATAAGATCGTTTCCTGTCTCTGTTTTTCACGAGAGATCAGCATCCTATATCATCCCTGGAAAATTACAAAATTGTGCTATTGCTGCTGACAGCATTTCACAGATTTCAGAATATAAATCTTTCAATAGTGCAGTGTCTTTACAGTAATATTGAACTTCTGGTGCAAAAACATTTTTCTAGAGATAAGTGTTTTATTTGGCATTGTTACTTTGCATCATTATTCATATTAGCTCTATGACTCTTTAAAGTCTAAATCACTTTCAGAAAACCAGTTTGGAAGTACTAACATGCTGAAGTGTTCTCTATCTATCTCAGGAGAAGGAATGACTTTTCACATGGCAGCATTTGTTACTGTTCCATTTTTCAAATCATAATAATTGAAGGATCAAAAGTGATAACTATAGTAGGTCTTTGTGGCAATAATTAATTGCAAATACACAGTGAGTATACTTCAAAACAAATACAGGTAGAAAGAGCAAATTGACTGTAGAATTAGAAAAACCTAGTCAAATCTGAATATTTTTTTAATTAAATTTCCAAACTGAGGTAACTCAGAATTATTATACTACTGCTCTGTTTAGCCCAGCAGCCCTAGTCATGTACATCCTAGTCACATCCCAGTTCCTTGTCATGGTAAGATTTAAGAACGCAGGTTGCCTCCTGCCCATCACCATCTTCTGATTTCCATGGAAATCGGATGGGTCCCAGGCAG
The DNA here is from genome assembly GCF_000708025.1 of Charadrius vociferus. Lineage (NCBI taxonomy): Eukaryota > Metazoa > Chordata > Aves > Charadriiformes > Charadriidae > Charadrius > Charadrius vociferus. The sequence goes on along the minus strand of NW_009648332.1, from coordinate 14,491,496 downwards.
GAACAGTGGTATTTCTCCCCAGATGCTTTATATGAATGATCAGGGTACCAAAATCCCAGGTCATGCCCCAAAAGGTAAGTATAGACATAGCTATGAAGAGCTGTCCAATTTTAGTCATTTAACTGAATAACCTTAAGCAGTAAACCGAGTTTACCTGGACTCCCTGTGTAGTCACTAGGAAGAGTCAGACACTGTCAGAAGATGATTCAGGTTCTTAGTGGGCTGAATTGCTCTCTGGTGGAAGTCACTGAATTACCAGTGATGAAAGTGACCACATACATTTAGCATGCGGAAGCTGGTGTGCTGTAAATTTGCAGCCAGGCACGCTGCATATTGCCTCTGTTATGCACATGAGATGCCTGGGTTCTTTTATACGCATAAGGATCCAACTTTTCTAAGTCGAATAGTCTTATATCTATAGAGCTACAGATGGCTGTGCTCCGCTGATGTTGCTGTATGCAGCTTCCTTTCAGGTGCTGCCCAGATAAAAAAACAGAAAAATTCAACAGGATAACGTCAGACAATTTCACTGAGCTACTACCAATAGATAAAATGCAGACTAAAATACATAGAAAACATTGTTAAATTCTGAAAGGATCCTTGTTTTTAATTCTGAATAGAGTTGTAACATTAAATGAGTGGCTTGAATTTGAATCAGTGGGATTGTATAAGTAATTCTTTGGGGATACAGCAGAATGCCACAGACTTTAGTCTATGGATGATTCTATAAAATTTACATTATAAAAATACTGTTTCCCATAATGGAGTAGTGAAAGAAAATTCAATGTGACAAGAAGTCAGATTTTACTATCTTACTTGTCTGATTCTCTGTAATAAAATACATGCTCATACCTGCTTTTAATTTAACTTCAACTTCCTTATGTGCTTCCTTTTCCTATCACATATATTGGTTTCAAAATATAAACTGAGGTCAACCGTATCTGTGCCTGAAGAAAATGCAATATGCACTCAGAAACCATGATCTTCAAAAATTGTTAGCAGAAAAATAAGTATAGTGTTTAAACATGTTGCCAGACATGTTTGTGTATAAGTTACGTTTATAGCATATAGAATACTGTAAACATATTGTGACATCATTTTAATTGTATGCAGCATATCTTATGGTCATTTTAATTACATAGACTTTATTCATGTATTTGAAGACTTTCATGGGTTAAACATTACAGTAATTGATAAAATAAAGCAGACTTTATTTGGGTGTATCTTTACTTAGAGAGACCTTCACAGAAGAGTTACATGAGGTATAAAAGTTGGTGCTCTTAAAGGCAGTCAGCATAATGATAAAGAGTGAACAGAAGTCACCGTATGGGACCAATATGCACCTGAAAAATAGTTAAAATCAGTCATTTTGTAGAGCACAAATGATACTTCTCTAATGTGTCATTATGACAGAATCAGTGGTATCCCTTCTAAAAGAAAGGGTATCTTGCATTACCTGTTTGTCACCCCTTCTGCTTTTTATGTAGAAGCAAGAGAGCAGTAACATGTCAATTGTTGTACTGACAGAATCGGTAAATGATATCCATGAAATGAGATCCATGAATGCCTGGTTTTGGTGGTGTTTTGGTTGTGGTTTTGTTTGTTTTGTGGGTTTTTTTTCTTTTTTTTAGCTCCTTTGCTTAACAAAGAAATGGAAAAGGAGGTACTAGTTAGGCTAAAATTCACTTCCTGCAGAGGACTAACAGCACATTGAATTTATTGAAGGCTTATGTGAGAATAAGCTGAGGCACAGACAGTGTGCTGATAGTTTGCAGTGAGGAAGTTCAGCCTGACTGAAAAAAAATTGGATGGAAAAAGGGCAGCGGTTCTTTGGCTGGCGCTGTTCAGCAGAGGTAAGGGCCACCCCAGTTGAGCCTGTTACTTTATTCGTTCTTTAAACCTATATGAGATAAAATTGTATCCGTCTGAGCCCTTGCTTTTCTCCCAGTGTTGTAACTCTTGGTCTCCGTATGCTCTTGACGAGTATTTCAGACGGAGTGGGCTGGGGTAAGGACTGCATCCTCCTAAGGGATGGGGGCCCTTTTGTCTCCTAAGGGATGGGGGCCCTTTTGTCTCCTGTCTTTCTCTGGGCTCTGCTGGTCGCTGCTGTTCTTCCCTGTGGTTGTGAAGTGGCTGGAAAAGCTGTGCTACTGTTAACCTGCAGTCCTGCGCCACATGTGCTCTTCTTAAAGGTCCCAATCTGGACAGTTTGTACCAGTTAGGGAGAGTTGTTTCCCAGTTAGCTTTAGTAGGCTGCCTACCGCACTAAGACACTGCACTTTCATTTGGGTCTTGTGGGATGTGCTTTTGAGTGTTCCGAGTGTGCCAGGGCTTGTGGGGCACATCTGATTGGCGGTGAATGAAAATGTTACGTGTTTTGCAGAAATGCAGTAGATTACTGGGTGGACATACTTTGTGTAAAGAAGGTATATGTTCTTTCAAATATAATAAAAAGTGCCTAGATACAAGAGCAAGGAATCTCTTCCTGTATTTAACATATACTACATGGAGCTGGCATGTAGTGATGATACAGACTGTCCTTTTGATTGATGCTGCATGGCAATTTCTACATTTTAGGTAGCTGAGCATGGAAAGATGCAAAATATTTTGTTTTGAAAGCTGGTAAGGGTATTTTGTTTATATAAATGAAACAATGTTTCTTTTGTAACTGTGAAACTTCCTATTAAAGGATGCATATAACTTTCAAAATAAAAAGATGCTTGTAACTGTAAATGGCCATGATATATTTGCTGTTCCCCTCCCCATTTAGAGGCAAAACCTCTTTATGAGGCTTTATTAAGTGCAAATAATTCCCATGGCTTCAGCACAGAAGAAACAGCTGCAGAATATAGTCTGATTTGCATATAAATGACATGATTTCTGCTCGGAAAAGGATATTGAAAAATATATATTTCTACAGTGAAAACCTGATAGTCACACATATTAAGGTCAGCTTGTGTAACTTTTTCTAAGCTGCTGCATGTTGATACCTGATCACACTTCTAGCTAGATTCAGGTTCTGTCAGTTGTACCTACTGTGAAATTGTGAATTTCTTAATTAGCTCAGAAGAAATATTTGTAGAAATATATTCCAAAACATATATATTTGTAGAAATATATATTCCAAAACATATATATTTGTAGAAATATATTCCAAAACATTTATGTCAACAGTTTAAGCACTTAAAAGTGCTCAGAATATCTATCAATACAAGTGGACAACTCCAAACTTGGCACTTTTCCTTATCTTCGATACTGTGAATTTGGGATGCGAGGGAATTCCTGCTGTTTGGG
>NW_009648332.1:14482146-14487926 GCF_000708025.1 Charadrius vociferus | reverse complement strand
GCTAACTTGCTCTAATCACTTTAATAAATGGTAGGATATAAGTAAAGCAGACACAGGGATATTACTTTTACTGTCCCAAATAATTTCCTTGGGTTATCTTTTCTATTAAAGATAAGTTCATGCTTCTAAAATTTCTGCCTGACATAGGCTATCACTGACCAACTGAGATGCTTGGCCAAACCAAAAAAAAAAAAAAAGCCAAGTGTTTCAAAGCTAAAGCTATATATGCCATTTTATCCCAGTTGTTCCAGTTCACTGCACAAATTATCTAAAATATGATATTTATTTCAGTAGAACTCTAGGTGATTTTAATAATGAACTGTCTTCAATGTAGTAGTCATCTAATTGCTGAACTCTGATGTTACAGTATTCAGCATGGCCTCGGCACCAATACTCATACAGAGCTTGGGCAGCGGCAAAGCCAAGCTCTGCAGAGCAGACCCCTGCCGCCCTCAGGCAAGCTGGCAGAGCTCCCCCAGACCCTTGAGGAATACCCTTGGGAAGTCAGCTAGTGTGAGAGAAAGCGAACACGGGGTTCCAGTCAATGAGTAGCCACTTCCCTCCCTGAAAGGCTGTGACTGTGACCTTGCAATGGAGTGTTTGTTTACTGACAGCTCCTGCTGCTTCTTAGAGATATCCTGATGCACAAGAAAGACGTTGGACAGCCAGGCAGGAAGGGGTTTGGAAGAGACCCGCCAAACCTTGGTTTTCAAATCCCTGCTTGGCAAAGGCCATACTGAGCTGAATGCCGTTGTCAGAAGCAGTAGGTTGTCTACTTGGAGAGATTGATCGGCCACAGTGAATCATCGCTAGTCTGAATGCCTCTTGGAGAGGCTTGATACTCTTTAGTAAAGAAAAAGTGAGAGTAGTGCTGTCTGTAAACTTGGATGTGCAGGTCAGAACTTCTTTTTTAGCAATTTCTTTCAGTTTATAAAGTCTATTAATTTCTCTGAATAAAAATGAGGCGGTAGAGTTTATTACGAGGATCCTGATTATTACTCATTTTTTTCTGTTTGTGGTGTAACATTTTAGCTGTTGTAGTCCAGACTTGTTAGGTTACTGGGTGCAGGAAATAAAATTCTTTTATCCCAGGGCTCCATTCTTGTGTCTTACATGTTAAGCCTAGAGGAGGTTTTTCTGCCTAGCTGGGAATTTCTACTCAAAGAATAGTCATCCAGCAGCTGGATCGTTAACATTTTCAGCATCTCCTCAATTATAAAGATTTTTAGGCTCCGAGGTCAGTTGGGTGGTTTCTAAAAATTGTACTAATAGATGTAAAAGGAGCATTCACCAAAGCAGCAACACGTTATCAAATAATTTTATTTCAAAAGTGGGGCAGTAGAAGCGATTAAGAACGTGTGGGCCATGAAATAGATCTGCTTCTCTTGTGATAGATCACAGAGATGCATTTCAGAGACTGAAGGCTTGCTTAGTAAGGAAAATAACCTGTATTAGGAAGATAAGAGGTACAAGTGGATCTTTCTCCCTCCCTGTCTCTTGGGTGTGATTGTCTCAGGCAACCATATTAGCAGAAGCTTAGACGCATTGTTAGCTTCTGGAACAGATTTGCCAAAGTGACAGTGCATGCTGAAGATGATAGTAATAAACTGGGCGGTGTGTTCTGGGAGAAAATAAAGTTGGCAGCTTGGAATGGTGGAAAACAGCTTCGGATAAGCATGTGGTTCAATAGAAATTAGTCTCTGTCCATGGACTTTATAGCAGCCAATCAGAACTGCGCTCTCAGTTCAAGCAGTTAATAATATCTCAGCACTGTAGCTTAAGGGATACAATTTTCAAAATTATTGTAGTGTGGGACCGATAAATTTCAGCTCAAAGAAGGCAGTATTCCATATAATTTATTTTAGATTTCCATCTAGGGTATGTTCTGACACTCCACATGAAAGTCAAATTGTCCATGTAAAATGGTTTCCAGGTGATAAGTTGACCCCTGGGGTTTTAGTAAAATAATAGATTCAGAATTCTATCTGACTCTCCAATCTATAAAAGCTAGTTATCAGCTGTTTGAAGGATTTGATAAGAAGGAGGGGAAAAAAAAGCGCTTTTGTGTAGTGACATTTTTCTCATTAATGGGGACAATGTTAGAATCACAAACTCCTTCTGGATTTGGTAGTAAATACTCAGCTGACACATGTTTTGGGAGGTGGTTGTTCTGTGTGAGGAGTGTATGTGCCTAAGCCTCTGTGATATGCATACGGAACAAGGAATATTTCTAATAGATACGTACGGCCCTTCAAAAGAAGGGCGTTTACTGTGCCACCATCTGGCCATCATTTTTAAATGCGTTCTATCACCAGAGCCTACCTCTGCACAAGTTTTGCTGGAGAATGACTGTCTCATGGTGCCTAGAGAAACACTAGAAGAATAACAGCATATGCCTTTTTTCTTGCCAGCATTCTTCAGTATCTAATCGTAATGCAAAACAAATGGTAACCTGAAAAGAAACAAGGTATTACTTTAAGTTCTTGTCTGAACACTTACAGGACCTGCCATTTTTTTCTAGTTTTGTTGTTTTATTTAATTGTGTATTCTTGAGAATACATACAGGTAGTTCCTAGTGTCCCACGTGGCTTCACTGTCAGTTTAAGCAGACCCGGGGTTGGGTAGAGGCTTTGTTGCATTTTGTTTTAGTAGATGGGTGTATCTGCATGTACACGCATATGAAATGCAGCACTAGCAAGTAATGGGGGAAAGGTGACAGTAAGATAGGACTAGTCGTAGCGACAGTAGAAGCAGCTTGCCTAATAAAATGCCAAAAGTGTGTTTACATTCAGTGTAGCTGAGTGTCCCTTTGAATTTTCAGTGAAGAAAATACCTACTGCCTTTAAAAAAAAAATAACTATGCTCAAGAAAACTTGACTTTTCTACAGGCTGCGTAAACAAAAAGGGCTGTCTCAAAGAAAAACCCAAGTCCCTCTTCAGTGGTTCCTCATGTAAACCACTGTCCTGTATTTTCCCTGCTCACGTCTGTGATGAACATTTCATTCACTGTAGAAGTAGGGCCTGTTATGTGTATCCTGTTGCTAGGGCTTGGCAGGGCACGGAGAGGAAGGCTGTGAGGATGGTGCCCATTTCCCTCCTGCGTCCTGGGTTACTGGGGCAAAGGCAGATATCTCCTCCTCTGAAGGGGACTGAGCAGTGCTTAAGGGAGGAGACATCTGGCACTCCTGAGTGGGGTAGAGAAGGGAAACGCAGGGAGCAAAGATCTGTAGGCAGCATCGTGGAGGAGCTGGGGTTTTGCTTGCGGGACAGAGCCAAGCTTTAGAAGTGACCGGAGAAAGGAGAGTTCCCTAGAGCAGGCTGAGGGGTGTCTGTGGTGCTCCGTGAACCATTTGGGAATTTTCAGATTGGAAGTAAGTCTGGGAAGAGAGATTTATGCTACAGTGACACAATGGGGAGGTTAATTTTCAACCTTTTCTGTTTCATCTAGCTCTCCAATAGATCAGACTTCTCATGAGTTAAAGAATAATTCTGTCCTGCCATTCTAATAACACCTACTCTTAGAAATCTGGATTCTGTGGGTGTGGTTACCAGAAGGAAAAGCTTCTGCCTAAAGACAATTGCTAATTCAGAGTCTCTACAGATAGGATAGAAAAGAGCTAACTACTCTTAAACCTTGCCTTTTTCTGGTGTTGGTTGGTTGTTTTTAGCTTTACAGAGATAATTGGGTGCTGGTCCTGCAAGTGGGTAAGTTGTAACAGATGTGGGACAGACCTGTTCACTCCCTCAAGTGAAATCCTGCTTGCTCAGGTATATATGAGCTCTGCTGGAGTGTGCTCAAAATCAAAGTGTCTGTCACATTCTTAAAAGTGCTTTTCTTCTGGAAGAGCAGATCTGAGGACCAGAAGACTTTATGAGTAACTCTGACTTCTGCTATTGACTGGATTTAATCTGCATTAACACTTTCCAAAGTAGCTATATATTCTCCTTTGGGTTGTTTTGTCACTCTGAGGCTGATTTTAAAATGTGTCATCCGATTTCAAGGTTTCAGGTGTTAGCACTGAACCATTTACTTATCCATTGAGGGAATTACCAAATCATTTGTATTTGTGGCCCCAGTTAATCATAGGCCACACCTTTTGCTTACTGTAAGCCCTGTGAGAAATTGATTCCTTTCCTGGGGTGGGGTGATGCACAGAAGGAAGTAAAGCACTTTATCTGTATTCCTCCATTCCCTTTATATGTTCTGGAAGTGCTAGGCTGATAGAGTGTCAGGTACTGCGGCTGTGAGAGTGTTCACTGAAAAACCTGTGACTGTGGCCATAGGTAGAGCTGGTGTCTGTCATGGAAACATCATGATACAGGAGTGTCCTGGGGCTCTGGGTCAGGGAAGGCACACAGAGCAGCCTGTGTCCAGCATCAGCCTCCTCAGAGCAGCTCTCCCCAGGCCAAGGATGACAATCCACTGCACCAACAGGGTAAGATTACCAAGGAACCTTCTCATAGATAGATGTGTTTCTATGAAAAAGTCCCTCCCGTAACTTTTAATGTAGGAGTGCGGCACCAGGCCTAACACTTTTAATTCAATTCATCTTGTAAATAATAAAAAAACCAACAGGAGTCAAAAATGCTGGACAAAGTATTGCCTCCTGCAGAGGCACAGCTTTAGGAACCGTCTGTTGCTTACGTGAAGCACTGAGGCTTCTGGAGCAACGTGGGCACATTAGGTTGGGGACATTCCTCACCTTTGCTGCCTGTATTTTGCCCTGTCTCTCCTATGGACAAACTTCACGCAGATGCCATGTTTCCTACTGTTAGACAAGACTGTGCTGACTGAGCAGATGTTTTTGGAAGGCAGTATGACTGGAACTGCTTGTGAGGACAGGGGTCTTCACACCTGAGTTCTGCGTTAAGCGCGCTGTGGCAGAAAAGCTCATTGATGCTGCGGAGCTCTGCTCCTGCCCAGTGCCACCCAGCGGTTGTGCCGATCCAGTTGTTCTGTGGGGCTGTTCAGTGAGATTACTTAAAAAGAATGTGTGAGTAATCTCCACCACACCCCACACCCCCCTTTGGAGAAGCCCGTCTCTTACCTCCTGGCAGTGCTGTTATTGCTCAGAAAAAAGCGCACACCTGCACAGGGCAAAGCAGACTCAGATACTACCTGTCACGGTTACGTTTCACTCATCCTTAAATTGGAAAATAGCCTTTGTTTCAGGTATATGACAAGTGAACTTTGTAACATTAATAAAACAGAGGCCCTGAATCCTGCTTGGAATTGCCACTGGCAGCTGCTAATGTACTTACTAATTGTATTTTTTTTGTTTGCAGCTTAGCAGTACCTCGCCAAGACGTAGTCCTGCTTGTTAGCATCAGAGGAGATTGGAAGTGCTCAGGATGCTGCGAGATCTCACCCCAGCTCCACGGCCTGCCGCCCCACCTGCAGACTGGGCTGGGGTTCGTGCGTCTTGGTGAAAAAGCTGAAAAAAGAGCAGCATTACATTCACATTTCCAGTTGCTATGCGGATGGAACGGGAAATGAGCTCTCTGCCACCAAGTGGGATTGGTAATACAATTTGAAGTACTGGCAAACATCTGCATCTTCCCACAGACTCTTGACAAGAGATTTCAGAACATATGTCTTTAAAAAGGTCATTGAGGAATACAAGCCCCAGGATGCACCGCACGCGCAGTGCTTTAATACGGCTTTCACACCGGCCTCACATCGGACATTTCCCCTCCCTCATTGCGCTCACGGTCGCCGGCATGAGGGAGGCTGAGGCGCCGCCCGTCCGCCGAAACGAGCCATGGTTGACTACGGCGGG
>NW_009648332.1:14453313-14482062 GCF_000708025.1 Charadrius vociferus | reverse complement strand
GTGCGGTGCGAGGGGGCCCCGGGCCGCCAGCCATCTTCCCCGCCGCCGGCCAGCGGGCCCGGGTCGGGCCGTACGCCTCAGCACCCTTGTTGGGTTTAAATTAGCCGATGGCGCTGGCGTGGTACCGCGCTCTCCACCTTGGTGTTAGTGGCACCGGGTGCAAGGTGAGTGTGCGGTATTGCAAACCTTACGTTGTAACCAAGCCATGGTGCATTTCGCTGTGTTTACTCGAAGGCCTTTCGGGTCAGGGCAGCAGAGCCCTCGGTGGGCAGGGGTGCCACAGGGACTTGCCAGCAGGGACCGTGGGCCACCACTGCCGCCTCCCAGGCCTCTGAGGGACCTGCTGGCTGGGCACACAGCTAGCCCTGGGCAGGTTTTTCTGGACTTACAAGAAGCAGCCCTAAATACTGAAAAAAGGTGCCACCCCACCAGTTCAGCCACAGAAATCTGAGAGGTGAGCTGGGAATTGGTTAATGCAGGTGGCTGTTGACGTGAGATGGCTTTTAGCCGTTCTGATACATTCCACAGCTGCTGCCCGAGTCAGACACAGCACCAGGGAAAATGCAAAAATACAATTTAAAAGCAAAGGTGCTGACTATAGCACTGGGAAGAGCTGTAATGTTTTAATTACAGCTGATTTTGTGGAAAAACCTAAGTAGCAAGATGGCGACTTAACTGTGGGCTTGAAATGTGTTAGATTAAATTGATTAAATCATTAAACAAGGGACCGATGTGCTGCAGAGGGACGTTAACTCACCATCCTCTCAGGATTTTTCAAGAGGAGGAAGTCATGTGAGCCACCTCAGAGCTGGAGTCCCCTGGTGACAGTTTTGCTTTGTCATTCTCACTGATGGGGTACAAACTGAGCCAGCCAGCAGGGGAGGGCCACCATTTTGTCACCTCCTTTTCCAGACGCTGCATTCCTCTCACCGCTGCTGCATAGAGCTGTCTTCGTGTGCGTTGCCTCTGTGCGCAGAACCCATCTGTGTGTGTGTGTGCCAGCCCCCAGCCAGTTGATCACATGGAAAAGCAGAGAAGGAAAAGTGCCTTTAATGCAGAAATAGGTTATGGGATTATTAATTTTTTTGGTCTCTGAATTTATTATCTCCCGAAAAGGAAACTGCATGCCCAAAGCAGCTGTTGGGCTGACCTCCCTTCCCGACATGTGAGGCCCCAGTTGCATGCCAGTGGGGGGGAAGGGGAAAGTAGTAAGACTTTGCTTTGGTCTGCTCTGTCCTGACCTTGCTGGGTTTGGCTCTGCAGCGGGGGACCAAGTGGCCAGTGGCGACTCTCAGCCTGGGGAAGGCCTGGGTGCATCTGCAGGGGGGCTGCACGCAGACCCTAACCTCGAGGAGAGCTGTGTCAGCACATGGACTGGTATCTACACATTCCCTTTCAGAGTTCATAAGATGTTAACTTTCGAAAGGGAGGTCCCCCTTGTGTATTTATGTCAGTGATTTTGGGTTTTAAAGTATTCATGCATGAAAAATGATTGTAGGAACTGTATACTCCCATGTGTGAATAATGACTACATGGGAACACAGATTACAGCAGTTTTGCACTGAGACTGCTGCAGTTTACAGGCTCTCTTTGGGAACGTTATGAAACGTTTTTAAATGCTGGTGCATGTTAATGCATTGATTTCAATCAGTCTTTTTTTGTCCCTTTTGGATTTGTTCAACTTAACAGCTAGCATGTCTCATGTTTGCTCTAAGATATGCCTAGCAAATTAGGCAAATTAAAAAATGCATGCAAAAATATGGCACTATGCACATGTATCAGGTTTGTTATTTATTAATAGACTACAATTTCCATACGATAGCCTACTCTTTTGGGTTTTTTTACTTTGGCTCAATGGATAGTTTATGCCAATTACACGTAGTTTAACAGCTTTGAAATCTGTTTTTGCTTTTCTTATGCATAAAGACATGGATTCTCTTTCAGGTTTTAATTAAACTCTATACTGACTTTAAAGATTCTATTGTCCTTTTCATTTAAATAGGATTTTTGTTATATCTTTAACAAGACCTCAGTGGGGTAATAAATCTAAGCAATTGTCCTTATTAGGAGTAGATTATTCTCAAGAGATGGAAAGTCACAGAAGTAACTAAAACCATTTGTAGGGACTGAACTAATGCTTTTTCTTCCTAAACATTAAACAGACTTGCAAATGACTTGCTTGGGTGCTCAAATTAAATTAAATGATATTTTGTTTATTTTTCACATTTTCAGTGTAGGCTATTTGCATTTACTTAAACTTTGAGTTTCATTGAGCAAAATTCACTCCTGGGTAAGGATCCTTACTTTCAGTATACAAACTGTAAATGAAACTCAGTATATCCTGCAGTTTCTTTTGTTAGTAACCCTTGCAACGCTTATAATTTATAGGACCCACTGACCTAGTGAGCGTATTCTTAATTAATCTTACTTGCCACAGTAGTTGAGTCCTGACTGAAGAATTTGTCTTGCGTTTGTCCCACACCCCAGACAAGTAGAACTGCAGAGTATGTAGCAGTGTGCAGCTTGTCCAAAGATCTCCTCAGATGCTGGACCGAAAACACAAGTTCTTAGTCAGAGAAAACTTGCCACAAAACCAAGAGCTCTGCCTAAGTTTGGCTTTCAGGTGTTTACATACTGCTAGGAGGTGAAAGGGGATTTGACTCTAATGGTTCTTTTTGTTTCAGCTCTTTGTTTCATTTGAGGGTATTTGCCATTCTGTAGGTGCTCAGGCCTTGTTTTGTTCCCGGTTTTAATCTAGGTTGGCTTCTGATAGGACATGCCCTCCTTTACGCACACAGTCAAATCCTGCTTTTCTGCCTTATGTTTAATTCCCAACTTTGCTATACACATCGTAGGGCAATTTTTTTAAGCGTCCAGTTATTTGGAAGCTCCATTTTGCGCTGCAAGATTCGAGACATTCATTTCTAGCACTTGGGTCTGCTCAGAAGCCAACAGGCAAAGGCAGAGATGTTGCTGAGGGGCATCCTCACGGGTGAGATGTGTTGGTGAGACAGGAGGGTTTTGCTCAGTGGCTTCAGTTCCTGCGCTGACGGAGCTGCTGCCCTCTGCAGAGCACGCTGCAGGAAGCCGGACTCCAGGGACACGGCCGCACGTGACCCACCCACGTCCGCCTCCACCGGGAAGGAGCCCACAGCCCTGCTCAGCAGATGAAGACAAAACCCTTCTTGGTTGCTGCAGCTGCACCAGCTCTCAGCCACCAGGTATTTAACGTCTTGAAGCTCTCCTGTCTGTGGGCTCCTCTGTCCCTGTCTCCTGCAGGCCGGCATCTCTGTAGAGCCAAGTACTGTCTGCTCCTGTTCCCCACATGGTACTCTGCTGTGTTTCTCTATTAAGAGACTTCACCTCAACCCTTCTTGTCTCCTAAGTGACACTGTAGGGATTCTTTAGGGCAGAACAAATTATAGTGGAGGAACATAGCTCATAAGTATTAATTTCTAATTAGACATTTGCTGGATATTGTAGGCAAAATTGCAGATTTTGAGCCTTTTTCGCCTGCTTTCCGTATCACTCAAATGGCAAAGATTTTGGCATGGTAAGTCACAGAGGGAGGGTGGAAAAACTGGTGCAAAGCGAGATAATGTAGTTCTTCAGCATCATGGCTCCTCTGTGCCTTTATAGGAAACTTAAAAAACCAGAAGGTGCTGACAGCAGGTAAATCACCTGGTTGCTGCTCTGCTTTTGGCATAAAGCCGGGGGAAAGCGGGGGGAGGAAATGCACGCCCTAGCTTTTAGGCTCGGGTTGCAACTCTTCCTCCCAATGCAGTGCATATTCAGAGTGGCAAACCTAGGCTGAGGCCTGCTACTGGTTTCATACGATTCAGTGCAGAAGCGGCTAAGAGTGCACAGCCGTTGGGACAGATGCTGGGGGGATGAGGAGATTCTCCATCCTGTATTGTGAGGCAATTAGACCTGATTTAGGCAATGCCATATCTCAGACAAAATCCATGAGGCATAGTTTTGCTCTGGATTCTCATCAGGATGTGGGATTTTCCCTCTTGTTTCCTCTAGCAGCAGGGCCGGGAGTTAACCTGTTCTTGGCTCTGCAAGGTGTGATGGAGAGGGCCCAGCTCTGCACCTTGCCAAGAGATACGTCTCTTCCTTTCCTTCTTCCCTCCGCCCCTGTTTTCTGGGGATGTATGCTGTAGTCATAGGCAAGTGCTGGGGCTCTGTGCCTGCAATATGAAGGTGACAGCGTGTATACAAGAAATGCAGGGCTAGCTAAATGGACTTCCACTGCTTGCTGATGTGCACGATCTGGCAATTAAAAGATTCACTTCTTGCCTTGCACTCTGAAGGAATGTATGTTGCTTTCCAATGCCAAGTATATACCACAGCATCAAATGCAGTTAGATGCTCTTTGCACGTTGGCCATGCGGCGAGCCAGCAGCGTTCTCCCCTGTTCGCAGCAACCTCCCTGGAGGGGGAGCAAGCTGCTCAGAAGGTCAGGGGGGTACCTGTGCATCAGAGGCGTGAAAAGCTGCCCTCTTTCTGCCCTGAGGCACAAACCTGTTTTCACTCTGTGAAGCAGAGCGGAAAAGCTGGGGTCCAACAGTGTTAGGTATCCCTGAGTATCTGTAGGATGAAGGTGGTGTATGGGTATAAGAAATCCAGTTTGCTTCTCAACATGAATAGGTGAGGTTTGGGTGGGAAAGCAATGGGAATGCTAAATGATTGCTGCTAACACTTGCTAAGATGACAGCAAATCTCCTCTATATTAATGTTCAACTTTTGAGGCTAGATTGAATCTTACTTTATTAAAGAAGGTAGGAAGCCTAGATGAAGCTCTTTAATCTTCAACTGGAAATACAATTTTGAAATCCATTATCTTAGGAATGTAGTAATCAAACAGAGTAATAACTGATGTTAAACCGACTTTGAATGTTATTTAAAGTATTTCTCAGATGGAAACAAAAGGTGATAGGATGGTGTCGGGTTCACTTGGACATCTGCTTTGCTTATGCAGTTGCCCATAGGAGGAAGAGAGGTTGATCAGCATGTATTTTCTGGCTATATGATTGTTTGGAACTATCAAAGGCTAAAAGGTCATTATGTGATTCTTAAATGCTACCATTTGCTATTTGTTCCAACAAAAGGCTGTTGGAATTGTATCAGTGTTGTCTTACAAGCACAGCTCTGCCCATGAGGACTTTGCCACGATGGGTACCCAGCATGCCGGATCTTCAGGAATCTTCAGCATTAGAGAGGAAAGACCTGTTAGTCACCCTCTCCCCCCTTACTGCTAAACTGTTCGCCTTGGCACATTTTTGATCTCCCCTGGTCAATCTGTGCCTGATACCATGTATGCATGTGTCCTGTTGTTCCCCACAGTGTAATGCTCTCTTTTTTCCAAAATGTTGTCCTTTTTTTCCAAAACGTTTCCTTTCTCCTTCCGGTGTTTTTCATCTCTCTTTGCCCATTTGTATAAAACATCTGCGCTCTCTGTTGTTTTCAGCTTCTAATTTAATACCACTGGTGAATTTCTCAGTCTCTCTGCAGATCATTATAAAGAGGCTGTGTGGGACTGCTTGTTAAAGGGAACACTGCGTTCCCAAGATAGGTTACAGACTGGTGTGTGTCAGTGCTCTTTGTTTTGGAACTTTTAGCTTTGTTTAGTTCTTGAACAGATGCAAAATGATCTCTGGATCTCTTGTTTGCCACTTCAGTGTGAGAATACAAGGAACACAAATTGAAAAGTTGCAGGACTTGAAAGGACCTGTGCAGCCCTAGGGAAAGGGCAGTTTGCCATGTAAGCAAAACAAAACAAATGAACAAAATCCCAGCCCAATAACAAAACCAGTCTGTCCCAGGCTGTGGGCAGGTGAGGGAAGCCTTCCTTCCCACTCCCTGTGCAATCTGTTTCAACCCACCATCGTGCTCAGTGGCTGGAGAGTTGGCAGAAAAGGATGTGTGCCTGAAATACCATCACATAGTGAAAGGCCGAGGTGGCGTGCCTGTGGTGTGAGGTGAGAGGATTTCTGCTCTTTGTTGCCATTTTGGTGCTGCTCCTACAAGAGGCTGGGGGTCACGTGATTGCTTTAATCCAGCAAAAATCTCTGCGGCTGATGCTGCCAAAAGAAGCGTTTGTGTGCTGTGGTGGGTGGCAGGGTTGAATGAGGGAACAAATCCAACTGCAAGCTACCCTGTTGCCTCATCAGGTCAGCCTGAATGCCAGTATTGACACAAAGGAGGGAGTTGTTGGGGCAGGAAGGGAAGATGGGCTCACACAAGACTGAGCAATGTCATCAAAGGGGCAGTGGAGAGTGAGGCACTTAGTGCTTGAGTTTCTCCCCAGTGCCTCATTTTAGGATGGGGATAGCACTGCTGTGCCTGTGAGAGCTGCCTGTGTCAGGTGATGCCCAGGGTAAATCTGTGCCCAGGTGTTTAAGCAGCGTTGGACTAACAGACCCATCCCTTCATTTTGCTTGTGCTGCCTGCTGGACTTTTTTGCTAGGAAAGCTCTCATTCTCAGTCCTGTGTTAGGCTAAGGAAGATGGTCTCGTAGTTGCATCTCTGACTGGGTTAAAGGATGGCCTTGGGTAGCAGCAGGATTTCTGAAAGCGCCCTGCAGGCTGCATCTCCTGGCACAGACTGTCCATGCCCTTGGGCCTCCTCGGCTGCAGTGCAGGAGGCAGCAGAGGCAGTGAAGCATTGCCTGGATGGTAGTTTTAACTCTTTGTCACCTAAAATTCAGACAGTGTCCAATCAACGCAGCAGTAAATAAACCACTGGCCCCTTTGTACAGTCACGTCCTTCATGTTGCCCCTGCTACTAGTATTAATAATGTTGTGTGCAACTCCCCAAGCACAGACTGGGAATTTGGGAGTGTAAAGTGTGCCTCAGGGGGCTGGTAGCAGCAGTGAATGTTTGAGGCTGGATGTAATACCCACTGGTGCTGAATGAACTTGCTGCCAGGTAACTCTGTATAGATAACTTTTAGCCTTGGTCAACAGCAGGGCTGTAAACTGAAACAAATAGCTCAGTCCTGATTACTTTTTTTTTTTTTTTAGAGGGGATGATGCAGAAGGAAATTGAATTAAAAATTAACTTTGAAATGAGCTCAAGGCTTTTTACCAACCACTTAGAACTTTAAAACATCTGATATTAACAAAAGAACGTATTTAAAATAATGGTAAACTGCCATCTGCTGGTAAAAAAGTAATGCACATAATGAACAAGCAGACTTTCGAAGTGATAAACAATTATTTTGTATTTGACATGCTGCAGTCAAATATATAATGACATGGAAGCTGCATATATTTATTTTACTGTTTTTCATCTCCATTTGCATTTTCATATAGAATATGCTAAACAGATGCCTATAACATAACTAACTTTAACGACAAGCGCAGAAAACCAAAGACAATAAGAATAAAGAATGAGAACTAATAAAAGCAGATGAGCGATCAGGATGGTGACAGCCTCCAAATGTGTCCTATTTACATTGCTAATAATGAATCACAAGCACTTCCTTTTTTGATCCCCCCACAGACCCTCCCATATGACCAGAATTGTAGCACTGAGAAATGTTTCCTGGCTTCTTCAATTTGATTGTTTTTTGTGTGTGGTTCCTTAGTCAAGCTTGTAAATAGGAACTGGGTCTTTAATTGTTCCTGATTTAAGTAGGTCATCTTCACCAATACACAAACCTCTTGTCTTCTTGTAAGCCAGGTCAGCTATTGAAAGGCTGTGGAAAATACTTACTACACAAATATAGCCAAAGAATATTTACCAAAGGGCCACTCCCAAATTATATGGCATTACACAACCAGTTTCCATAAATCACAAGTATGAGTGCACTACAGGGGAGAGACTATCAGATTTCATGTTTCTATAGTGCTTACCAAGTAGGTGTGCTGAGCGTGACTGGGTCCCTGAGGTGCTGCTGCACTATAAATAGCGGTATTAGCGTGAATTACCTCCAATGCAAACATCGGGCCACTTGTCTTTTCCATATGCATGCAATTTTCTTTTATGATTGTGGTTATTCTACACATAACCCATTGTTTTAGCAAACTGATCTTGTCAAAGGAAATGTTTAAAATGGGCAAAGAAAAAATAGGTCAGTTCTTCCTTTGAAATCAGAGAGAAGTGTGTATTTGTAATATTTCCCAGGTTTATTTCGTTGGAGCAGGTTTGGCAGGTATGAAAGGAAGTTAAAGATTTATTTTTGGTGCTATGTACCAGATGTCATACTGGCTCTTCTGAGACAGTTGCTTTTATCTCCAGGAGTACCTGCTCTAGTAGCAATGAAAAAAGTGACTTGAATCCCATTTAAAGCATGTAACGTGCACTGTTCATATGCCACTGAAGGAAAGGGACGGCTTGTTTGGGAGACTCCAGGCAGAGTCTTTCTGCGTCATCATAAAGCAAACACGTTTGCATCACTGATGAATTAACGTGCCCAAATGCAGGGCTTGCAACCCCAGCACAGGCTGAAGGTCTACAAAGATATCCAGTTTGAAGTGCCATTGTATTTATGGGATCTCCGCATGTGGCTCTTTTGTAGCATCCAGGTGGTTCTTTGTAAAGGACCATTTCTGGGGAATTTGTGGTGCTGTGTGCACTCCATTCACACTGGTCTTAATCAAATGCTGCTCAGCATCTTGCCTGATGAGGCCCTGCTTGGTGGCAGAGGAACATTAAGAATATAGGGCCAAATCCTCAGCTCAGGAAAACACCACAACTGTTTTTGACTTTTAATCTGTGGAGGATCTAGCCTGCGGTGCATGGTCACAGAGGCATACACACCCTGCACTGGGCCCTGTTTACTGAAATGCTCCAATAGCAACACGACGTGATCAAAGGGAAACAGAGCCAGGGGAACAGCGGCGCCCACGGATACCTGTTAACAGGTGGGAGCTGAAGCACACAGTTGGCATCAAAGACGCTACTGTCCTCTGCTTTGCTCTGCAGCACTTCAGCCTCCCTGCTAACGGGACTCTGCCTTCCAGCTGAAGCGTGACTGACGGTTGAAATAACAG
The DNA here is from genome assembly GCF_000708025.1 of Charadrius vociferus. Lineage (NCBI taxonomy): Eukaryota > Metazoa > Chordata > Aves > Charadriiformes > Charadriidae > Charadrius > Charadrius vociferus. Next base: position 14,473,060 of record NW_009648332.1, on the reverse strand, counting down.
TTCCAGTTTATTCCAGGTATGCCACTGACCTGCGTGACCTATAGGAATGATAAGGTAAAGGCAATCAAAGCAGCACGCTCCTGTAGTCTCTAAGGGCTATAAAAATGGAAACATAGAAAACGAGCTAGTAGATATGTGAAGGAAAGAAATGAGGATGGGGGTTCACTGTTCCCCGCTAATAGGCTAAATCAGGAGTTCAGTGAGACTGAGATTTGACCCAACAAGAGAAAGGAGATGAATAAGAAATGATCAAAAGATAGAGCTGGTATTTCCTTCATGTTATGCTAGAATCACTCTGTTCAAAAAGTCTTCCGAACCATGGAGAGCTGGGGCGGGCAGGGGTGAAGAGGTGGATTATGGTGATGGGAGGGTATTGTCATTACATAAATTGGAGCAGTTCAGGTCTGTTTAACTGTTTAATGCCATATCCCATTTCTCTTTTCTGAGCTTACTTTGCTGTGGGACAGGGGAAATCATGCTGACAGCACAACTGGTTGTTTGGCTGGTTCCTTTCTCTGTGTTTCCAGAAAATTAAGCACTGTGTCCTGCCTATGCGATGTTCAGGGTTTGGCAAAGGGCTTTGGATGGGTTTGCCATCCTTTTGGCCAACACTTAATCCTGTTTCCTTTTCATACTATCCCTCTTGTAATAAAATGGAGTGGTCCGGCTAAGTAACAATAAAGCTACTAGTGGTTTACCAGGGAGCAGGAATACCATTAGTCAGTGGCCAGTTTCTAGCAAAGTGTTGTTCTCAAGATAAATTGAGATCCTTGTCTTTGCAAGGATTATTGCATGGTGGACTCAGAAGTGATACCTAGCAGTTAAGTGCTGTTCAGGAAGCAATAAAACATTCATTTTAAAAATCAAGAAGCATGAAAAAGATATTATTTCACTGGCACAGAGAAGGGGGAACGCTAAGAGAATCATGTAATGGCTGCACAGTTGTTAGTTTCTGTGAATATAGTGACATTTGGAGACCTCTGGTATTCATTTGAAATAAACAACGAAATAAGACTCATAAGCTGTATGCTTGTCAAAGCCAGGCGTAGCGATCAGCTAATATGCTTATCAGTCAGGCAGTGTACACGGAGATATTCTGCTTTCACACTGGCTGCTGATTGGAATTGGGCCCATGAAGAAGCCAGGTGATTAATCTGCAGGGGTTTATTTTTTCTGAACTGTTAATGTCCTCTGTTTCAGAGCAACAGCCTATGGCTCATTAAGCAGGGAAGATTTGAATGCAAGTGTGAAGGGCAACACACAAAGATTCTCCACACATCTCTTGTTTGAGCCTTGGCGATTAGAAAAATGAAGTACTGGAGAAAGTTTGTCCTATGCTGGGGCTGAACCAGTACTTTCTGAAAAGCAATGTTACTGTTAGAAAATATTTATGTATTTCAGTCAATGGGGATAAAATCTAAAGCCACAAGGCTCTTGTAAGGTGGCGGTGGACACTTGGTACTAGCCCAGAAATGCACAGCTGCCACTTCAGCTGACCTGCTGTGAGAATCATGCTCTTTTTAAGTCTGTTGCTCCATTTCTTTGGTGATTACATCTCTCTCTTGCTGCGTTCTTTCCACCCGTACTGTTGTGTACTCTGGCATCAGATGCTGAGAAAGCAAATGGGGCTGCTGAGTCCAACTGCCTCAACAGAAATGCAACAGGGGAAATAAATACTCACTCTGAAAGATTTTGCAATATTAGATTAATCTTAAGGGTATCATCTTGAGGTTATTAGCCACCATTTATAGTCTGTGTTGTACCTGTTTGTAAAATCAATTTCTGTCATCAACTTAAATATTTGAAAACGTGTTGATTTAGGAAAAATATTTTTCTGACAATGTGGTGTTATGTAAGGATTAATTAATTTATTAACCCTAGTAACTTTCTTGAGAAATAGGGAAGCATTTCAACATTGTTTTTACAGATGGGGAAACTTAAGGCTCAGATGTATAGATTTAGATCTGCATATTCTAGTGTCTGCTAACTAGGCATTTGGCTCTGCTCACTTTCACTCAAGTCTTTTCCTCTCCTGAACTCCTTGCCATGGAGCAGCTGTGTCCTATGCAGCTCCTAGCACCTCTCTGATTGCATCCTATGAGCAAGTCCATGCTGGGAGGGAGGGTGAGGAGAGGTTATTGTGGAAAAGGGGTGAGGAAGATGAGTGAACGACCATCTTGCTTCAGGCTGTAAGATGTGCCAAGCTCCCATTTGGAACCTGGGAACCAGGAAAGGAGAGTGGCTGCGCTGGAGGGAGAAGACTGAGGCTCTGTGCTTCCACTCGCACACGTTCAGATTGGAGAAGCAAAGACAATAAGCCAATATTGGGAATACAGACTAGAGTTGCAAAATTGTGGGCCCACTTTAATGTAAATTTATTGGCTTCAGGAACAGGAGACTGTTGTAAACTGTTGTAATTATCGTGGACAACAAGGTCATTGGAAAGGGGAGTGCCCAGTATGACGAAACAAAACAGGCCTCCCCAAAAGACCTCTCAGGACTACAGTGCAATCTTTCCCTGCTCTATGGGCTACCCTAAATGTAACTATTACATTATTAGATATTTACCCATTATCTGGACTTCCACTGGGCTGTGGAGATGCAGTGACAATGGGAGGGATTGGGGATGCTTGTGAGAAGGGAAAGCCTCTGCTGGTTTTTTTCTTTATTTTTCTCTCCTGTTATGCTTTAAAGTTCTACTATAAACAATTAGAGGAAATTTAGCAATAATATTGCCTGTGGAGACTAGGAAAGTAAGAATACATTCTACATCACCACTTCCCTTTGTTTGTCTTTTTTATCTTGTTTATCTTTGATCAGCTGCAGATGAAATAACCAGCTAACTGATTTCCCATACAGGGCTGCCACTCATGCTGATGAAACTGCTGACACGGGAGTATGCTCTGTAGCAGTCTAGCAGTATCCATTTCTTATTCCACTAGACTGACAGGTCACTCAGGGAGACTAAAAACTCTATTCTGAAATGGAAAAGAAACTGCAATTTCAATTTTGTTTTGATTTGAAATTTTCCAGCTACCTATCAAGACCAAATCCTTGAACTATTTACTTAGAGTAACTGAAATACCCCTATTTGAAATAGTGGATATGCAAGATTTAGCCATTAAAGAGTTGGGGTAAAATTAAAATCCCCTTCAATAATAACTAAAGTCGGAGAAAATCTTTCAAGAAAATTAAACACTTGATCAAAAAGAGAGAAGGGTTATTGTTGAGAGCATAAAGATTAAACAGGAGAGTTGTCTCAGAGAATAACCATCAACGATAAGTAGCAGGCAGTTAATAATATCCCCTCAGGGATCTTCTTTCACTCATGTAGGTTTTTGGACAAATACAATTTTACATTTCTTATAGTTAAAGCGTGAGAGAGCTTCATGTCATTCCAGAGTAGCAATAAAACTTCAATGAAATAAGGACAACTGGAGAGGTGGGGAAGGGGGTGACCCAGAAGCTGAAACAGTGGGGAGCCAGTGACGGTTCTCTCCAAATAACTGTCCTTTTTAACCCCCAGATTCTGAGATCTGTTCTTAGCCTCCCTGATGTGCCTTTTTTTGTATCCACAGCACTGTATTGGTGCTGAATTTTATATGGTATTGCCCCTCAGTATATAGCAGCTGAAAATGAATGAGAGACCAAGTAGACTAAGGGTGTGATTCCATGTTGTAATTAAGAGCTGGTTTAAAGCTTGAACATGCAAATGGATGAATTGGCAGAATTAAAGGGATGGTAATCTGCAGCCAGGGGAAGGCGTATAGGGTGGAAAGGATGGGGGCAGGAGGGTTTGGAGAACCTTTCAAGCCAGCTCTGCAGCTGGAGAAACTGTAACATGAAACGGCTCCCTTGATCTCTCATTTTTCTTCTCTTAGTCTCTCCTCCTATGTAATTACAATAATAAATCTTTTTGTTCCTTAACCATCTTGTGGCCATTGCAAACATTTAAGAATTAATGCAGTTCTCACACATGATGCACATGTTCTGCATGTCCCCTTGTGTCCCTCCATTTATTCATTTATCATGTACACACAAAATTCCCATGAAATATTAATCTGAAATACAAATCTCTCTTTGCATCCTGGGAGCATTTGCATATAGTAATGTTAACGAGATTATTAATTCTGCATGCACGGTCTGTGGACTGCATACAGGGCCAAATCTCTCTCAGCAACTATACTGAAATCAGTGACAATTTCAGAAACATTATCTTCATATTAAAAATGCTGAGTGGAAAGTGACAGTTTCATAGAACTGAAGTATTGTCCTTAAAACTCGAACAAGAGGATCTGAAACTTAGTTTCCAATTTTTCCTTCTAAGCATTTGTCTGTAAAGGAATTTTATACTGCTCTCTGTTTCTGCCCAATGGTTCCTAATAGATTAGTACAGTCTGGAAACAAAGGGATTTTTTTTATTATTATTATTTTTAAACAGTGCTGTAATCCATAGGGAATCTGGCCATTTCTTTTGCCTTTTCTCCTTGTTGGGAGCATCAGGAGTAGTTACACTTCTGTGAGCTGGGGCTGGGTTGCTCTGGAAGGGGAAAAATGTGCAGGTGCAGATGGACCAAAAATAATTCAGTGAGGATAGAGACAGCATCATTTCCTCAGGGGTGACAAAGAGTGAAAACTGTCTGAGCAGGTGCTTGGTGAGATGGAATTGCCAGGAGGATTCTCCTGTCGTGGGGAAAATCTCTGCACCTCTCTCCTGGCTTTGAACACTGGCAGGGTAGGGCTGTCCTGCCTTCCGCAGAGGCGAGCCCTAGGGCACCTTGGAGGCCTGTGGAAGCTGTGGGGGGTGGCTCTGGGGCAGGGACACGTCTCCTGGCATAGGCCTTACTCGGGAGGGAGGGAGGGAGGGAGGGAAGGAAGAAAGGGAACAATCTTGCCTAAGCCTGATGGTCTGCACTGGCCTGCTTGGATCCTTCACATTCCAAGGAAGGCTTAAGATAAAAAGTAGTACCAACACTGAAAAATGGGTTCTTTGCTCTGCACCCAAATCCCGTCAGACACAGAAATATTGGGACGCGTTACAAACACCCCTTTCCCAGGTTCAGTTCACCCCCTAGCAAGTAATTTTGTTCTTGGTGGTGGCTTGGTAAAGTGTTGTGTTTCCCTCAGTGAAACCTGTATCACTGGAGGTTTCCAAAAGATTGTTACTGGGAAAGGCCCCGCAGCTGAAGTTGGACCTTTCCTTCTGCTGGGACAGGGAGAGGCGAGAGGTGGTTGCCAAAGCGGAGCAGGTCCCTCCTGCCAGGTGGCGCAGCCCTCGGGGAAAGCCGGGGCTCTCAGTGGGGAGCACGTAATGGGTCCTTGGTTGCTGCTTCTGGGTCTCACAATGCTCTGTCTGTGCCGCAGTAAGATCAAAGCACTTTGTGTTTCAGGAAACAAGGTATTTTCAGTTTGACTTTACTTCTATTCTGATATTCAAATTTAGATGTCTGTAGTTTGTGAAAACAGTCAGTGCTTTACTGTATACAGGAACAATGCCGTTGATTCCTCAACTCCTAACTGTAAAACATTAATTTGGCTACACAGCTTTAAAAAATATTATAAATTAAGCATGTGAGACAACCTCCACAGCTGGAGTTAAGCACTTCCACGTGCTTGCTAAATCAGGGACCAAGTTGTTAGAAAGATCTTTCAGTACTGACTGGAGATCCATAAGAATTGTCTTGACTTAACCAAGCCATCATATTTCTCTTAATCACTACTACTACTACATCATCTTTTTTCTTTCACTTCCTTCTTATTCATGCTTAAATGAGAAACATCTGTTTCCATTTTTCACATTGTTCTGTTATGTGAGTAACGATATCAGACTTTTTTTTTTCCTGCACTGTGAAAGAATAAATTAGTGTTAAGTTTTGTGAAGTGCTTTAAAACAGTAAAGCAAAACATCTGTTTCAGCTGCAGGTCATTAAGATGAAAAATCCTAGTCTGTGTGCAGTGCAAAACTGCCAAAAAATTTATCAGGCCAAGCACACTTCTTCACCTGTCTTTTACTGTAACTGAAGATGGCGAAAGGACAGTAAATCTTGTCTTCAGGGATGAAGCAATTAAAAGTGCTCAGTGCTGTAATCCACAGCAGTACCTTGTAGTAATGAATCCTGGTCTGATCTGGAGACGCCTGGAGGTTGCTCCAGTGTCTTAGTGTTCAAGCTGAGAGTCTCCTTGACCTCCACATCTTCCAACCCGGCGCAGCATTGTGCAGGATTGCCTAATCCCCTGTAGATGTTTGTGTTACTGAACCTCAGCTGAAAATCCCTCCCCCTGCATCCAGTCGTTTAAGATTTGGAGATTGTTTCCAGGGCAGGTGGCCAGAGTAAAGCTCAACTGGCAAAGCTACTTTACAGGTGAACTGAGATGCTCTTTACTTGCCAAAGCCCAAATGTAGATGTCTGTGTTCCTTTGTTGATAATGATCTCCTTTGTAAAGCACTTTGAGGTCTAGAGATGAAAAGCCAACAACTACCCAAGAGCTTGGCTATTAATAAATAAAATAATGACTATTAACAACAATGAGTGCATTCACTGAGTTCTATAGGAAATGCCAGACCTTTTTGGCAGGTCCTGGCAGGCAGGTAATAGCTTGCTCCTACAAGAAGCTGGGTCCACCCTCATTTCCCTCTGTCTTTAATTAAAAGGTCCAGATCCTCCTAAGTGTAAAGGAGGTGTTCAGCATCTGGCAGGAATGGGCTCCAAAACTAGATGGGGCTTTTCTAGCATCTTAAGAGGAAATACTTGTTTGTTCTTCCAGTCTACTAAAGCAGCAGCCAGTGCAGTGATGAGCAATTCTACTGCACCGTGCTCACACCCTCTCTGGAGCAAATGAATGGGGTGGTTTGGGGTCTCTAGCAGCCCTATGCACTTTTTAAAAGAAGTATTCTGGCTACCATTTCATTTAAACCCTCAGTTTTTGAGACAGGAGACTCTCTATATGTTGCTGCACTGAATCTGTTCACCTGCAGCTCTCCCCGCCCCCAGCTTATGAGCATGATTTCCTTTTATGCGCTGCTCTGTCACAGCTTGGCAAGTTTCCCAAGACAATCCATACCAGAAAGGAGAATATGGCTGCTGAGCGGCATAGACAGGAGAAATGCCTTATGTAACACATTCATTTAAATACTATGAAATGTTGAGACATGCGAGACATAACTGAAAGCAAAATGCAGCCCTTAATCTCTAGCATCAGTTCTCCTGCTTGCCCTCACCATCATCAGCATCTAATAGTCACTGACTGTCTCCATTCACGTCTCCATCTTTTTCAAGAAACTGCCTGCGGCAGAATGTACAAACAGCTTGGCAAGCGGTTTTAGGGGCAGGGTTTTTATTTATTTTTTTTTCTCCTAATTCCTCATAAGCCTCATGAGCATTTCCCCACTAATATGCCTGTGGCATCATTAGGTGTTTAATGAGAGTGACGTTGCCTGAATATTATTGTTTTTATAGCTCATTTTGTTTTGACAAGTCTTCAGTTTTGTGGCAGTTTATAGTGTGCAGACTTCTCCTTCTTATATCTGACTTTTAGAATTTGTAGAAATATTTATCACAGAGGTATTGTCATAAAACCTGAAATAATGAATTGTCAACATTCATTATATTCAAGTGCAATACATGTTCAACACCACAGTAGTTTAATGGCATCAATTAATTATTTTAGTGTATTTCTTTTGTATAACTGAAGCACCAGGGATAGTCCAATAATGGCCACATCTCCGATAGCAGCTCAGTGCGATTCTGCAGATGAACAATCCTCTTTGGCTTCTTTTAAGCAGCTCCCCGAAAGACCAGCATGGACTCCAGCAGGTCATGGATCACAGTCTTGTTCCTCTTCTTCCTCATAACCAGGATTTTGATCATTATATGCTGTGGTCAGACAAAAAATGCCAGCATTGTACCCGCAGAAAACAAGGCTGCTAAAATTGTAAGTCTGGAATACGTGCATGCAATGTCATTTTACGTCCTGTGTTTTGTCTACATGTTGGCTCTGCTGCATCCATTTCTATACTGATTAAATTAAATGGATGCAGTTTTTTGTACAGACAAGACCATAATTCTTACTTAGGAATATGCCATCTTCATTTCCCATGTCATATGGATGATCAATGCTGAGCAGTGCATTTATTCAACAGCTGTGTCTATGCAGGAAAAATTGTGATATTTTTAACACAATAACTAATGCCCATTAAGTTCTCACTTTTATATTATCTTCCAAGTGATTTTCCCTGGTTTAGGACGCCAGTGCTTGCTGTCTTATTGCCACAGTGGCAGAATAGATCCAATCCATTCTTTTCTGGCTAGGAGCCTTTAAAACAACTAGCTGCTGCCATGAATTTAGCTTGCTTGCCTTTACTAAGATGAGGAGAGTAACGGGGAGGAGGACAGTGAAGGTACCCTTGCTGCTTCCTTGTGGAATGTGTGTCCTGCATGACAGTAAAGCGGAAAAAGCTGCACCTCCCTGCAGTCCCTTTTCTCCTCCCACCACAGGGCAGCATGACTGCACAACCATTTTGCTTTTGAGATTCCCCATTGCTGGTTAGATGCTATAGGACCCAGAGGTCTACACCTCTGTTCCCAGCACATTCATAGCCAGTGGAGCTGCACAGCCCCAGGAGCAGACAATGTTAACAAAACTGTAATTGTATACATAGCTACTGTTTCAAATGTTCGTATCCTGGCTTCCAAGGTCTCTATTTTTATGTCCTTGTTTATATTTAATAGCAGTTAACAGTGGTTAACTGGCTTTATTTTTGAAACCTTGACATTTCTCTTGCCAGTACTGAAGCTGTGAAGATCAGAAACAAAGACGTGCCTTTTTACTCTGTTTCTTCTGATAGGTTTTGTCATTTGGCAACTGTTGTTCTATTAGACTATGCAGAATTTGGACAGGATTCTGATCTCCTACAAAGTGACACACGCGCTTATTAGAATGCAGGAGCAGGTTTGGGGCCTTTTTTCTGATACACCATGCTGGGTGCCATACATGAGAAATCAGAGTTTGTCTGTTATTATGTGACCAAACTGCTGCTTTTAAATAGTAGTAAAATGAAAATTGAAATAATATTCCCATAAAGCAGAATTTAAAGCACAGGGTCTCCTTCTGCAAGTCTCCTGGGCTCTAGAAGAGAAAGATCAAAACTGGACCAAGCCAGCACTCTTACACTTATTGTTCCGTTAAAGTAAAATTAAAAATAATGAGAAATTTGGGATTCTTCTACAGGCTTTTTCATAATAGTTCCTATTTCCATAGTGTCTTTTTAAACCAAGCCCAGGGGGGGGGTTGGGGGGGGGCGGGAAATAATTTCTAAATTAAATGAAACATAGGACTTGAGATTTTTTTCATTCACTGCCTCAAAAGTATATTTTTGAAAACTGTGGAAGAAAGGATCCCATGGTTAGGATGCATTTCAGTTGGCATTGATACATACTACATTTTATATTAGGTTATTTTTCCTTTTAGGTGCAGAAGTAATCACTCACATGGTATTTCCAGATAAGCAGTGGGGAACTCCCCAAGCCATTTAATTTTCCTGTTCCTACTGGAAAATGGGATTTGTTCAGTCGGCCTTCTTGCAAGTAAAGTATCCTCATCCCACTCAGAACAACAGAACTGCCAAACGTAGGGAGGCCAGCTAGCTTTGTCCTTCTGTCCAGTAGAAGTGCTCCTGTGCTACCATTAAGGCTCTATTGCCTGAGCATCGTGTGCCCTCTGGGGCTCCCTGGGAGTGCCTTAGCTCAGATGCTGGGGGGAAATTCCTCAGAAACCTTCTCATTTATCCTGTGTGTGTCATTCCCCACCCCACTCCGCCCATATAGCCTGGACCATCTCTACTCCTCAGTGCCTTTCCCTGGAGCACCCCCATACCTGTCCAACAGAGCCATATGGCTTGGCCCTTACAGCTCTGCACCTGTACGTGTGCCATACCCGCCCAGACCTGTTCAGCACCATCTGGCCATACAGCCCTTTGGATTACAGTGTCGTGCCCTCATCATCTCCCCAGCCCAGCCCCCTCCGCCTGGCCCTGGGCTGCCATCCGCAAACACGTTGGCCTTCTCACAGCCAGCCTTCCTCCACACTTGGGAGCCCACAGCTACAAGCGAAGCCTTTCTTGCTTCTGCTAACCCAGAGGAGGAGCAGCCACCTTCCTTCCCAGAAGGAAGAGTGACACCCTTCTCCATATTGTCTGCAAAGCAAAAGGAGAGCACTACAGAGTCTGTTTATGAAGTGACGAGCTGAGGGGGTCATCCCAGAATGGACTGAGAGACCGGAGAAGTGGTGGCTATCCCAAGGAAGGGATCAATAGGCTGCTGCAGCAAGATCAGAAGGGTGGTGATCGGTGGGGCTTTTTACATAAAGGTAGGGATGTGTAGGTTGTATGTGGTACAAATGTGCTGATATCACATGAGTACTAGAAAGGCTCGCATGGTATTCTGCTGATGTTGTGGGGTTAGATGTGCCTCATTTGCTTTGCCGTGCAGATGTGCCTATCAGACCTGGAGACCTAACACAGCATGCAGGAGCAGCCCCTGTGCTGATACCTTGATTCCCAGCATCTCTGCATTCAAGGACTTTTCCACTAGCTGGCCCGCCCAAGCTGTACTTTACAGTGACCCACTTCAGCTTTTTTTTATAAAAGGGCCAAGGTGAACATATGCCTGGGGTTAGAAATGGTGGCTCCATGTCCTGAAGGTTCACCATCATTTCCAGCCCTGTCTTCTTGCTAACATCAGTTATCAGTCGCTGAACTACCTATGAAGCACTATCATCTTCTGTTGGTGGGTCCTATGCAGCTAAAGCAGTATGTCCTCTCAGATGGTGTTTTCAGCCTCTCTGCTCTCAGCGTGCTGCAGAGCTGTTTGATCAACACAAGCTTTGACAGTCAGGCATCATTAATTTTCCATAGCCTACTACTTGAAACTCCTGAAAGGACGGGCTGTCACTGTTCCTCATAGCCCTTGCTGGCCTGAACTGCCCGCTGCACTGTCCTGCTGCAGCACAGGAATGCTGCATGCCTCCAGCCACTGCTCTCCATCCTTGTGCCTGGGACTTAAATTGTCTCAGCTCTTCAGGAAAAAAAAAAAGAATTCTCAATATGTAATTATTTCTTTTTAAAGGATGAGATAAACTATAATGCATTAATGATGGAAGTGATTGTATACAAGTCATGCTTAGTGAGTACTCATTGTCTTAAATTAATCCTAATAAGCACTGTTTTCCCCAGCATGTGCCATTTTAACAGTCATTGTGAAAAGCTGTGCTTCCTAATGTACTATCACAAATGTGATGACACCCTTCTCTTTTAGAAAGCATAATTGATAAAATGTGAGAAAAACGTGGTTATTGCTTATTCGTAAATGGGATACTTTTAAAAGTACTCTCAGTCTTACATTGATTGGGTTAAATGACTTGCTGATTAAGATGTCTACATGAAATATTAAACCACCATTACCTGGCTCCTCTTAAGATTCAAAAATCAGGATTCTTTTTTGCTCAGAGAAAGTAAAAACTATTCTGCTGTTTTGAAGCAGAATATAAACATTGTAACTCAAAGCCAGAGGTATGTTTGAATGACAATTCACACGTAACTTCTTAAAAAGGAATTTTAATATGCTTGGGATGGAATTAGAAAGACACATCTGATACACTAGTAGATAGATTTGAGTGCTTCCTGAGAGTGTTCAGATATAGCTTCTTTTGCTGAAATTCCCAAAATGAAACTACTCAGCTGACTATTTCTGCTTTTACAGATACCCTGGTTTTACTCTATAAATTGACTGCATGGTCTAACTAAAAATACACTTCCAAAGCCTAACTTGAGTCCATTTCCACACACTGACCTATGAACACATTGCTGGAAACCAGAGCCAAGGGCTGTGAAACTGGGACAAATTTTAAAAGTTAACATGACTATTCTTCTATGTTTCTTCCTTCTTTCTTTCATCGGAGAAACATCTACTCAGCATGCATTCCAGGACACTGAAATAACTGTTTTACAGTTATTTTAAATATGTAGATTTCTATTACTAGGAAAATTAGTGCTAGAATTTTCTTTCTTTGAGCCTGGTTGAAAGCTCATTAAAGTCTTTGCAGCTATTTCACTGAGCTTATAATGAGACATTTTATGTTCCTACGAGCTTCACACTAAAAGCAGTAGTATTATAATACAAGATCTGCCTGTAAATCCCAAACCTAAGACAGTATTTCCTGAACCGGGATAATGGCAAATGAACTACTGTTCAAAATAATTCATCTGAGACTTCAGGTAGGATGTGATCTGGAAATACTGGATAAACAAGAAAGAAGCAAAAGGTTTAATATAGCTTTGATCATTACGCTGAAGATACTTTATGGCAGATGAGCGGTAATGGATGTGGCCAAGCTGAGGGGCTAGGAGATGCTTCTCTGTTGGCATAGAAAGGGACCGGCTGGGAGGCTGGAAAGAAAAAAGTTGTTGGATAACAAGAGTTGCATTGTTATAACGTTAGGTTTTAACTTGCTCTGTTCATTTTTGTCAACCTACCATGACATATACTGATTCTGTACAACCACAGAATCTGCTAAGTAATTTTTCAAAATTGCCTATTAACTCTAAGACTGCGTAAAACTATCAGTTTTATATAGTTTTTTTTCCCCTCCTTTTCAGGATTCAATTACAAAGATGTCTGTTTTCATGCCCTGAAGATACATACTTATCTATACAGTACAATATACTCTGAAAAAAGCTTCTGTAGTTTTTTTTAAGCTTTATCTCTGATGTTAGAAAACTCAGCTATATTCATAATTAATTGTCTTGATCAAAACCAAACTCCTTACAATTAAGAAACAAACAGAAGGTATGGCATATCAAACAGACTTTCTGCTGCTGTGATCTTGCCTAAACACAAAATAAGCTCCTCAGTACTTCCACATTAATAGTAATAAAGTGCTTTTTTACTTTCTTTACTTCTTTTTTAAATATGATTATTATGTCTTCCTGTACACGAACCTCTGGTGCTTTACAAACAAACGTTGCACTTAATCGTTTGTGTCAAGCATAAGGACAAGAGGGTGTATGTCCATCTGACTTAATGAAAGAAATCACAACTGCTGACACAGCAATTGCCTACCTGGCAGTAGGAAGTTGTGGAGAAAAGAAGGTGGTTTGAAATCCTTCCTGGTATGTAGTTATACTAATACACTGGCAATGATGTTGACAACCGTGAGATGCTGTTCATTTTTGAAATGCTGCTAAAATATATGGTACTTGCTCCTAAAGGCAAAGGTTTCTGGTGGAGATGTCTTCACTTGGACCTTTGTCCTGACTCATCTGGCCAGATGACTCTGAAGTACAGAAATGGCGGGGGTTGGCTGCCAAAACCTTTTCCTTTTTGTGAGGGTGTTGAAATGGTGTTTGGTGGAGGGAGGTAATTTTCCCCATGTTGTGCTACCTGTGTCCCTCTCACTGGGACATGTAGAAGTCACAAATTTGGAGATGGAGCACACCTGAAAGGATTATTGTCCCTAATTCCCTACATTAGTGTTGCTCAGGTCTCTAATATATGCTGTAGGTGTGGGTGTGACCCTCATGCTAGTCACAGGGGTGGGTGTAGGGAGAAGTGGGGTGTGACATAACTAGGAGGAGACCAGAACACAGGACTCTACAGGTCTAGTGCAGTTGCCAGCATGGGACAGTCATGGTGAAGGTCAGGCATGTGGTTGATAGTGGTAGGAGCTGGACTCTTTGACGCCCTGTCCTCTACAGGGATATGTTAAGGTTACCAGTGTGACACCTGAAGCAGGGAACTTGAAATGACTCTCTCTGTCTTCTCTCTGGGTGTGATTTTGGCACTATAATGTTAACTGAATCATCAGACTGGGTTAAGCAGAGCTATGATAATTTATACCTATTATATCTAGGTCCTTTCCATAATCTATTGAAGGCCCCTTTATTGCCATAGCTTTCTTCCTCTCCCACTAAATTATAATTCATCAACAGACTCAGGAAGAAATTTGTTATGGTTTTGTTGCTTATAGCATATTTTAATATATTAATACTTCCTGTGCGTGATGCAAATGGCAACCCTCCAAGGCAATACATTGTTGTTTTTAAGAAGGTCAGTGCTATAATATATGGTGGTATTTTCCTACACTAATCTGCTTTCTTGTGATCTTTGAATTCTGCCAGACTTCAGCTCAGTAACTCAGACATGAGAAGAGAGATGTCAGATCCTCCTGAAGGGAACAAAGATGCAGGCTTAACTACCATCTTTTTAATGTGGGATGAATTAGAATAATGCAAGATAAAAGAAAAAAAGCATAAAGACTGAGGTTAATTAATTACTAGTGGTAATTAATCCAGGATTTGTTAATTGATATTGTTTATTATGGTGGTATCTGAGGAGCAGCTACGAATGGAGCCTTGTGTGCCAGGCAGACAGCGCTGCCCCAGCAGCTGCTCCTCTCTGAGCAGCGGCAGATGACAATAACACTCCTTCGTGGTGAGACTGAAAACAGGAGGCAACTGTGGGAGGCTGGGTAGGAAGCTGCTGCCCTCCTGACAAAAGCTGTTTTGTAATTGCTCGCGCAGGCCTAGCCAAGGGGAGCAGGTCTGAGCAACAGGCACGGTGTGTTTGTCCTGGTGCCCAGGGACAGCAGCCTAGCGATGGGAAACCAGAGTGGCAGTTGTCTTCATTATGAAATGTGGGAAATCTTCTCCTGACTGGGAGATTTCAAACTCTTGGAACAGCACGACAGATCTAAAGGCAATGAATGGTGGCAAGCAGTAATATTGCCCTAGGTAGAGTTTCTAAACATCCTTCTGTTGTGAAATAGTTTGTTTCAGGACTAACCTTACCTTGGGATCACTGTTAAGAGACATAGGTTTTAACAGCTAAGGGTTTTAATTTTACCTATACATTCTTACTGCCCTCTTATTGTTTTACTGGCAATTGTATAAGTTGAACTGATACTGACAAAGATGATTAGAATATCTTGATTTATAGCAGAAACTAAATTTATAGTATAAAAAATATGGGTTTTGTTCTGTCTGAAAAATAGACAAGACTAGACAATCCTCTTTAATTAACGTTGACAACTGTATTTCAAAAGAGCCTGAGAGACAAGCAAGCCAACAAAACATGAATCAACAGCTCAAACAACAAAAAAAGTTAAGAAAAGTCATTTTTCCTCTTTCAATTTTTGCAATGTTGAAATAAATCAAACTGCTCCAATTCATTCTATTAGTTCTTTTAAGATTTCGATGGAAATAATGTTAATTACTGTTTGTTGAAACAACCAGGACATTGAGTTCCTAAGTTTGTTGATATTGGTGAAATGACTACTATATCTTTGTAAGAAAGGCCAAGAAAGCAGAAACATCTCTGTAGGATGAAAAAAAAAACCTCTGTGGCAAGTTGAGCAATAACACACAGCTATCTTTCGTATCATGTTTCTGGGGCCTTGTTTTTGTAGTTATAATGGTCTAAGGGCAAAGATAAACTTTGTAGGTAAAGGCAACATATTTTATTAGAACAACTGTCTTAGCTGAAAAAAAGCATTATGTCTTGAGTACTCAAAAACTTACCTACTTTTTCAATTTATGGTTGTGGCTTTAATAAAAGATGCTACATTTTCCTATAAAGCTCATTTTTGTCTGAAATTCAGACATCAAGAATCATTTCAATTTTGAAAATGTTAGGGAAGACAAAATCTTCTACCAAAAGCTATAGTATAAAGCTGAGATGAAAGCAGTAAATGGAGAAGGGAAAGGGAAGGGAGAAATGCAATGTATCCATTACAGGAGCGCATTACTATTTTGAAAATCACACAGGCTTAGATTGTTCCACAACTCAAAACTATATAATTTACTCTATTATCTGTTGTTGTTTTGGTTGCTATATACAGGATAAGCAGAATATTTTGTTACTGAAAGAAATGTGTCAACCGAAAATGAAATTTTCAAAGAATGATGCATATAGTGGCTATATTTCCATGGTGAAGCTTTTTGCATACAGTTAATGAAGTGCTTGGGGTCCTAGGGAATAAAAGGTGCTATATAAATGTAAGAAATTATCATTAAAAAGTTTTTCCCTCCAGGCATTTGGGATTTTGCTGTGTGTTACAAGGAGGCATTTGCAATCTTCTTTCATTCAAAATGCTTCAGCTTAGACCCGCTCCAACTCTCCCTCTGCAGCTTCAGCTACAAAAATGTTTGTATGAAGAAAGAGTTTCTAAATTGGTTTCAGTTAATCGTATTTTGCTGCTAACATGAAAGAGCCTGTCTTGGTTTAAGCTTTTTATAACCATTTTGAAGACCAGGAGGAACTAGGTAGCAACCTTCTCTCAAGAGGTTTTCAGATGCCGTTTTAACTGTTAATAGGCCTTGTCTGCATTGGTGGAGAAATAATACAGGACACAGACAGAATTCCTGGAAACAAAAAGCCAGCTGTGCAATATCTGGCTTAATTTTTAAGAATTGGATCATACAGTCCTTTACTGGCCGCGCATGTTCTTTCACTGATCTTAAGAGTACCTCATTGGAGGCTGGTCCTAAAATTTCTATTCCATGCACATATGCAATCCCAATTTTGCATCATTTTGTGTATATTTCTCAAGTCTTCTTAATCCAACACGCATGTATTATAAGAGTAAGTGGTAAAGCTAGTGGAATTAGAAATCATGAGTTCTGACACGACTGGACATAACCTTTTACCACACTTCCATTTTGATGAAATGTTGCAGTTATGAGCTCCATGAATTGATGCCAAATGTGGATTTTTCTTTGGACCCACAGATTGTGTGGATCATAAGCATTTTTTAGAAGGTCCACTGTTTATGGGATTGGGCCTTTTAGCTCATGTAGTAAGTTGAGTGCTAGATATCTTTAAACTCAATAAAATCGTGAGATTTGGCAGCATTAAAACTAAAGTTCAGAATCCCTTATGATAACCATTTTACTGGTTCACAAATAGATGTGAAATATAATAAAACATTCCATCTTCTTGTAGAACTTAACGCTTTTATTTTGGTGTTTTCTTTTAACTATTAATTGCAGAATTGAAGCAAGAATTGCTGTTGCTTGAAAATTATCTGCTAGGAGACAAAATATACATAAGTGTGATGACCTAAAAATAATTGGGTACAATAAAATATATGATATTCAGCAAGAAGCATGGGGTAGTATTAATATTTGCTTTTTCATGGTTTTATTGTTTGTATTTTAGTTAGCATGAAGCACATATGACCAAGGATCTTAGAAGAAATATGTGGATTGCACAAGAATAATAATGTTTCTTGTGTTTAAGAGCAGTGGAAGACTGTCCATACGTGCTCCAAAATATCAGAATTTGATTTTATAAATGTGTCTTTTCAGAAAACAAGCTTAATTCTCAGAAGAATAACATTAGCACTCATTAGGGGACTGAGTGCTTTAGGGTACTGTTAATGATATTCATAGCCTTTTGCCTGTGGGCTATCAGTTTGAATTCAGTCTAAGTCAGTGGAGATTAAAAATTGGCCTATTTAATGGCCTTTTAGTCATCTCTAATGAGACGAGTT
Source organism: Charadrius vociferus (assembly GCF_000708025.1). Taxonomy (NCBI): domain Eukaryota; kingdom Metazoa; phylum Chordata; class Aves; order Charadriiformes; family Charadriidae; genus Charadrius; species Charadrius vociferus. The sequence continues at coordinate 14,455,516 of NW_009648332.1, read as the reverse complement.
TGGTGGGTCTCAGTTCCATAACATAAACCATTCACACTGCCTTGTCCTAACTGGGAAGCTTCAGAGAAATCCCCAAATTTAATGGATTGTGGGGAAAATTAATCTCTGGTACCATGAAAAAAAAAAAAGAAAAAAGAAAAGAAAAAGTCTTGGTTCACACTAGTTACATGAGCACTAACAAACACATTATTTTTAAATGTGGAATTTATAATGATACCTAAAGTTTATAAATTAGCAAATTAGCTGAGCATGTGACATATGTTGCCACACAGCTATACAGACTGTAACATGACAAAGACTCCCAAAGGAGATATCAACACCTGTGCATAAGATCACACCAACACATTAAATGTTTAAATGTCTCTGGGATTCATTTCTATCAGAAAAAAAATAGGATCAGAACAGATAATCTGGATAGTAACTGCAGTTAAATGAAAACATGCTGAAAACAGTCATTGCCTGGTGTGCCTCCATTACTTCCCAGCACAGTCAAATGCTTCTAATCTTTTCTTACAGATATTTAACTTAGTCTTTAAAAATACTAATAAAGTTTGCAGAACCCTCTAGAGAATATATACCAGTTTTATTTATCCATATCATAGTAAAACTTTTTCTAAGTTTATCCTAAATGTCTTTCAGTGCAGTTTAAAACTGTTAATTTTTGCCCTCTCTGAAGTGGATTTAGTGAACAATGTATTTTTCTGCCCATATTCTTTTCTTCTCAAGACTAAAAAATCTCAAGCATTTATATTTTCAATTAGAGTCATGCCTTTTAAAAATTTTGGGTTTTTTTTTTTTTGTGCTCTTCCCTGTACGCCTTTCTATTGGATGTTTTTGGAAGAAATTTTTCTTGAAATGCAAAGCCCAAATCTGAACACAGTATTACAGCTGAGGCTTTACCAGTATTAAATATGAGAATTTCTTCCTATGTCCTAGATATGACAGTTCTGTTTACACATCTCTCTGTACTGCGGCTTTTTTTCACAACGGTGTGACATCGTTGACGCATGTTCAGTTTGTGATCTACTCCGATCCCCAACCCCTTTCCCGAAGACCCAGTGTTTATTCATCTGTTCCTAGTCTTGTAAGTGCAATTATTATTTTCCTACTTAAATGTTGCAGTTGGCACTTGTATTTATTCAGTTGCATCCTATTTCTGCAACCAGTTTGTCAAGAACATTTTGAATTCTATTTGTGTCCTGCACCATGCTTCCAGCTCTGCCAGTTTGGCATTGTGGGCAAATCCAATAATGTGAGCTGTACACTGTCATTTACATAATTAAACTTGGTACCAAACTCAGGACATACCCACCTCCAAGGAAACGTATTTGCTATATCCTGCTAGTTGTCACAGTAAAGCATTGCTCATGTAGTTTTGTACCACTGCAGTCATTTCATTATGATATGTCTTTTGATTGCTCAATTAAGAGTTCTCTGAGATGGTGTCAAAAGCCTTACTTAAGTTATGCCGTAACAGATCTACCATTACTCCCATCCAAGGCCCGTTATACTATACGGCATGGGATGAGTTTGGCTTGATTTTCTTGACAAATCCACGTTCGCTGTAACTTATCACTTCATTAGCTACCATGTACTTAAAGATGTGTGATTATTTGCTTCAATACTTTTCTGGGAATAGAGGGTGGAATGATTGAATTCTTGGCTCTACCTATTCCCTCCTTTTGAATTGTATGTGCTGCGTTTTTCCTTCTCCTCTTGTGAAATCTCAGTTGTCTTCGTGAGCTCTCAGTGACGGTTTTTTACACTTCGAACGTTCCTTTAATCAACTTCTCACACTAGTGTGAAATCCTCTGGGCCTAGCAAATCCGAAGAAAAAAATCTAATTTATCAAGGTGGTCTCTATGCATTTACTATACTCCCCTGAAGCCCTGCCCTTTTGGATCAGGGTTTGCTACCATAAGCACTAATCTGAAGAAAAAATGGCACCTCGTGCTTCTACTTTCTCGCTGTCACCTCATAGCTTCCCGCCCCCCCGAACGGACTGACAATCCCCGGGTCGTCTCCTCTCTCCTCTCGTCGCTTCTCTGCTCTCAGGTTTCCTCTTCCCCTCTCACATCGGTCGCCTGCCGCGGCTCGGCGCGGGAGGCGGCCTGTCTCCCTGGCACGGCGAGCGCCTCGGTACCGCTCCTCCAGCACTTGACCTAGTTTTTCACTTTCTGTGGGGAAAGGCACCGCCAAGCAA
>NW_009648332.1:14434092-14452163 GCF_000708025.1 Charadrius vociferus | reverse complement strand
CGGGTGCTGCTGGGCGGACCTGCGCTCTGGTTCTCGCTCGCCTTCCTGGTGCGGGTCGCCACACACGCTGCCCACCCGGGCTCACGGTCAGCCCGGGAAAGGCTGCCTGCTGCTGTCCTGGGGCAGGCGTAATGTGCGATCCCCTCCCTCACCTTCGTTCTCTTCCTGCTTGGCATGAAGCAGGGCGGCTGCGAAATGCACGGTGTTGTTACAAAGGGCTGGCAAGTTCCTGGCCCGCCGTGGGACTGGCCGGTGTGCCCTGCGTACCGGGGGCAGTGCTGCTGTCTGCAGTGCATGGGGCTCCCGGAGTCGAGGTGGTTGATAACAGCGAAGGAAAAGTTAACAGTTCAGGTATCAAAGTAGTGTGTTCAGGCTCCCAGCTGCTTTAGGGTCTGGCGATTTCTCTGACAAAGTTTGTTTTACATCAGGTTGCAGTGATGGGCATCATCTTGACCAGCCTGGTTTATCTGAAATCTGGAAAGTTTTCTTTCTTCCTGTGGCTTATATGTAACCTTTAGTCTATTGGAAGGCCTTCTGTTGGGGTAGTGTGGGCTATAAACTGACAAGTCACAGTGGTAACGAAAAACAAGCATGGTATATCAAAATTGGTTTCCATCAGTGTTGTACAACTCTGTCCCTTTAAGCAAAATCTCATTCGCAGTGATATTCTAATTCCTGCCCTCCCCTTCTAGCACATAATTTAATTATGAAGATTGTGTCATGGAACTTAGCTTTCAGACGCATATGGGGAATGAATGTGCACCAGATTTTAGAATAAGAAGCCATTTCATGTTGTATAGATTAATGAATTAACACATGGGACAAACACTCTTAAGAGGCTGATAAGCATCTCTGGAATTCCACCACAGAATTGTGCCTTTTACTGAGAAGTTTGTGCGATACGTTATTTTTTTGTACAAGTTCCAAAATATTTTTTTCATTCAAATTATAAAACAAATCTTTAAAGAGAAGATTCTTCACAGTTGAGACTGAAGTGCTTTAGAGTTTCAGTAACTTAATGTGATTTTCTGCATAGAATTCTTCACTACCTGAGTTGTGCAAGACAGGTGATTTGAAGGCAGAATAAATGGACTGCTTAACCAATGCAAAATAGATCTGGAGAAGCTTTTAGTGGGTCACTTAGATACAGAGAAAATGCAGCAATTTTCTTATTGGAGAGAAGTTTAACTAGAATGCATGGAGGAGCAATGCAGTGTGACAATCCTATTACACTGACTTATAATCAAAGCTGATGTTGCAAACCTGTCTTAATGTAACTACAGAGGAATGTGGTGCAGAGTTACACAAGAAGTACAGTGAAAATTGAAATTAATAAACTTCAAAATATTGTCTTAAAATAGTTTCTTTGGATGTCTAGCATTCATTCAAATTGAATTTTTTAATTAAAAAAAATGTGCCGAAAGAACAGTTTTGCAGAGGGGAAAAAAAGTTGTTAATGTCACCAAAGAAAGTTTTCTTTTTATAGACATATTTTTTCTTTTGTTTTCTCTATTCTGTGTGGTATGTTTTATATTTTAAAAAATCCTTGGCAAATATAATTGTAACAAAGTCATACCAAATGTGTATACTACTCTGACTTTTTTTTTTTTTAAGTTTCCTGAAGTCGAGCATCTAGTTTTTACGGAGTAGCACTAGAAGGAATATGCCTAGGAAAATGTGTATGAAAGTTCTTGAGTGAATGCTAAAAGAGAATACTACTGTCTTGAAATCTCAACAGGTGACCTGGCTAGTAGGGGGAAAAGGCACTGATCACTCAGAGCATCCTTGTGAGGTTATTTAGTATGGCAACAATTGATTGAAATAGGAGCATCAGCAATTGAATAAACAGGATGTTAAACAATAGTGGCAAAGCATTCCACTTTAAAATGACAGTGCAGGCTGAATTTCAATATGGACACTGAATTCAAGGGTTGTCAGTGGAATTTCTTGTGGAATAGTTTGTGCTTATACTTGCAAGTATTAGCAGAATCTACTATCATGTATACTTTTTTTTTATTCAGGCCTTTTGAAGTCAGTTCTGGAGAAAACGGAACTGAAAAGGGAATAAAACACATGTGCTCACACACAGTTACTAATTTCAAACATTTTCAGACTTTTTACCAGCTTGTAAAAGATCTGAGAACTTAAAACTGGAAAAAATACAAGTTGTGTCACTTGCTGTGCAGTTTCACCTGAGGTTGGTTTGAATTAAAGGTCTTTGAACAGTTGCTGATTGGCTGTCTGTGTTTGTCTATTTGATAACTCATTTTCCTCATGTTTTTACATTTTGTTGAAGACAAAAAGTTGTTTGAAAGTTCAAGTGGTGTGCAGCTGTTAGAGGAGTGCCTTAAGATACTTGTTTTATTCCCTCTATTATTTTAATACCAAGTGCACTACTCTAATGTTACAGTTATTTTAAGTCAAATTGAGTTAGTTCCATCTGGGCTCTGGATTGTGACTATACTGTAACATGTATTCAGACATTGGGAGGGAAATCATTTGATAAAATTAGGTTATATCTGAACAATGTTGCACTCACTTAAATTGACTTTGAGACTGGTTTAAGTTGGCGTAGCCTCCAAAGTCTGATTCCTTCAGATGAAACTAGTGTCTACCCAGCTTCAGACTGTAAAGAGTGTAAAGAAATCCCTGGTGAAATCAACCAAAACAAGTCTGTCTTCTCTAAAAATATGCTCATTTATTTTCTTGAGCACTCTAAATATAAGCTGATTTTTGATAATTAACATTTTTGCTTGCTGCTTTTTTTTTTTTTTTCCCTAGTGTAGGTGCAAACTTCATATAGCTACTGGAAAAAGAGCTTCAGTTACCCAAGGAAATTGTGAATGTTGGTCATTCTGACTGATACGCATAAAGATATTACTGGGCTATCTGAGTTAAAGGATTTCATGTAGTTTGTAGTATCATGAAAAAATATCCTTTTCATGCATTTCAAGTACGTACACTTTCGTGCCTGCATGCCTTGTGTCCCTGAAATCAAAACTTGTGTCAGTTAATAGGAACTGTTCACACAAGCAGTGATGGTAGAAAAGCCAGGCCCATGTTGCTCACAGAACTGTAGAAAGGCTTCTTTTTGGTAGGGAAGGGTGTGGAGCGGTCACTCTGACTTCCCTGGTTATGTAAAGATGGCCACAAATACAGTGCATCTCTACAGTACAGGAATACTGTAATACTGTGAGATTTAATTTGATGCTCGCATCACAGCTGTCTGCCAAGAAAGACCATATAATGAGTTTGCATAAACTTCTAATGTGTGTTTTTTTCAAAAAAATTGAAAAGAGCATGATAGTCATGAGATCAGTCATGTAACCTAGTCAGCAATGCAGTGTCATGTAATGAGCGTTTCATCTTGGTACAAAGTCTACCCAGAATTCTATGGTATTTACTCATAAGTGGTGTTGCTTCATTGAGGGAGAGGAAGTTTGGGTTGTTTTTTTTTTTAAATTTAAAAGTAAAGAAATAAAATAATCCAAATAAAAACTAGTATCCAGTTGTGCTGCATTTCTGTCACTGTTCAACTGTGCACAGCAGCTGTTGCGTTGATAAAATGTTGCAGCAACGCCCTTACATTGCCAATGAGGTTAAAGGGGGGGAAGACAGTGGCATAACAGTGAGTATGCATTTTTTGGTCTTGGTTACGCTAAATATTAACTGACTTAATATTTCTGAGCAAATTCAGTAATATGGAGAACTCTCACTCCAGTAGATGTAATTGTACTGCCCTTGGTATGGGAATTGCCAGTTTCAGATGAGACTAAATCCAGTTACTGGAAATTTTAAGTCTCTAGGATTGATACTGAGTGCTTAATCTTACATATAATCAACTAGTTGAAGGATGGTGGGGTATTTAGTAATTCAGTGTTTCTTGAAACTTAATCCAGGGAATGTGAAGTTTGTGCTCAAATCAGAATAAAGGTCAGATTGCTGGGCTTTGGAATATTTCAGGCCTATTGTTAGCGTGTAGTAACTGTTTTCAGTATGCTTAACGTTGCAAGTTAGATACTTACCATACTTATAAAAGCTTTGGTGTTTTGGACTTTTTGGAGTACGGTTTTATTCTTTTCTGAGTGAAAATGAAAAAGGTAGAAGTTGCAGTCTTGAGATGTTTGCAATCAGATTTTTTTATAGAGGGACATTATTTTGTGAGTATTTGAATGATTATATTTTTTGCTTGCTTTAAATAAGCACTTGATAATGTTACAGACTTCACAAAGCAGCTGGAGCTGGGGAAAGGATGCATCTTGGGAAACAAGATGGAAGGAATTACAGGTGCCTTATTGATTTGTCCAATTGTAGTTGAAGACAGGGATTGAGATCATTGTAACTTTCCTGTTTTCTGTGCCAACTCTTAGCAGTCCCTTGTAAAAGTACTTTCCACAACAAAGTGACAGAACACAAGCAAAACAAGGTGCAAAGTATAGGTCTTGTATAATTTACTTTTATGTACAGGCTTTTACCTGATATGTCCTTCTTTAGGTTGAGTGAACAAGAGAAGGAATTCCTTAACAAACGTAATCATTGTAATGTTGAAAAGTAGTAATGAATCACTCCTGCCTGCCTCTTCACAGAATAATAATTTGGTGCACTGATAGCATGTGGTGCTTTATCCCATCTACCTTCCCAGTGTGGCTCTTTGATGTGGACAAGGGTGGGTTTTCCACCCAAGATTTCTTTCCAGAAGAGGCATACAGCAGGGCGTCAGGGGACTGCTTTTGGAAAACTGTTACTTAGGTCTGCATCTAAAGCATGGCAGCTCTGAAACTGCTCCTCGCTGCGGCTGGTAGGAAGTGGTAGGTATCTGTTTCTTGTCTGGCTGCAGCCACTGGGGTGATGGGTGGTGGTTATGGTTTGGGGTTTTTTGGTTTGGTTTGGTTTTTTTGTTTAGTTTTGCTGCTCTAACAGACACCTAGAGTGTTCTGGTTGGTAGGTTGCTTTTATTATTTTTTTTTTAAAACTTCAGTTTTTGTCTTCTCAAGTGGCTGTCCTCTGAATATATCTACTATTTGCTCTTGATTCCACTTACCTCTCCTAGGTGCGCTGTCTGTTTGATATAATTCTTGACTACTTTTTGAAAAAGACCTTAATGTTTATAATGTTGTTGCTGATATATTTCTTCATGTGTCGGCACATACAACAGTTTTGTGGCTGTATAGTTTCAGAAACTATCTCTAATATTAATTTTCCAAGTTTATCTTTTTCAGTCAGAAGAGGTGGGAGCTCTGTAGAACTTATGTCCTAAAATTATGCTCCCAACCACCAAAGCAGTGAATATAGGTTACTGAAGTGTTTATTGTATTTATGATTATTTTGTTTGCAAAGAAACCATGTATTCTTATGCATGTTCTTAGACCCTTCACCAAAGACGCTAGATTCTGTGTTCCCCTGTGATAATTGGTGGGGAGTAGAGAGAAAGGGAGTTTTTTTCCAAAAGCTTTTTTTTTTTATTGTTACTGTAAGCTGGCTTGGTATTAGAAACTGTATTTTCAACAGAGGACAGCCTTTGCCTGAAAAGTTCCAATATAAATAACTTTGTTTCTTCACACAGAAATGCTGCTTTTTGTTGTTCTAATACCGTAGTTGTTATGAGGGTATCTTCTGTGAGAAAGTCTTGATTGTATGTGCTATCACAGGGGGTGGGAAGGGACAGTTCTGCAGCTGGCTTCTCCCAGCTCGCTCCCACATTGAAGTGGGTACTCTATCCTCTTCTGCTTCCTTTTTTTTTTTTTTAACATGTATATTGGCAGCAGTGAAATCACCTAATCTTTTCTGTTCTTCAGCAGCACTTAAAAACTGAGAACCTGTGGCATGTAATGAAAATAACTGCATTGTATACAAATTATAATTAAAGTTAGAACTTCTAAGTTACTTTAAAAGCAGTTTTTCATCTTCTGGGAAGTTAAGAACAAAATACCACTAGTGTGCCCTACTCGGGAACTTACTAACCAAAAAAAAAATGTTGTGGTAGTTTTCTTCTGGGGAAGATAAGTTGGGGGTACATGTGATGGTGAATTAACCTAGATAAGGTGGGATGACAAAATTTCTGAGGCTTTGGAACAATTACAGAATGGGAGGGAGTAGAGCTTGCATGTCTAGTACGCAAACTGAACTGAAATGCTGATGAAACTGAGGTATAAACCAAAGGGGACTATAGATACTGTTTGTTGTATATTCTTTCTACATCTTTGCTTTGGGGAAACCTCTGAAGGTTTGTTTTGTCTGACTTGTTTTCTTGTAAGTGCTTTGGAATAGTGATTGTCTTTTTCTGTGTCCTTATAAAGCCTTGAATGTATTGGACGATAGTGACACATGTTGTGATGAGAAGTGGCAGACTTGCTGATTAGCTGCTTTAGCATGGATTCTCACAGACCTTTCATTTTGTTATTGTTTTGAAGTAAGGTAGGTGCATCACCAGTATTCAGTGTCGTGTTCCTGTAAATGACAAGCCCCAGTTCCCAGACTTTCTAGGTGGTGAGACTTAACTGGCTAAGGTCACTGTGTTTCTCACTGCTATCCATGTGGCAGAAAGTGCTGGTGGATGAGAGAGGTCCAGTTTCTTTCCTGGCACGTGTGAGGGCTGAAGAGGAAGAGGAACAGCCTACTCAGAAAAAAATTGTTTCCCAGGTCTACCTCTCTACTGCCAATTGTAAGACTGCTATTGCTTTTCACAATTTTACCAGCAGTAATGTGTGTTAACAGGCATAATGTATTTCTGCACAAGAGAGAACCAAAAATAGAAATGATACTTGGGAGAAACCATTCAGGTTCCTATATAACTGAAGTGTCACACTATTTCTAAAAATACTATGCAGGTACTCTGATAATTCATTTTTAGAAATGTCTTTTAGACACTAAAAGCAACTTGGGAATTTGCATTCCATTTTTTAGTCCAGTGAAGTTCTAGCAGAGGTGAGCAGAGAAGATGATGTGCAAGCGGTAGTCTAGCAAGGATTTATGTCAAAAACAAACAAAAAACTATGATGTTATAGTAGGAGGGGTTTTGTGTGTGTGTGCACAGTTTGTGTGTTCCTTTACCTGTCTGTCCAGACAAATCTTTATGAAGATTTATACAGACACAAACAATTTAAATAATCTTTTTCTTCTTTATTGTTTTCCAATGTAAGAGTATTGTGTTATGGAACAAGATACAAAGTTCTAAATTAAGACTATATTTAGGGTAACGTATTGACATTTAGTAAAATTGTGAAGACATCCAGGTTCTGGTCCTGAAGCATGCTGTTTTCAAAGGATGTAAATATAAAGGAGGGAGAGTGATCCCTTGTGTTGTGGTTTCCGTGATCTTCTTAAAACAAAGTCATCTTCCAACTTAGTAATACTAATACTAGCACCAAGGGTGATTTTGTTTATAGTAATCTCTCTGTGACTTCACTTTCATTCTGCCAAACATTTTTACCTTAACTTTTCTTTTATTTTTTCAGTCATCTTCTAGAATGCCATTTTTAGCAGGAGAAAGTGCGGTGATTTTTACGTTCTTGAGGTTGTCCCTTTTTCTTAATGTTTTCTGTCACTCTAGATTCATTAGCATTTCTTCCTGACCTTAAAAGAGATTTTAGCATTCAGAAATGAAAACCAAAGCTGTATGATGTTAATCAACAGTTTATTTGAAGGAATACAATAATATTACTGTTACTTTTTGTTACCAATATTATTCTATTCAAAATTTACACTGTGTTATTAATAGGACAACCCTATTAGTGTAAAAAAAAAAAAAAAGGCAAAAAAAAAAAACCAACCAGAAAAAACAAAAAAAACCACCCTAAAAGCCCCTCACCTTTTCTTTAGTCTTGCCTTCAGTACAAATCCGACTGTTTTACGACTACCTATACTTCATAAAAAATTAAAAGACACAAATATCACATTGTTTTCCTCTAAATATTGTGAATTCCCAGTAATTTTCTGGTAGCCTTAAATATAGTCAATGAATAGCTTTGGTTAGGGTATTTTGAAGTCTAATTTTGGAGAAGTTGACCTGTTCTGTGCTCTAACTTCATTTGTTTTCTGTTTTACTTGTTCTCTGAATTTTCTTTAGTTTTGTGAATCAGGGGATAAAGACGGATTATTTCTTAAATTTGTAGTTATACAAATTGTAGTTATATGTATCTCTGTACATTTAACAGAATTCTGGAGCGTAGTTCATGGCCCTTATTTTCTCTGAAGCGGTTTAAAGTTGATTAAGTAGGAATTAAGTAAGTTCTGAGCATTTTTATCGGAATTACTCTAATAGCTTCTACATGTTGTCCACGAACTTAAAGAAAAGTTCCGCTCTTTCCTTGAATCTATTTAAACCAGAAGATTTCACATTCATAGGTATTCTCTAAGCATTTAGTGTCGATCATATTTTCTTCAGTGTTCCAGCTGAAAACAAACATGAAATACTGGAACTAACCTTGAAAATCTAACTTGTTTGTTTACAAAATTTCCAAGAATGAGCTAAGATAGTAGCTCTGGGGCCAGTCAGTGGGCAAATAGTCAACCTTATTTATGGGCCTAAAAGTAAGCACGGAACCTCTGTTGACATAGGTGACGAAGTTGTGGGGACATAGTATTCATTGGCTATGTGAATTTATGAAGCCTTTGCGGGAGGTATTCTCCTGGTCATTTTGTTTTAACTGTGGGTGTCCAAGACAATGACAAAATTTCCTTTATCTTAGGTGCTCACTTTCATTTGTTATTAGTGCAAATAACATAAGCTGTTTACTTGCTAGAAGAAAATATATCTGTCTCAGGGTTACCTGCCTTTTAAGGTGCAAGGGAGGTGTGGGAAACATATATGTTTCTTTGCCTCAGTTAAAAAACTGTCATTTGCATCTGTATGCTGAAATGGAGTCATGCGAGTGCCTTGTCCCAGCTGTGCATATATTCATTTTAGACTTTTGATTCTATACCGTGCTAGCCAATGCAGCTCCGGTTCTTTTGCACTGTCGCTATAATCCAATGTAAAGCATAAGAAACAGGCTTAGAATATGTGTCTTTTCTGTTTCTTGGGCTATTTTTGAAAGTTTGGTTGGGAAATCTGTTTTGGTCTGTAAAACTGACAATTCAAGTGTATATATTCTTTTAGCCCCAAGCAGATTAGGTGCCTGAGGACAGCCAATGGGCTGGATATGCACAGGTGAGAATAACCAGTGTGGCATGCTTTTTGCTGTTGTCTTTTCTGAAAATCTTACAACTTTGGATGCTTTCCTGTAGCCAGAACGAGGGTGTTTGCTACTGTAATCCATCATAGGATGGACACGTCAGCACTTTTATCATGAGATCAGTATTTCATATGAGTGGCAATTTATGTCACATGACCAAATGGTGGCAATGAAGTGGCCGAATACATGCAATGTAATGGGCTTTCTGTTTTGTGGTGTGGCAAGTGTATTGTGACCCTTAAATACATTTGTTAGAACCTGTGTGCCCTGCCTCGGTTTATTGGTTGTGCATCATTATAGCTAGCTAGTGGAAACTATGCCAGCAGGTATGGATTCGCAGATGTGACAAGGCAGTAAAAACCAGTATACTTTACTACATGCATGCAAATGAATGGAGGTAAGTCTTTACATGAAACGCTGCACACTTACACCTGAAATCCCAGATATCTTACTACTAAAAAAAAATGCAAGTTGGGAAGACTGAGTTTGTCCATTGGCAGTCGTGTGTTTAGAAGAATTAATTCAAATAATAAAAGAATCAAAGATAGAAAGGTTTTGTCTGATTGTTGGCTAAGCAAAAGGAAGTGAATGGTGGAACAAAGTCCACAAGCGTTCAAAGGGTTCAAGTTTGAAGAGAGAAGGATTAATGAAGCCCTAACCTAGAAGCAAAGCCTGTCTCGGACTGCTACACCTTCTTGCAATCTGACATGGAGACTCTGGAAGTTTATTAAACAGTGTGGAAAGTAGACCGCAAGGTAGTGCATAACGTGGGCAGAGGGACCTTGGTTTTGAGAATATCTGCTTCATAGCAAAATGCTTTTCATAGAGTAATTTTTGAGCAAAAACTTAGTAACTTTACAAAACACTTGAAAATTATACTGTAGGAAACAGTCTTGTATGGTGATGAATTTAGTGTGGTAATAGTAAAACTTGTGGTTGCTGTTTGATTGAACACAGGGACCACGAATAGGAGCTTGCTAATGAGATGTGAATGTTGTGTCAGAGCTGATCTGTGGTTGTGGTGCTGGTGATGTGTGGTTGGCACGATGGAGTTTTCAAAAGCATAACTAGTGGTCTTGAACTGCCTTTCAAAGAGGTGTTTGGACATATTTGCCCCACTTTGTTTGCCAGGTGTGATATTAGAGCCTGGGTTGTAAGATGTGGGCTGTTCCTATTTAAAAAAAAATAATCAAAAGACCTAATGCAGCTATCTAGCATAAAGATGTAAAAATAAAACACAATTGGTTTGATTATGTTGCATTGCTACAGCTTATCTAAAGTAGGAAATATTTTTTAGGTGATGAACAATGTTGGAAGCTTAAAGTGCCACGAAACCAAGAGCGAACACCGAGTAGGTCAGTGAGGAACGGATTTTTACTTATTTTTAAAAACATTTTCAATAGCTATTAAGGTGATAGTGTTGACAGCATATTCTAACTTTACTCCTTCACCAAAACCAATCCTCTGTCATCAAAAAGCAGGCTCCTGGAAAATGAAGGAGAGGCTTTACGTTACTGGATACATATGTGTGACTCCCCAAAGTGATCTTTCATAGGGTATAAGTAATAGCATGTGTATGAACCCAGTTAGAAAGCTTCACTTTTCACAATTGTAGCTTCACTTCAAATCTGATAAGCAGTAGTTGAATCCTATTTATAACATACATGTATATTTTATTTGGACAAAACTATTGCAGGAAGAATGCCATTGCTGGAATTTGTATTTTTAGATTATTATTGTATATGGCTATTTTCATCATACTGGAGCATTCATTGTAGTAACAGCTTAGTCCTCTGATGAGCAATCAGGCTTTTTGGGAGTTAGCAGTGGTGTTTAAAGACACTAATACTCCAGAGTGTGTACTCTGTCCTCTGCTGGAGGTTACCATCACAGAGATATCAGAATAAAATGTCTCAGCTGCACCAATTCAGAGTTCAGCATAAACCTATCTTCACTTTAAGCTTAAGCCCTTACATGTGAGATATTTATTACTAGCTTATAAGCAGAGGTTTACAAACACTTACGGAAATCTAAGTGAGCATGAAATCTCTAGGAAATTTTTGTCAGATTTTACATTTTCACGTGTGTTTCCTCTGAGGCTATGAACAGGAGATTCCCTTTCCTGCCATGGTCTACGGGAAGTGTCAGAAACAGTGTCTAGACAGACAACAGCAGGCATTATTAGAGCTCGTGATCCCAGCATAGCTACCCATTCAACTGGAACAAACCTGTGAGGAACTGAATTTTGACTTAGAATCCTGTTTTGTAGGGGGTCCTTATGCGCTAAGACCAGTTCACTCTTTCCTTCCATTGCTGTTAAGAATGGTTATATGTGTCATTTTCTTGTAAGTGCCCTCCCACCGTTGCTTTCTTTCAAACTGTCATGATACAAGGAAGGGAGATTTTTTTAAAGAAAGAAGTGAAAATAGTGTCATTTATCACTAATTTTGAGCTGTAGGATTTTAGGTTCAAGCTTTTTAAAAAGCTGCATTGCAGTCTTAAGAAAGCCAGGAAAGTGTTTCAGGTGTTGTCATTTTTAAGACTGCAGAAATGTAGAGGAAGAGTTGGAAATGAGTACACTAGTTTTGTCTTAAAACAGTTTTCTAAATACAGAAAATTCAGAGAGATGTCAGTCTATGAAGAAAGTGCTTTTGACTCCAGCACCTGCTTTGATTTAATCTGTGATCTGAGAAGGGGTTCTCTGTGGCTGCTGTCACTGTAATGGCCAAGGCTATAAGCCTGCTACCTGGTGATCTTGTCTTGGGCTGTGTTCCTACAGACTGCAGGTTAAAATAATGAATTGCATTGCTGTTCTTCTCTTCCAGTGTCCTGCAAACTGTTTAGTCTCCTAAATGTAGGGTTTGTTTGTTTTAAAAATGGACTGCCATACTGTTCTATTTCCATTAATGTAAACTGAAATTGTGTCGAGTCCAGCATTAGGGAATGCTGTTAGGTAAGTACATTAGATTGAAGAAGACAGTCTAGAGGGAGATATCTGAAGTATGTAGCCAGAGGGAAAACTGCTGAGCAGTTTGCCGCCTTTGGGTTTAAACAGAGATTGCAGTAAGGACTGTTGGCTTTGGAACAGTGTTAAAGCTGAAAAGAAAATGGCTACCAGAAATCATTGTTGCTACAGTAACAACATGGCTTGACTATTAATGTGCTGCTTTAACTACTATTAGAAATGTTGTGTGAGATACTGCTTCTAGGTAAAAATGCCCTTAATGGGGACATTAAATCCATTAATAGATATCATCAGGCTTCTTGTTTTAGAATAGTAATCTGTTTATTGGAAATACTAATTCCTAGTAAGTATTTTTAAAAATGCGGTTACCGCTTTTTCTACCCCAGAAAATTGCTTAATGGTTTTACGTTGTATTAATGAACATAATGTACTTATAAAACAACTTGCAGGGAAAAAAAAAAAAACAGTGTGGAGTATTGATGTCTTTTGGTAATCATTTTTTTAAAAAACCCTAATACAACCCTAATTTCACACAGTATGTGGTATCTGGTAACATAATTCTAGCTTTCAGAAATCAAGCCCTTAATGTTTTCTTTTCAGGCAGCAAAGCTTTTGTTTAAGATATTTTTATATTTTGAGTTAAAAATAAAAAAAACATGGTCAACCTAAGTCCTGTTTGAAGATTTATAAATAAGGATCAGATTCTAGAGTGGAATCTACTCAGGGATCTGCATTGTATTTTATTTTATAAGGACGTAAGTGTATGTATTGTGGAGTAAACTTTTTGCAGGTATTTTTGTTAACAGAGAAGAGTGCAGTTATGTTGAAGAATTTCAGAGGTGTGTAATGAAGTACGTCAGGAAAGGGATATATGAAGTGCAGTGAATGTGAGAAGGTTAATAGATGCATTTCTCTGTGTGTCAGGATTCCACAGGTGGCAGACTTGATGGCAGGTATGGACTGACATTAAACTGTGTCTGCTCTTTGTCAAAGTCCTTTATGTGTGATGTGTCCTATATTACCTATAGCAGATCCCATTTTTCTGTAATGCTTTTGGTTTTGTGGGAATTTTTGTGACTGTCAGACTTCCTGACTGAAAAGGCACTGGATTCATTCAGTGGAGATGGAACTATTCTCTGTTCAGGGGACTTGATAAAGGTTGTTCAGTGGTCACTGGTTAAAATACTTTGCTTAAAGTATGCATCTAAAATATGCGGTTGCCTATGACTTGGAATGCAAGTATCTGTAGTTAAAGCAGGGTATTTCTCCAGTAGCACATGTGCTTTATTTAATTTGTACATATGTGTTATTTTTATTGTACAATCTTATTTCACACAAATTTGGTGGTCTTCTATGATGGCGTTACAGTGTTAGTGGACAAGGAAGGAGCAACTGACATCATCTACCTGGGCTTGTGCAAAGCATTCGACACTGTCCTGCGCAACATCCTTGTTTCTAAATTGTAAAGACATGGATTTGATGGGTGGACCACTCAGTTCATAAGGAATTGGCTGGATGACTGCACTCAGAGTTGTGGTCAACGGCTTGATGTCTGAGTGGTGACCAGTGATGAGTGGTGTTCCTCAGGGGCTGCTACTGGGACTGGTGCTGTTTAACATCTTTGTTGGCGACATGGACAGTGGGATTGAGTGCACCCTCAGCAAGTTTACCGATGACACCAAGCTGTGTGGTGCAGTCATGCTGGGGAAAAGGGATGCCATCCAGAGGAATCTGGACAGGATTGAGAGGTGGCCCTGTGCGAACCTCATGAAATTCTACAAGGCCAAGTGCAAGGTACTTCACTTGGTTCAGGGCCATCCCTAGCATAAATACAGGCTGGGCGGAGAATGGATTGGGAGCAGCCCTGAGGAGAAGGACTTGGGGCCGTTGATGACAAGCTCAGCATGAGCCGGCAGTGTGCGCTCACAGCCCAGGAAGCCAACCACATCCTGGGCTGCCTCAAAAGCAGTGTGGCCAGCGGGTTGAGGGAGGGGCTTCTAGCCCTCTACTCCACTCTTGTGAGACCCCACTTGGAGTGCTGTGTCCAGCTCTGGGGCCCCCAAAATAAGAAGGGCATAGACCTGTGGGAGCAAGTCCAGAGGAGGGCCACGAAGATGATCAGAGGGCTGGAACACCTCTCCTATGAAGACAGGATGAGAGAGTTGGGGTTGTTCAGCCTGGGGAAGAGAAGGCTCTGGGGAGACCTTATAGCAGCCTTCCAGTACCTAAAGAGGGCCTACAGGAAAGATGGGGAGGGATTCTTTATCAGGGATTGTAGTGATAGGACGAGGAGTAACAGTTTTAAATGGAAAGAGGGTAGATTTAGATGAGATATTAGGAAGAAATTCATTATTCTGAGGGTGGTGAGGCACTGGAACAGGTTGCCCAGAGAAGCTGTGGATGCCCCATCCCTCGAAGTGTTCAAGGCTAGGCTGGATGGGGCTTTGAGCAACCTGGTCTAGTGAGAGGGGTCCCTGCCAATGGCAGAGGGCTTGGAACTAGATGATCGTTAAGGTCCCTTCCAACTCTAATGATTCTATAGTTCCTTCAGTATCTTGTACGAAATGGTCTTCTGACTGATTTCAATGGAGTACTGCCTCATTTGCAGGCATATGTGCCAAATACATAAAGCGCAACTTCAAAGTTGTAGAAAATGTAGAAACTGTAAAGACAGTCATTTGGACAATAGAGTGCTGCTGCTGCACTAATTTGATGTAGACAACCTTAACTTGAACTTTTCTATTCTTATGCTTAGCTTTGCCTTCATGGTTTTATTAAAATTCTGTGGGTTTAGTAGAAAGGAGAGAATGACACTACAAATGTTGAACACCACTGTACAGTTTGGTATTTTAAAAAGGAACCTTGAAATGTAACAGGATGTTTTCTTAAACTGAGCACATGGAAGGTGCTGCGTCAGATGCTTCTAAATTTTTTTATTTTGTAAAGACACAAAATGCATGTGTTTGAATTAAGACTGTTGGTTCCTTAGAAAAGCATTTCAGTGAAAAAGCTTTCTGGTTTTTATTTCCCTTCACTTAAATTCAACTGAGAAACTGGGTGTGCAAACTTGGACTAGAAATTTGTAGAGACTAATTAATTTCTGCGTGGTAGGCAAGATCTCATGTAACTGTTTTCTGGAGCGTGTTCACACAGTGCTTATAGTCAGAGGATATATCACTGTATTTTGGGGTGCTATATGTAAAGCTTATGGGATAATATGGTGAAGGAATGTATAGTAATTCAGACTGGAGGAGAGAGTGATTCCATAGCTGAATGGTAGCGGCAGTTCCGGCACAGGTAATGTATTGACGAGATTTTGCTGGCAGCATAATGAAAGGAGGAGTGTTCAATGTCAAGGATGATGCCAAGGTTATGTACAGCGACATTAGTATTTTAGAGCGGAATGGAGAGATGATGTCATTCTGTGCTTTAAGCTTTTCCTATTTGAGAGAAGCTGTTATATTTAAGGTATATAAATGCAGCAAATGAAGAACTAGTTTATCTGATCAAGATAAAGAGGCTGAAGAATGACTGAAAATATACAGGTGTTTATTATGCAAGTGGTATGTTGATATGTAGCTTTAACTGGTAAAGAAATTATAAGGAAAGCAAATTATTTCTCTGCAGCTTATTGCTTATGGTGATTTTCATTGTGAATAATGCCATTCAATTTAGTTGGATATTGATGGACTGTAAACTTACTAAACACCAATGATACTTGGAATGTTACAACTAATCTTAGCCGAGGGGGAAGCTGCATTGATAAGTAACCTTCAGAAACAATATATTAATGTTTTCTCTTAAGGCCTTGAAGTTCTAAATATTTTCACAACTCCATCTTTAAACTGATGCTTCAGTTTAGAACTGTTATGATGCTTTCATTTGTATGTGGATTGCTACATATTTGCTTACTGGATAATGTATGCTCAAAGTAAACAGCTCTTAAATTACGTTGTTTTCCTCTTGCTTGCCTGTAAGCATCTTTCCTTCTTTGTTGTTTGCCTGTTGTGTACATCTTTAAATGCTTACTTCTTTATCTGCTTAGTGCTGGAGAGGAAAAGTTACCTTTTTGACCAGTATGTGTTTTATTAGTCCAAACCCCAGTCTGTGTGGTGTATTTTTCCCTCTCGTGGCTTTTCCATTTTGTCCAATTTACATAATAGAGATTTTTGAAATAATAATTAAATCTGTTGTTTGACTTAATTGATGGTAAAAACCTAAGTTGTTTTTTTTTCTTTTTCATTCAAGCTACTCTCTGACTACTTTTTTCCCCCTACTGTGATACTCCTATTAATGTTGCATTCATCTACTTGTAATCTTGTTTGGATTGAAATAGCTTCACAGTCTGAGGTATGATCAGTTGTGTTCATTTCCTATGCTGTCACACTTTTCCTTGAAGTGCTTCACCATCCCATACGGAGTGTTGTCAAAAAGCAAAACTTTCTCTAAGTAGAAAAATGAGAGATTTCAACACTTCCACGTGAAAGCCCTACCACAGCTTTGGGAACTGTGCATGTGGCTTTTACTGTGATGAATAGACAAAGGAAGAACTGTAACTTCTTTGAACTATTTTTCAGATAACTCTCAAAATCTAGCAGGAGATTCAAAATGCAGGAGGCAGTCTTCTCTCTTGCAGTCCCTTGCTTGCTCGTTCTTGTTCAGTCACTGCAGATTCTTTGAAGTCTGACTTCTGGATAATTCAGGCTTCAGTAGAGTACCTGCACTTAAATATTGCTTTGCTTTAACTGTTTTAAGAAGAGTGATTGTTATTTTTCACTTGCAAATTTAATTTTGGTAAATTTGATTGTGGCATGTATAATTCAGTTGGTTAAACTAAGGTTGGAACAGCATAGATTGAGAGGAATTTTACAAATTCTCAAAGGGAATTCTGTGATTTTTAGAAAGCCTCATGTTTAAATTCAAGTGATTATTTAAATTAATCTACACTGAATGTTAGTTCTAGATATTTGTGGGTACTGAATGTAGATTAAGTTATTTTTATACTTTTTCAGAGAAATCAAAGAACATCAAAGCTCCTTGTGTAAATAGAAAACAGGAAACCATTTTTTTTTACAAAGTCATTGTTGACTACTTGGGAAAATGGCAGTATAAGCTTGTATTTAAAGACTATTTTAGCTGTGTTAGCTGATTTATGAAACTATGGTCAACTATGTTTTAGCTTTTTCAGTACTCTTCTGAAATTATGTTATCCTTGGTAGTTGTGTGTACAATTTTAGCTGAAACTTCTTCTGGGCTTCTTGTGATAGCCTTTTCTTAGCGTAATCTCTGCTTTCTACTGGCTGTTTTTTCCTGTATTGGTTCTTAGGATTATTAGATTTCTGTAAGATTATGGACCGTTTCCAGAAGGAAATTTCTGCCTTCCACTCCCCAGCTTTTAAATTTAGCAGATTTTAATACTGGGACAGCAGTATCCTAATAAATGTAAATGCCACTCTCAACCAATTAATCTTATTTTGTAAGTCCCAGAAAGTACCTGAAGTCAAGACTACAGTTTCAAACCTTTTGCTGTGGTTTTATGTTAAGGTGGTGAAATGGACTGTTTAGCCACAGTTTATACCAATAAAAGTCATTCCTATAGTGTAGATTATTCTAGCCTTTGTTTCTTCCTCTTCCTTCCTTCCCCCACAAGCGTAATCAGCTAGGGGGTCAAAAGCTAGTTTTGTACTACATTATAATTCTATCTTTTAAAAAACAAACATCAAAAAAAAACCAACCCAAACCCACCAAAAAACTTCTCTATGAATTATGTTCCTGACCACAGCTATTCCAGGAGAAGGTGGTGGTTAAAGATGGTTAAGTGTCTTTTCTGAGATAGATGTAGAAATGTCGGTTACCACAGATCTGTTAGGAAATAAGGGCAAAGTAGTAGATAAATAGCTCAAAACTTTTGTCAGGATTACTGCAAATTTTAC
>NW_009648332.1:14407016-14434044 GCF_000708025.1 Charadrius vociferus | reverse complement strand
GTGCATGTTATAGGAGATAGAGCAAACAGGGCCTTAATAACATAAAGTGAATAAACCCAAATTTTGTCTTGTCATAAGATCCATCTCTAAGGACAAGAGGAATAGTTAGGCAAGTATTGCGTAATAACTTATGTTTGAATTCAGATCAATTGTCTTTATAAACCTTGTATTGCGAATGGTTATGAGCTTGGTGCAAGAGTCGCGGATAAACTCTTTTGTGCTATGTGTACAGATGTAAAAGTAGTTACCCTAGTTGGTCTTTAAGAACCTGACTTTTGACGTAGCAACTGTAACTTGCTCACTTGGCAAAGCAGGATTATGGAACCTTTCATAGTTGTTCTCTAGCTAGCCAGAAAGATTACAAATTTTAACTAGTCTAATGTAACTGTAACAATTATTGTACAGCCTATATGTACGGCCTTTTAAATTATGCCTTGAACATATGCTTTTTGAGAATCTCTTTGTGTCTGTAGCTCAGATACACTTGAGGGGTTGTACTTCTGTCCCTGAGCAGTACCCACAGATGGGACTTTGTCATTGCATGCAGACTGGAGAACTTCTGCTTACTTTGGCCTTTTTCGTGTGTTGCATGAAAAGAAGTAGCATTGGTATGCTGCTTTTGTTTTGTCACTGGGATCGTTGCAAGCACTGAACCAGCCTTGGTTCACATTTACCAATTAATGAGAAATGCTTATGCTTTTAAGTGCTTCCAGTCCATTTGTGTTTCTTTAGTATCACAGGGGGTACCCAGGAGATATCGCCCATCTCCACCATTGCAGTTTTCTGCCACTTCCTGTTCTCTGCCCTTATCAGAACAGGCAGCTGCTTATCAGTGATCAGAAGCCTAACCATTTTACAGCAGTCCTTTTACCTGCTGTGGGCCCCTTTTCACTCTTTGAATGGCGAGGCCTCAAGGTGAATGTTCTGGGACTACATTTCTTACCTGCTTCTGAATGCCTTCTGATGCTGATGAGGGAGATTGGCTTTCATTCTCACTTCCTTTCCTGATAATGAGAATTAAGACAGGAAAATCAGAGCCACACCATTTGTGATTTTGAAATCTTTGCCTTTCCCTAAGGAGTCTTGGAGAACTCTCTCTTGGATCTGCTGGTAGAGAATTTCAGGTGCTCGATTATTCCAAATGTCAACACCCTTGAAATGAGGTGTTAGAGTTTGATTGTTTGTGCTGGAGTGAGACGAATCTTCCTTGACAGCAGAAAGACCTTTGAGAGGTGAGTGTTGGTTAAGTACTGTAGGTTGGGTTGCTTTAAACAGCGACAGTCTCAATGCTACCAGTAGTTCAGGCTAAAATCTGGTG
The DNA here is from genome assembly GCF_000708025.1 of Charadrius vociferus. NCBI lineage: Eukaryota > Metazoa > Chordata > Aves > Charadriiformes > Charadriidae > Charadrius > Charadrius vociferus. The sequence goes on along the minus strand of NW_009648332.1, from coordinate 14,432,726 downwards.
TCTTGGTACAGATTGCACTGCCTTCATCAAGACGTTTACATGCTGCTGCGTGTATTGTCTCTCATTGGGTGGAGCTTTGAATACCAGTGGGTTTGAAATCCCAAAAAGGGGCGTTAACTGTGCAGGGCCCATTGAAGTTTGTAACACAGGGCTGCAGTGATCAGCCCTTTGGTCCTTCAGCAGCTCGCTTGCTGATATCTCTTTGTGAAACTTCTGTCACCTTTCCATCAGCTAGACAATATCCAAATTATGATGGCCCAGCTTCTCTGTTACCTTCTTTTTCCCTCTGCGCCAGATGTAGATACAGAGTAACTCCAGTTGAGCTAATTGCAATGTTCAGAAGATGTGAAAATTGCTACCGTGGTGTTGTGAGATCATTTTGCATGGGGGCAGTCATTGATGTAGTTCTTACTACTTCTCTCTCGCAGTGAGAAGTGTTAGTCTGGGATTGACTCTGCCCAGCCAAAGCGCAGAGGTTTACTGCGATGTCTGGGTCAGTGCTGATCTTGGTGTTTGACAATGTAAAGCCTGTGTAGACCTTCTTTCCCATTTTTTGAAAGGTGTTTTGGCTCTTTATACATATGGGGTGTATTTTGTGGGCATTTTTAACTGTACCTTTACATTTACCTTCTGTAACATACAGCAAGGCTCCACTGCTGTTTGAAAATAACACTTCTGCTTCTCTAAATGCATGAATATTATTCTAAAACCTGACTAAAGAACTTTAATTTTTTTCTGTAATACAACTTGAGAAATGAGCGTATCTTTTGAATAACATTAAGGCATAAAGGCTACAATTTAATGGGATAATTAGGAAATGATCCTGGGGCTAGGGAATGGAGCTTGGGGACTTCTCTTCTGTTGCTTTACGTTGCCCAGCATGACTTTTTTGAACGGTTTGTCTTTCCTTACTCTCTTCGTAATTTAGGCAGGTGGCTTTGAGACAGTTACAGGCTGACTGGGGAACTCGGAATCAAAAAGCTGTGTGTGAGCAAATTGAGGGAAGGAATTTTAGGCACTATGTGAGGATAGATATCTCTTTCAGAGTTAATTCTGGTGATGGATACATTAGCTTAGTCTAGATGTGAATAACCCTCTGTAAAGCTGTATGCTAGTTGTTGTGTCTTCATTAGAAGTAGACTCAGTTCTGTAGAGATACGGTACCCAAATCCATTCTTGGTTTTGTGTAGCTTCAATGACTTTCAGAGGAAGTGAAAGATGTCCTTGTATAGTTAGTGCTGTTAAAGATCCATGAGCAAAACTGAAATTAGAGCATTTAATTTGACATTAGTCAGCCTTCATGAAGGCAAAGTTAAGTTATGATTTTAAAATGCGCCAGCTAGCCTTAAAATAATAAATGCAACTTTTTCCTAGGAAAGGCGAGGAATTACTGAGGCCCAGGTTTAAAACCTTCCAGCACTTAATCTCAGATATGTTGATTGGTTTTGCTAAAAAGATTTTTTTAAAAGCTTTCAGTTGTAACCATTTCCTTTCTGTGCTTCATTCCCCATTCAGGGAACTTAAGACAGCTGACTTTGAAGGCATTAGCCAAGTTTCTTGCCATGCAACTTTTTTTCCCCCCTCTTCTGCCCACATAGTTTAATATCATATCAAATATACATATGCTTTCTTGGTGGGTTTTTTAATTAAGGTACTAGCATCTATGTTGTTTGAAAATTACATATGTATTTGAAAGGTGACCATGGGAATTTTGATATTTCTACCCTGAGACAAAACTGATAGAATACATTTGTAGCTATGAATTTCTTATGTCTATGCTTTGCTTGTCTTGTCTGAGTCTAGAACACAAGCAGAAAACAATGACAGCTGCAGAGTAAGTTCTTGTTCTATTTTGCAGGTTTCTTTTAATGTGGGAGTGGATCTCACAGCTTAATGCAAATCAAACAATCAAAGGTGAGTAGAAGTTTTGTGGGGTTTGGGTTTTTTTTTCCAAATTCCTTGGATCCATTAGTGTATACTGCTTAACACTCAGAAAAAGTGGTCAGTGAAAATTGTATTGAAAGTTGTATCTTAATTACTGTAACTTATGGACATAGACTTCTATGATACCAAAACAGGAACAAAACACACATGCCCCTAATATTTTAAGCTTATGATTATAATTATGCCTTTCTTCCATAAACAGTTATAGTCAAAATGCTATCAAGGCATTCTGCTAGCTATTGAGAGCCAAAATTATAAGTACTTCAAATGAGTTTCATCCTTTGCGTATTATCCACCTGGTTTCAAAGTACTGGAAATGTGCTTTGCATTGTCAAATGAGTGTGTTAAACTTGCACTTACTCTATGAATAAATAACCATGTGGGAAGTTTGACCAGCTACCAGAATAGCATTTCAAATTTTTAGTAATGAAATTCTGTTGTGTTTCCTCCCACCCTTTCCTGTCTTCAGGAACCCTTTTGGGAGCTATTTGAAAGACAAAGTGTATGAAGATTTACTGCTGGTACTCATGAGGTGTAGAACTTAAGTGACAGTTTGCAATTGCAAAATATCCATCTAGGAAAACTTTGCTGTAACTTTGGCATTTCTCCTCCTCCCCTTGCCCCCCTGCTGCTGTTATTTTGAGAAAAAGAATTTATCTAAGCCCAGATTTTGTTTCTTTTCATGTTACTTGGTATTTTACTTCAGGAATACTTTGAACTATAAAATTAATCTCTCTTCCGTGAAATTGTGTGAAATTATTGTGTACATAGGCTTCCGTAACAAACAGAAGTTGCTTTCTCAAGTTTCCTCCTTGCTGTTTGACTAATATGCCATCTCAGAATACAGCTGCTTGTGGTGACTTGATGTCTTGAAGAGGCGAGAGGGAGATCCCAGTGCTCAAATGAGCTTGTTTTTCATTTTTAATCTCCGATTAATATATAGATGTAATGTAACTTTAAAAATGTAGTATGTGCATTTTAAAATAGACATGACCTGCTTTGTTTCAATCTTCTGCTCTGCTAAGACTTTTTTTAGACCTGCTGTCAACTTTAAAATACTGATTACAGCAGAATGCTTTGTGGGGAATTTAAAATAACTATTCTGTTCAGTGTTGTTCTTTTATATAATGCATAACTGATTCAGGGCTTCGATTATAAATTCTTCTGAACTATGAACAATTAAAAGTATACAATACTATGAACAATTAAAAGTGTAAAATGCATATACATGTGTTTAGAGGATGTGTGCTGCCTTACCCTGACTTTGCAGGTTTCTAGAATGTGCTGCTTCAAGAATAGGAATAAGTAGAACTGCAAAAGGAAACACTTTTCTTTATCTGAGGATGAGCGTAAAATAAGAATCGTGGCTAGGGAGGGGACTTGAATTCATAGTAAGATTTAGATTGTTCCCTGTGCCTTCTAATGCTTCCAGTACTTAATGCTTATAGTTTATGTTCTGTCTCTTCTTAATTTATGTGTCATCTCATTACTGGTTTAAATACAGAAAATTAGTTGAGAAGTCTAATATATAAATAACTGAATGTGTTCTTTAAGCATGAAATCTTCTGAATGAAACTCCAAAGACCTTTCATCTTAATGGTGGTTAGCTGTGTATAATAGAAAAAAGCTGTTCCTGAGGAGAAAGCCTGTACTCTTGCATGCATAGCAAGAGGACAGAAAAATGTGTAAAAGAATACATGGAAACAGCGTAATGAAGTTTGATCAGTATTGTTATTGCTTGGAGGAGATCTTGAGGTCTGACAGTTCTGTCAAAATGACAACTGAATAGTCAGTAAATCAGTGAAAATATTACACATTATTGGGGAACAAAACAAAAACCCCAGAGCAAAACAAAAACCAGATCCAGTTATACAAATTTGTGGTGTACCATAGATGCATTGCATTGCAATGTGTATTGCTTCTTAAGTACTAGTCTAGTCCTGTGACTGAAGATGACATAGCGAACTGAATAAGGTTCAGAGAAAGGCAACAAGGATGACTGAAAGAGTTAAAGAACCTGCGTTTCCCAACTGCCTCTGTCTTTTGTCTCTACTCAGGAGTGTAGTGGCTGCAGCATCTTGTAGACTTCTAAACAATGAACTGAACTCCCACAACCCAGTGCAGACTTGTCCTGTTGTGTAAGCTTATGCCATTTAAAGCAATAGCTGAAAATGTGACTTAATGATTTGCTCGAACGTTTTTCTTGTACTCTTGACCAGATCGCAAGTCCTAATGACTCTGCTAGTGCGCTTTCCATGTAGGTTTTCTTTGAATAAAGAATTTGGGGATTTTGTTCTTCTAATTTCAGATCATTTGCTTTACTGATGCAAATATGAAAGGTATGATATCCTGACTTTGGGAAATAAAAAATGTCTATTGCCAGTTAAAAACACACAGGTGTAAGATACTATTTACAAGTACTGTATGTACTTTATTGGGATAACCATAATTTTAGTTCTTAGATTTTCTGACTTCCAGACTGTGTCTTCTGAGCTTCATAGGAGGACATATCTTGTTTTAATAGGGGGAAAAAGTTAGGAAAAAACCAATCTTGATCTCAATGTGTTAATGGTATAATGGGTCACACTTCTGTGTAACAGGAAATGTTACCGAAGGTAGATGCTTGTGCTAAATTTCCTCGTAACACTGTGTAGAGTGAGGTCAGATTTTGAGCATTTGAGATACTTGCAAAACCAGACTTGCTTCCAAAAACTGTCTTGAATGTATTTAGTATTGCTTTCTCTAAAAGTAGAGGATGTAATGAATGAATAATAGCACCACAGATGTTGAAGAAGGATTGGTTATATACAGAATTCTGCACAGGATAAATTTGAGTATGTGGGATTTGTGTTTCTTTGGCTCAGACAGGAATCTCATAAAATTTTCATCTTGTTCATATTATCCTGGTAACATGAAGTTGAGTTTTTTGTCATTAAGTCACTTATGGCGATGACTTTAAAAAAACAAACAAAAAAACCTGCAACAACCAACCAACCAAAAATCAATTGTTAGGGGAGTGACCTTATCTTTTCTTGTCGCTTGGAATTACGAGTTTCGTCTGTTCGTCTGGTCATGTACAGAGTTCTATAGCTTTGGGTCTTTTATAAACTCTTTATTTCTTATGTTCTTGAGTAAGGATGATAACTTTCTCCAAGTTTACAGAATTTTTTGTTCTTAATCTAAAAAAGTAGAAGGTGGGTTTTTGGCCTTACCTAGCACTGTTACTTGCAAACTTACTAGCTTTTTAACCGTTGATCGCTGAAAGAATATAGAGGAGGATGAGAGCCAGTTTGCTGGTAAGGATGAGTGAATATTGCTAAAGTAATTGTTGCACTAAGGTTCTAAATTAAATGAGTAAAAGCAGAGTGGTCATTTCAGGTGGTCTTTTTATAATTGGGAAAGATAGTGTACTTTAGGAGTTAAGTCTCTTTACACTAGCAGGAGAGACAATCTTAAAATTTGTGATATATTAAAATATGGACAGCAAATAGTTATTGGCCAAAAAAAGTAAAAAGCATGAGAAATTGCTAGATGTGTTTCAGGTCATGCTGGATAAAAAGACTTAGAACTTTTATTTAATATAATAGGAAATAAGGTCCAAATTTTTCCAAATTTGAAAGGTGTGTCATGTTCAAAGATCTGTCTTAATGTTGGGTTAAACTGTTTTTTAATGTTGTTTTTTGGAAAGTTGTACTGTCAGTCCATTATGCAGCATCGTGCTGTCATGTAAGTTTTAATCTGTGAGCTGTAGGACTGACACTTCAGGAGTAGTTCATGCAGGTAACGGAAAATATAGTTTAATGAACTTGAGAAATATTCTTGTAGGAATAGTGAAACATACCTGACTCATAAAAATGCTTCCCAGTCTGGTTGTGATTTTTACATACTAAGAAAAGCTCATTGAATAGGTTATCCAAATAGCAAGCTGGATGTTTGTACCTTAAGAGGTCTTTTGCTTCAGTTACTGAGTTCACCGTTCTCTTAAGTTTGGGGTTATGGTAAAAATAAGACTTCTGTGGCCATGTAGTTGTAATCATTGGGGATTTGTATAGAGTTATGGAAAACAGTTAATTATTACAGTCAGTTTGTTGATATATTTGTATTGGAAGAAAGGGTTCTTTACCCAACAGCTCACAGAAGGTGTCTGAACAAAAAGACCTAATGCTGTTATAAATTGAAAGTCAGTTTTAGATTTGAATATGAAAATTCTGTAGCTGCTGCTTTGATTAATTTTAAATGTCTTTGTGTTAGTACACCATCGCTCATATTGGCAGCTGGGGGAGCGTTTTCAGTTCTGTGTGCTCTACACGTGGGAAATAATTAGACGTGCCTACAGAATTTCACCACCACTTGGTGGCAGTACCTGGCTTCAAAAGGACTTGTTTCTGAGCAGATATAGTGACTTTGAATTCTGTAAAACTATAGGCTAAAGGGCAGTAGATTTATTTTAAAATTTCTAAAGGTTAGTGATGTGTTTTAGAAGCGAAAATACTTTTTATTTAACCTATTGGAAGGATTTGCATTTGTACGTCTCTATGGAAAACCTAGCTATCATGTCTAATATGCAATTTAAGAGTATTTTTAGTGTTAATAGTATTCTCATAAGATGTATTTAATGTTCCCCAGTTGAATTATTTCAGCATTTACTTCTAGCATTTTACTTTGAGTGAGTAGTGTACTTCAAGTAATTTTAGAACATAAAATTTGCTTCATGATAGTGTTCTTCATAATGTTGTCTTTTGCAGTTAAATAGAGGACTGCCAAATCTTCTTTTTTGCCTTCTGAAATGTTCTCTGCATTTTCACTTTTAGATTTGTCGATACAAATTTCAGGAAAAGATTCCCCAGTAGATTTTCCTGTCAACAAAGCTAGTAAGGGTTTGTGTTCTTACTCATAGTTGCTGCCTCTCGTTGTGCCAATGCACCATTGCATGGGTCCCAGCCTTTTAAACTGGATAATGAAATTGTTGATCAAGTGGGAATGAAGGAACAGGAGGGAGTGGAGGAAGGCAGGAGTTATTAAATTGGCCTTGCTGCAAAGAAAAGCATAATTCCAATGTGTAGCACAGTAATTTGACAGCATATGCATACGTTGAGACTACTTTCTCTTCCCTGCAAGCCAAAATCTTCTGCAATGACAGCAGGTCTTTCATTTCAGTGTTATCCCCCATGTAAGGACTGTAGTGGTAAGACTAGAGCCTGGAAGAATGCAGGTACTTTCCTAAACATGTGTTCTTTGTGAAATGTCTCACTGTCTGTGACTGGAGTGAAAACAGCATTGCTGGTGGGAGTGGGTTCTATGAGGAGGAGATATTTTGTTGTATTGTGTGAAGAGCTGACGCTGAGAATCCAGCATCCTTAGGCTCCTCTGAGGTGTGACATATCAAGAAGGCATCTAAGTGAATTGTGACATAGAAGAGGGATTCATCCCGTGGAAAGTCCTGAATTCTAGAAATACTAATAGTAAATGAGGTGGAACTTGGATACTGCATGTTTATAAATTTGAGTGTGATGATATTACTTTAATTGGTGAGTGATAATATTTTTTTATTTAGTGAGAGAACTCTGAAAAACAGAAACGCTGAAAGAGAGATAGAAAGGAGAGGGGCATCAAGTTATAGTTTTGCTGTGAATATGTTCTACGTAACTTGGGATGGAGAGAACGTGCTTTTGCTGTGTATCTAATTATTTTTGTGTAATCTTCCTAAGCTGTCAGAAGGATAAATCTGAAGTTAGTGGCTGGAATTTCATTTTCTTAATTCAAATACTCTTGTGTCTATATTGCTGATACGTTGAAATAAAAGAAAAAAGTGGATAGTCTGAGCATGTGGAGCACTCTAAAGAGAAGTAAAGTGGGAATTGGGATACTGTGTGGCAAAGTGTACTAAAACAGAATCACAGAATAGTTGAGGTTGAAAGGGACCTGTGGAGGTCTTTTCCAATCCTCTGCCTTAAGCAGTGTCACCTAAAGCAGCTTGCCCAGGACCATGTCTGGACAGCTTTTGAATGTCTCCAAGGACGGAGGCTCCACAACCTCTCTCAGCAACCTATGCCAGTCACTCTCACAGTAAAAAAGTTTTCCTTGTTTTCAGGTGGAAACTCACATATTTTAGTCTGTACCCATTGCTTCTTGTCCTACGGCTGAACAACACCAGAAAGAGTCTGAATCCGTCTTTCTGTACCCTGCCTTCAGATGTTTGTACGTGTTGATGAGATCCTACTGAGCCTTCTCTTCTCCAGGCTGAGCAGTCCTAACTCTCTCAACCTTTCCTCATATGAGATGCTCCAGTGTCTTAATTGTCTTTGTGGCCCTTTGCTGGACTTACTCCAATAGCTCCGTATTTCCCTTGGACTGGGCAGCCCAGAACTGAACACGCTACTCCAGATGTAGCCTTACCAGTGCTGAGTAGAGGGGAAGGATCACCTCCCTCAGTGTGCTGGCAACACTCCTCATGTAGACCAGGGTACTGTTGGCCTTCTTTGCCATAAGGGCACATTGCTGGCTCACTTTTAGCTTGCTGTCTGACAGGACCCACAGGTACTTCTCTGCAGAGCTGCTTTTCAGCATGTGCTGGTACATGGGGTTATTCACGGTGCAGGACTTCATACTTTCCTTTGTTGAACTTCAGGAGGTTTCTGTCAGCCCATTTCTCCAGCCTGGTGAGGTCCATCTGAATCGCAGCACAACCTGCTGGCCTATCAGCTGCTCCGCTCAGTCTCGTATCATCAGCAAACTTGCTGAGGGCACCTACTGCCCCATCATCCGGGTCATTAATTGAAGGTGTTGAACAGCATTAGACCCAGTATTGACTGGGTACAGCATGAGTTACTGACCACTAACTACGCTTTGTACCACTGATCACAACCCTTAATTTTTTGGCAGCCTGATAAAAACATTGTCTCACAGCAAGGACTGGGAGCAGTGCTTTTATTTATAGACTGTAATGAGGAAAAACTTTCTTGATTTGTAATGCTCGTTGTTAATAAAATAAACTATTCATTGTGTTGTGTTTAGATAAAAGCAATTTTTGGTACCATACTTGAGGCTTAAGAATACATTTGACTGAAAAACACAGGTAATGGTGATGACAGAGATGAACAATGTTTTCTCAAACATTTAGTTTCTTTAGAGAGAAAAAAAGATGTGAGCATGTGAGATTGACATAAAGGAAAAGAATTTACCTATGCTTGTAAAAGTATGTAGGGGAACCATTTTGGAGAGAAATAGCGTGTATTATCACAGAGCATTAAGTCTGTATTTCTCAAACTTCTGTGTCTCTTACTGGAACGCTGGTAGTCATTACCATCTATGCCTGCATTTAGGAAGAATCAATATTTGATTGTAGTTGTCATCTTTAATAGAAACTAATGGCAGTGCAGTTCAAACTAGATCTTACTACTAAAAATACAATTAGACAAAGAGCAGCAGGAACGTGGAGATTTAAGTACTTGGCTGTCCTCTGCAAACAGGGTTGTGGAGTGCTGGAGGGAGTTACGGAAGCCCGTGGAGTTGCCAAACAATGTGTGACTGACCGTTCTTAAGTTATCAGATTCAAAGTCTTGGATTTTTGTACAGGCTAGACATCTTTTAGAAGTACCTAATTCACTTTGAAAAGTTTCTAGCAATGAAACCATCATAAACTGCTGCATTATCCCTTACAACTGGAAGAGTATTTTTTTAAGTCATACATCTGATTCTTGTGACACTTAAATTGTATTGTCATTTATTTTATTGATTTCAGTATTGAATTTTAGCATGATGCACCCCATTGTGACAAACTGGTTTATTTTCCCAAGCAAATCAATATTAGAGGAATAAGATTAAGAGTGGTCGGTGGCAGTAATGGTATTCTCTCTTATGATTTCTGAATTGCAAGACAGTCGTTCAGTTGTGTACTGTTTCCTTTCACATGTGAGGTGTTAAATTATCACTGTTAAACATTTTAGACCAGAAATCAAGTTTCTGAAATTTTGACGTTTTTAAAGAAACATTTTTTTTCCTTACTACCAGACACATAGCTTTTTAAAGAAATTGGTTTACTAGAAACAAAGTTTCAGGTAAATAAACTTTCTGAAAAAGTGTGCCTCAGGTTTGATGTTCCTGAGTATGATCTTACTGAAAAGATGGGTGCTTTTGTTTGATAACTCCTCCATAATTCACAGTGTCTCTTTGGTCAACTTTTTCCACAGAGATATGACAACTCAGTTAATATTCAACTTGATATCAAAAGGTTGTACTGTGGGTGGCAATAACTTTGTATTTCTTTATTTAGGCATAATACAACTTCTTAGTGTTGTATCAGTAATTTTTCTTGCTGCTTTAAAAATAATTTTTAATATGGAAGTCTGATTAGCTATGAGAGTTTTCCAGTATTTGTGTTTTCATGTGAACAGCTATGGATCTGAATTGAAGATAACAAGTTTTCAGTGGAACTCCTCAGACTGTAGTTATATTAATAACCATATACTTGTATGTAAAGTAGGTGAGGGAGGGCAGTATTTGTGGTGTTGTGCGTATTAAACAAGCTGTCTCCTCACTACAGAAGGTTAAAAAAAAATCCAGAAATGTTCAGGTGAATTTGTAGATTTCAGAGCTAAGTAAGGCAGTCTACAAATAGTCAGTGTCTCTGCTGTGCAGAAGGGAATCTATTTTCAACTTAATTTGCAAACATAGATAGGAGCTGGAGGAAGACAAGGTGAGTCACTGACTCATCCTCTGCTTGTCAGCCGTTCTGGTTCTATTTCCATCTGAAGGGTGGGTGGATCTGGATAGCTTCTAAGAAGAGAAAGTGGAAAACGAGTAATAGGTATTTTTCTAAAGATCTAAATATGATTTTATTGACTTTGGGTATTCGTATTGCTAGATAAATGCAAAACTCGGGCAGTGTGAACTGTGTGTGTTACTGTATGGAAGAGGCAAAAATATTGTCCAGCTATCCTCTAAATAACTTGATTTTTTTTTTTTTCTCAAGACGTGGCTGGTTTATGCCAATACACTACTAGTTTGTCCTATTACTCTGTACAAACCTTCGTTTTCCAAAGGTTCTTAAAGATTTTGGTTTTGATGGAAGCTCCACGCTTGATGTTTGCCATGATTAAAATAAAGGAATAGACTGAGTAATGGGACAAAATGGAAGGATATGCCTCTTTAGTCATGTGCCATGATGTACTTAAGTTTGCTCTGTCTGGTCTGTTGTTTGTTGCCTAAAAGTCTGTGACTTTGGTTCCATCATCTTTAATATCATTTGAGAAAGCTTTACTATAGGAATGCTTGTTGATAAAATGATAGGTTTTGTTAATTTTCTCTATTTACGTAACAAAGTCTTGAGGAAAAATCCAAATGGGAATAGTGCAAACCTGGAACACCTTTCTTATCTCTTGAATATTTGAATAATCCCTTGATTGAGTGTCCTGGTTATTCACAAATCTGTTAAAGAACTTGACTTAAGAGGAGTTATTTAGCACAGGACAAGTATATTTTTGCCTTCGTTACAGCACTGCTGAGAGACTATATTTCTTCAGTTACTTTAACTAGGCTGAGTATATTCAGTCCGTCTAGGAGACAGCTTCTAAGTTTTTGTGCCACTTAATATTGTTGCTCTGTGCTTTTAGTTTGTTGGTTTATATTTATGAATTTAATGAGAAACTTGCTATCAAAACGCATAAAAGCACTTTGTGCTTTTCACATGCTCAACCAAATTCTTACATCTTAATTTTTTATCTCCAGTGTTCTTTCAAATCTATTGTAAAACCTTGTAAAATAAAGTGGGTTTTGTAACAGAAAGTGGCGGATCTCTAACTACAACTACTAGTAGGCAACAACATAGTACGTTTAGCACTGGAGTATAAATTTTAATGAACCAGTATTGCATGAAGGCAATACTCTTAGTGTGACCCTATTACATAGTGAAGGTTGTCATTATGAAATAAGAACTTGGAAGTGTTGTCAGCCTACTGGTAATAAATACAATTAATAATGTACATAGAACAATGGAATTAGGCACATTCCTATCAAAAAGAATTATTAATGAACAGAAAGTGGACAGCATAGATCTGATGACAGGAAGGTTGCATCTAACCTGAATTACTGAGTGACCTAGGAAGCTTGCTTAGAGGGATTACTGAATAATTATGTTAATATGCAATTATCACCTCATTTCTTCTGTAGTAACCTCAAGATGTAGTGTAGCAAGGGTGTTATAGCAAGTGCTGATAGTTCGCAAAAATACTGATGTTCAAGATTTTTGAGACAATAAGATTAGCTTAAGGCATTTAAATGATGATCTGTCAGCTTGAAGATAGATCTGACCTTACATTTTTTTAATGCTTAGACTATCTGGCCACAGGCAGTCATATCTGCAGAACTCATTACGGTTTTAAAAACCGGTATTTTATGAAGAAAAACAATATTTTTAAAAATGTAAATTTACAAGTACCTAATTTAAATAGGAACAGAATGTGGCTTAGTCGGCTAAATAATTGGTTGTTTTCTATTTTTGAATATGAAATAATAATAATATGAAATAATAAATAGGGTATGTGTAAACCAGGAATAACACTGTTAACTGCACTACAGTCATTCTAGGCTTAACTGAAATAATTTAATTGAATTTGGCCTAGCATTTTATTGTGTTTCAAAGCTATGAGCCTGGGTTTGCGTACGCTTGAGTAGGATATTTGAGCATTGCCTGTTTTACACTTACACAGCTCCTAGGTATATTGCATTATGTGCTTAAATAAAAGCTACCTCAACTGTATAGTGCTTGCCATGGTAGAGGATGTAACAAGCGCTATTTGCAGCAAATTTAAAGCTTGATCTCCATGTTTAATTTTTCAAATACATAAGTAAGGATTTTAATTACTGTATATTTTGACAGAATTAATAATTTGTGTATTTCTGATATGGTATAGAGAAGATAATTTGGAAATACACAAAGAATATTGCATAGCCTTGATTAAATCTTAGTTGTTACCATGATTGTTTTCTCTTTTTTTTCCCCCCGAGTGTTCAAATTAGGTAGTGTTTCAGTTTGGCTGTTACGATTCCTGAATGGTACAAGTTAGATGCTAACATTTCCTCAGAAATGATGGCATTATGTGGAGTGTTTTCTTACATGTGTCTGGTTGCACCTATCATTGTTACTGGATCGATTTCTACATATGGAATAGATAATGAAGTATTGTATCTTGGCATAATGTCATCACAAGACTCTAAATTACTGTAATTTAAAATAAGTATTTTATATGTTTTATTTAATACCACGCTGTTAAAACTGCTAACTTTCTTGTTGTTGTCCTGCATATAAAATAGTGAATTGTACCACCTTGGTAGCTGGAAAAAATGTGATAATTAGCAGAAAATTTTTAAAACGTAACAGCGATATTATTGATACAGTAAGCATTTCAGGCTTGATTCAAAGACTGAAATCTGTAGGGACTGCCAGAACACTTCTAATCAGATCCATATGGAATAGTTCACAATCTCCATAAATACACAATATGGAAAGGAGTCTCGTACAAGATTGCACACAGTAATGTTTTAGATATTGCTCATGATTAACTCTGAAGAGAGCCTCAGTTCAAAGGTGATTATATGGTCCCCTGGCCACCTTTTTAACTTAAGCTTTAATGCTAGTATTTAGCGTTAGTATGGTTTTGTATGTAGAGCAACATGGTTTTGTCTTCATCATGTGAACCTGTGAAAAGTTTTCAGGAGCCATTCTGATAATGAGAGTTGCAATCTCCAATCAGGCACGATATTCTCAGTTTGCCTCCCCGCTGTTCAGGGGGTACCGATGAAGTTGCTTTAAATGGAAAGCGTCTGTTCTTCCTCTGAACCCCTCACACCAGAACAGATGGGTGGAACTTGGAACATGGAAGGTTTTACCTCAGAGGTGGTAACAGTGAAGCCACTCATTAACACTGAATTTACCACTTCGTTAGCAACATTGCTTCCTGTTGAGAAAAGCTAATACAGGCTCTCAAATTGACTAAGCATATATTTGTCTACCTCTGCAGTAATACAATGAGGAAAACGCAAATCTTTCAGGCAAAATTGGCTTACTAAATTTCTTCTAAGCTTCTTGTGAACACTTTTATACTCTGCTGCCTGACACTGTATGAAGCTCACACTGTTCAGTTGTAAAACTGTTGGAGCTTTTGTGCATCCTTAGAGGTTTCACTTCTTTTAATTGACTTTTGCATTACTGGTTCTTAGTGCATGTTTGCACTGCCCGTTTCGAACTTGTGTACGTGATGTAAAGGCTCCTGCTGGGTGGTGCATTATCACCATTTTAGGGTGATAGCTTTGAATATGATCTTACTGAAAGTCTTTATTATGGTGGAAAATGACCCATCTGAAAACAGCAAAGAAATGCAGAAATCTAAGAAATGGGAAGATGAGAAACTAGGGTGTCTAGTAGAACATTTGCTTAAAGGTATCTTAAATAATAGAATAAAATATTTCATACACTTTAAGCATTTATTATGTGTCTGAGATGAGCTTTGCTGTATTTCTAAGTTGGCTAGTTCAATGACTGCGTAGCAAAGGAAACACTTTTTAATGGCAAATTTTTTTCGTAGTGTTTCTACCCCAAATATAGTTACTTTTATCTTCAAAATAGTAATTAATTGTATTAAATTAAGGTTTCTATTTTACAAGCTTAAATGAGATTAAAGTATTTGTGTTGTCCTTTTGCTGATTTGAAACAAAACAAGCACAATAACAGAGAATTTCCATGAGGCCGTAGCTAGCTTTGAAGTTGTGGATAGCTATCACAATATTGAATTGGAAAACAAATAGAAACGCTGGACTCATTTTAGAGTGTGACGTATAAAGATGAAAGTGATGTCGTTTAACCAGGTTGTTTTCTCTCTTTAGGAAAAAAGGATGTCAAGCGTGGTCTTCCTTGGTTTCGATGAAGGACCATTTCAGGGAGCCATGGATATTAGTTGTGAGTTATAACATCTTAATTCAAAGAGTCTAGGTAATGACTTCTTTTAACGGAGCTCTATTCAAAATGTTAATTAGTAACTGAAACTATGTATGTGGTGGCAGGAATCAAATCCCCCCAAAAGATCAAAGCGAATATTGTTCTTTAATGATAAAATATGTGATTTCTGTAAAATATAGATAGATGTTTCTGGCTCCTAGATGGATGTTTTAATGCCTTGTGCTTACTGTGTTCTGAGGACCTATGTAAGAGGTAAATGCCATGGTAGGCTTGAGTTCACACTCCTGTTGAACACTGAGTTTCATGTGTAGGCAACTCCTTTGTGCTCACTAAGCATTGGGTAAATGATTTTGTATATGAATAAATGTCACTTGTAGAAAGACATTTTTATGTACACAAGGCTTCCCAGAGAGAATTACTATGTAGTAGTTCTCTGTACTAGTAGATACTATTATTGTCATGTTCTGGATTCAACATGGTGATTTCCTCTGGTAGGTAAATCCTATTTAAGTGTTTCTTTCTAATTGTGGGGCTTTTTCCAGTTTTAAGAAGATGCTGTTTTATTTGCTTATCATTTAAAATCGCCTTACAATGTAAGCAGGATCTGATTTATTTATTTTAAAGCAAGCAGTCCTTTTGTGAGAAGGGAATGAGAAGGCATTTAATTTTTTCAGTGAGTTTGATCCTTTGCTATGTCTCTATCAGTAATCAGATGTTCAGAATCAGCTTAGTGGTGTTTTCTCCTTTAATATCAAAGTAAAAAATTTCTACAGGCTTCTGTGTAGCATCAGGTCAGTTGTATACAAGTACTTTGAAAAAAATGATACCTTGAGATATGTAAAGATTATTTTAGTTTCCTAGGTGCTAAAGGGAAGTATGGGTTGGGGGGGCAGTTTAAGCACTAAAATGAATAGCAGATTTCTAAGTAGCCTTTACTGCTAACTTGTTTTACCTCTAGAAAACAACTAAAGATAAACTGTCTTTTTGTTAACGTACGTGTAGAATGTATTTGCATGGGTTTTGACAGTCTCGTTTCCCCCATCTTGCTTGCATGTAGGTATTCAGTCTTTTTTGAACTGGGATGCTAGGCAGTGACTTGTTTACTGTATGGTTATTAATATAGCATAGCAAAAAAGTGTATTTTTTTAATTGCTTCGTTGATTAACTTTAAATATGTCTTGAATATCCTAAATGAAAAAATACATTTTTAAAAGTTCAAACATATTTTTAGATTACAGTGTGAAGAAGGGTGATCCCAAAGAAAACTGTAAATTAAAATGGCCATTATTTATTTCTGTGATTGCCTGATTCTTTTCTTCGTTTCCTTTTTTTAGTATAAATGTACTTAATGGACAGACCAGCAATATGGATGACTTAGAGATAAATACTGAAGTCACTGGTGCTAAAGAAGAAGAAGAAATCCTATGTGATGATAATTTCATATCTGAGGAAGAAGGTGGCATTCCTAAACCACAAGAGAGCGACACGTCATTTCAGAAGAACAATACATTGACTCTGCCTGAGGAGCCATCAAGGGACAGATCTGAAAAAGCCTTAAGTGGAGGCCAGACTTCTCTATTTATACACACTGGTGCTCCTACTGTTTCTAGCGAAAACTTTATCTTGTCTAGAGGAACTGCTGTTAATGGACCAGTTTCACACTCCACCTCAACTAAGACTTCCATTATGAATAAAGGCAGTGTTTCGTTAACCGCTGGACAGCCTGTAGGTCATCACACAGATTCCTGTTCAACTTTGACAGTGGTTCATGATCTTCAGCTGCCTGCAAAGAGTACAACACAGAAATCAAATCAGCATCCAGTTTTATTTTTGTTACCTGATGTAGCACATGCTAAGAACCTGACTCATTCCATTAAAAATCTACCTACCTCTGCTTCAATTGGTTGTGATTCACAGAAATCAGTAGGAAATAGTGTAGATAGCACTTTAGTAGGCCAAGTAGAAGGTTGTGAGGATGATAAAAATTTACTAGTAAAAGACGATTGTGTCGATACATTAACAGGCATTTCCTCAGGTACAGGTGGTTTCAGATCAGGATGTGATCCCAGCTGGGATCCACAAAAAGAGTTTATACAGTTTCTTATGACAAATGAAGAAACAATAGAGAAGTCTCCCATTCACTGTAAAGTAGGCTTAGAAAAAAAGCGAAAAAGGAAAATGGATGTTAGTAAAATAACACGCTATACTGAAGACTGTTTTGGTGATACAAGTTGTATTCCTAGTAAATCGAAACTATTAAATGTTGACTTCTTAGAGCAGAATGAGGAGCTACAAATAGTAGAACCGCAAAAATATTCATTGAGTAAAGTAAAGCCTGAATCCACAGATGAAGAGCTGGAAGCTGTTGATGCTATCCAGCAGCTCATTTATAGTCCCAGTAGTAACTGTGCAGAAGATACTTCTCCTGTTCACACTAGCACTTTTCTTTCCAATACTTTAAAAAATAAATGTGAACAGAATGATTCTGAATCGCCATCTACTTTCAGTACCGATGAACCATCATTTTATCCCTGTACAAAGTGCAATGTGAATTTTAGGGAGAAGAAACATCTGCATAGGCATATGATGTACCATTTGGATGGGAACAGTCATTTCCGACATCTCAATGTCCCCAGGCCCTATGCATGTAGGGAATGTGGAAGGACATTTCGAGATCGTAATTCACTTCTTAAACATATGATAATTCACCAGGAAAGAAGACAGAAACTGATGGAAGAAATACGTGAGCTGAAAGAGCTTCAGGATGAGGGTAGGAGTGCACGGTTACAGTGTCCACAGTGTGTATTTGGTACCAATTGTCCCAAAACGTTTGTGCAGCATGCAAAGACCCATGAAAAAGATAAAAGATATTATTGTTGTGAGGAATGCAATTTCATGGCTGTGACAGAAAATGAACTGGAATGCCATCGAGGGATCGCTCATGGAGCAGTAGTCAAATGTTCAATTATCGGTAGCGACATGTCCCAGAGGAAAACACAGAAAAAGGCATCCTTGAAAGATCCGTATTTAGGATCCTCAAAAAAGTCATCGACATATATGTGTAAAATGTGTCCATTTACTACTTCAGCTAGAAGCATTTTAAAAAAACACATGGAATATTTGCATCCAGCGTCATGCATTGATCCATTTGGTAGCCATCTTAGACTAGAAAAAAGAAAAGGCAGCATAATAGAAGAATCTTTAGATTTTGGTAGCAGGACAAAACAGTTGATCAAACAATCTTCTACTTTTCCAAAGAACTCTGTTTTAAAACAGGATGTAAAAAGATCATTTGGCTCTACTTCACAGTCCAGTAACTTCGCAAAACTTCACAAGAGACCCTACAGGATACAGAAGGCTCGGAAAAGCGTTTCACAGTCATCTGTAAGTGTGTGCAATCTAAATTCTACAAACAAGACTTTTTTTATTAGAAATAGCATTGAACAGAAACCTAAATATTTTCATCGAGCAGCAAAGCAGAAAGCTAGTGTCAAAACAAGTGGTAATTATTTATATAGACACAAATATGAAAACTACAGGATTAATAAAAAATCTAGTGACTCTTATCCTTTGTGTTTAAAAAAGGAGGAGTCCAACTCTGTCAGTTCTTTACATTTACTTTCTTCATCAAATAGTCCCCGTAATGATTGTTTTGTCATGGATTCGAATAATGATTGCAAAAGGGCAGAAGGCTATAAAGATCGTAGGCATGTAGCTGTAAAAAGAGTGGTTAAAGAATCCAAGAGGGAAGGCTCTGTTACAGGAGATGATATGGATTGCTATCCAGATTTTCTGCATAAAATGACTGTTGTTGTTTTACAGAAACTTAACTCTGCTGAAAAAAAAGACAGCTATGAAACGGAGGATGAAAGTTCATGGGATAATGTTGAACTATGTGATTACACTACACAGTCTGTGGAGGATGAATCTTACAGTGACATTAATCAGGAGCATGTAAACCTATTCCCCATATTCAAAGGTAAAATGGAAGATCATGAAGCTGGTGATAAATCTTCGCTTAGTTATGAGCAGAATGATGGCTTTTATTTTGAGTATTACGAAGATGCTGAGGGTACTAACTTCCTGCATGATTTGCATGATCCTCAGAGTTTAGAAAATGTAGGATCAGCATTGCCAAAGCATAATTCAGTTTTCCACTGGACTGATTTGTCACTTGAAAAGAAGTCCTGCCCATACTGTCCAGCAACCTTTGAAACAGGTGTTGGATTGTCCAATCATGTCAGAGGACATCTTCACAGAGCTGGACTAAGCTATGAAGCCCGTCATGTTGTTTCACCAGAACAGATAGCAACAAGTGACAAAATGCAACATTTTAAAAGAACTGGAACAGGAACGCCTGTTAAACGTGTTAGAAAAGGTAAGTTGTGTTGTTTTCTGTTCTTTTTTTTTTTTTAATTGGGTATAAAGTAAAGGGGAGAAAGGGATTTATTGAGCACTAAACAAGACTTGCTTTATCTTGTTGTAAAGCTTCTCTTGTTCTTGTGATTTGCTATTGTAATGTTTAACTGTATATAATTGTCAAAAAACATGAAAATTATTTTCTTTGTAGCGATTGAGAAATCTGAAACTTCCTCTGAGCATACGTGTCAGCTCTGTGGAGGCTGGTTTGATACTAAAATTGGATTGTCTAATCATGTGCGAGGACACCTGAAGAGGCTTGGCAAAACCAAGTGGGATGCACACAAGTCTCCGATCTGTGTTCTGAATGAGATGATGCAAAATGAAGAGAAGTATGAAAAAATTCTAAAGGCTTTGAACAGTCGCCGCATTATTCCCAGACCATTTGTTGCTCAGAAATTTGCATCAAATGATGACTTTTTATCTCAGAATGTTATACCTCTTGAAGCATACCATAATGGCCTAAAGACTGAAGATACATCTGTGTCTGCATCAGAGGAAGAAGGGCTGAGTTTCCTAAATGAATGTGATGAAACAAAAGCAGTACTACATGATGGGAAAAAAAATCAGTCACTCACACTGATAGAACTCCTGAAAAATAAGAGGTTAGGAGAAGAAAGGAATCCTGATATTTCTCCTCAAAAGATTCATAATCAAACTGCAAGAAAGAGGTTTGTTCAGAAATGTGTTCTTCCATTAAATGAAGACAGTCCATTGATGTATCAGCCACAGAAAATGGACTTGACTATGCAGTCAGGTAAGAAGATGTTTCTATGTGTCTTGACAACATTTCCAAAAAGTCCTTTAATTCATTGAAAATGTACGAGTGTAGAGTATTTTATTTGGGATTCTGTTCATTTAATTCTTGTTTCATTTCCAGAGGACGCTGACTGCAGAGGTAGCACAGCAAATTTTTCTGACATGTTTTTCCTAAAGTAAAAAAAAAAAAAAAAACCTCAGCAGCGCTGAGGGGTTTTTGCGTGGAACATGGTTCCTGTTCTGCATATAGCTGGGCGTACAAATTCAAAGCGGACACAAAATGAGCCTCAGTAAGGAAGAAGACACATCCTGCAATAACAAGTTGAAGTGTCCATGCATATTTGGTAGACTAACAGTTCTGAAATGTTTGGGCTTGTAACCTGGTTTCTTGGCATTAAAACAGCTGGTTTGGGAACTACTTCATTTAAATCTTTGAGGTTTGTGCAAAGCAGCGTTTGTTCAAACTAACAGAACTGTTGATACCATTATAAATGCATAATATTCCAAATTGATGAATCACTGTCAACTGATTTTGATGGTTTTAGGCAAACACACGCTTACAACATAGATTAATTCTTGTTTGTTTCAAAATTGCGGCTGCTGTGAGAAACTGATGCTTGTTTAGGGCCTGACTATCCTGAGTGAAGACCTGTGCTGGTTCAGGCTTTGCTGGAATACAGTTGTAGCCAGCAGGTTTCTAATGCACAGCCCCTGACTGATACGGACAGACATTGCCCCTCCACTGAGAATTGTGCTAATGAAACAATTCTATAATCAACTTCCTAGATACTCTGTGTACTAATAGGGGAGGTTTCGAGAGTGGTGTTTTTAACTTACTTGTCACGTAAGAGTTACTTCGAGTCTTGGGGAATTCTTACAACCTCCTTTTTAATGTGTCTGTACAGCTTGCATTTACCTGTTTCTTGTTTGGACACCACCTTGTAATGCTGCAGGATTCTTTAGACAGGAGCAGGATCTTATTTTTATACCCCTGACTTTTTTGGTTCTGTTGGCTTTCTTGTTATCACCCAGGGCAGGTTAGTAAAACTGGCAGTGCCTAGTACATTTTCACCTATATTCTTCTCTTCCTTTAAACAAATAAAAACAGCAGCAGCAATCCAATGTACTCAGATGTTCTTTTAGGGCACTACAAAAGTGTGGCAATCAATTTCTTAACAAAGGTGGCTTTCTAAAATGACATAGTAGAGGTGGGATGGAATTACGTTTAATGTCTTCTGGACGTCTGTGGTTGTCCTTTAAAATAGGAGATTGTTCAATAAAGGAAGTGTATCTTTGACAGGCTTAATGATTTGAAAAACAATACTAAAGGAATAGCTTGCCAAACCTGACACTGTGTATTGCTTTTCTGTTTAATATTTACTGCTGAATACTAGGTAGCATCTGTTTGGTTGTGATGATCAACCAGGTAAAAATAAACATATGCTTGCATAGTACTAACAGTTATGAATGGGGCCCTATAATTATCTGTGGCTGAGGTAACAGAATTTGACAACTAACGCACTGTGCCAGTTGAGTTAATAAGAAAATATTTAACATCAAGTTGAAATTCTTCTGTTTTCCCTAAAAAGGCAATATTTCTAATTCTGGTTTTAGTTTTTAAAAAGGTTTTTACCAACCAGGTGTTCTTCTTCTGTAACTTGCCTGAAAAAACAGCATGTCTTCTGTGGGCTGCTGGAGAATAGGATTCTTTCTTTCCTGCAAAGAGAGGCTTTCCAGCTGAGTAGTTTTGGCTTTTCTATTTTTTCTTCTAGTAATTTATTAGTAGTGAACTTGAAATATTAGTTGTCCAAAACAATGTATCTTTGGTAAAACGAAGGGAGAATTCACAGTATGGTGAAGCTGAGCAGGGAATAAGTTATATTGGTTTCTTTGTCTGGTAAGTGAGGAGTTCAGTATTGTTTCACTGTTTTCCTGTGATAAATAGCATGTTGCTTTGTTGATCATTATTTAGCACAAAGGTTTTAGCAAAAAACTTCAAATCATTAACTTTCATTATCGATTGCGCATCTAAAGTAATGAACAGAAAATGCACTGAACAAAATGTTTTGTTTAACAGCTGTTCAGTGGTGTGTTTTACCACCTTTTTATCTGAATCTTCAACGGCAGCCTAATGTAGTATTGAGCTCTTCAGTCATATGGGTAAAACACAAATTTTAATTACCACTTTGTCAACTAGACTTTCAAAATTCTCTGTATTGAAAATGTTGCAAGCTCTGAAATTTCAACAGAATTGTGATACTCAAATTGCAGGATTGTTATTTTGGGATTAGAGCTTCATAATGTGGAGATCTGTAGGAACTTGGTAGTAGGTATTAAATGCAGAGTAGCCTAATGGGCTCAAGTTGCCTCCTTTCTGTTCTTTTTCAAATAACATGGTTTGGCTTAAAGCACTACTTGGAAAACTAATAATGGTTAACTTGGATCCTTCTAATATACTAAACAATCGCGTCAATGCAGTGAATATATTTTAAACCATCTTTATTGCAGAAAACTTTTTACAACGCTTTGAGAATTTCATTTTTTGAAGAGAGAACTGGATTATAGTTTTCTTTTGAATGATAGGTATGCCTGTGAAGCTTAGAACGTGTGTGCATTGCAATACGACGTTTACAAGTGCTGTTAGCCTGTCCAACCACTTACGCGCTTATGCACGAAAGAAGAGTGCTGGACTTTTGACTGGGACAGGTATGTTTTGTTACAGATGTAAAAGCAAGTCTGTCTATGATACATTTTCCTCATCAGACTGGACAAAAGCATATGTTAATTCAAAATAATTTTGAAGCTTCTGCTGGTAAACAATTTATTTGCCATAAAACTTCAGCAACTTTTAAGAAAAGGTATGTTGCTGTTGTCCACTCTCATGTCTGATTTTCATTCTTACTCATTTATTTTGGATCCAACACTTAAGGTATGTAAGCAAAACTAAGAGATGGTCACTTAAATTCATTCTCTTACAATATCACAACTTCCAAACCAGCTAGCTGGCCTTCTAATGAAGTGTTTGAAAGTACTTCAAAAAGGAGAGGAAAAAAAAAAAAACCCCAACAAACAAACTTCACAACAAACCAACAAGTAACTTTTACAATCTAGTACATCTAATTACTACAAATCCTGTAGTTAAAATAGGAAGAGCAAGTAATTCTACAGTTTATTTCTAACAACATATTGTATGTAGTTGGTTTCGTTTCTTGTTTGGCTCAGAACCCAAAAACTACCTGGTCTGACATGAAGTGAGTGTACTTACAGCATTTGCCACTGCTATTAATGTGTTTTATTAAAACACACTTCATTTTGAAATTCCTCTGATATTCCATATTTTGACTCTTTTTCCAAAGACCTGCAGTTTGCTTGGCTGTAGGCAATTTCTGAGTTTACTTGAGTTATTGCTGAGATTAGTGGGACTTAGTATGATCAACAGCAAATTGGGGAGCAGAGATGGAATATAGTGAGGAAAATTCAGAGGTAAAAAGTGTGGAATATTCAGTAATTAAACAATCAATTTTCTGTGTCAACAAGCACAGACTTTTATATAATGATTTGGAAAAATGCATAATCCTTTTATTTATCTGCAGATGTAATTCATTATGATAAGAATGACAAACTGAATTTCAAGATTTCTCTGCAGAAGGCTAAGAAATATTTTTACAGACTGGGCCTGCAGCTGCCAGGACTTACATTATACTGAGTTAATGCTGTAACAAAGTAGATTTAGGAGGAAGTCATCAGATGCAGTAATATGCAGCGTGGAGGAGTGTATACCTTTAGTTAGTCATCCTGAAAGTTTTCATATTTACTCAGTAGAAAGCTGATGATAGTGGACTTCACTTACCACTGCTGTGATATTAGCCCTGCAGTAAGTTACTTTGCTTATATACCTACTGGTGAAATATTTTTCAGTAGCTGTATTTAAATTGCACGTTAAAATCTGAACAATAATTCAATGGAGGAGACACTGTGGCAAATGGGATAGTAGTCAGAGATTGGATCCTGGACAAGCTCCATGTACCTCAGCTTGCCTTTTGCTAAATGGAAAAAGTGAAGGTAGCTTGTTAAGGTGCTTTCAGGGATATTTGGGTTGTTTTCGTCAAGAAATGTATTTTGCTAGCAAAGTGATAGCACACTCAGCAGAGCAGTTGCCCCTTTCTTTAAAAGAACTGAAAGAAAACTCACGAGTCTTGTATCATTGGACTTAGAAGTTTGTTTAAAATTAGGTTAGAAACAAAGCTTAAAAAAAAAAAAAAGGTTAGAAATAAAACTTTAAAAAAATCATCTTTTGATCTCAGAAGCTGGAGCTGGTCCAGATAAATAGCCATGTGGATAAAGGCCTCTCACTGAAACGAGTGACTTAGAGAGGCTTAAGTTCTAGCTGTAACATTATGCAACTAATGTATTAACTTAGTCATTACCATTAAAACTGTTGTAACTCTGCAAAGTTTGTAAACTTTGCTTGTTGACTTTTCATTCAAGCAAGCTCAATGCAAAGCTTGTAGACCAGAAAATACACTTTTAAACAGTGGTGGTGTTTAATGTTCCACTTTATATTTTAAGTTTTGTGCAGAGATTTTAATGCAAGATTTCACTAGCACACACTAGTGTTAAACTTCACTATGAGTGTTGCTCTTGGGGAGATCTCAGGTTTTCTTGTTAAAAAATGGTGCCAGTTGAGAGCAATTTCGAGATGTCTTCAGTTTGGCTTCAGCCTGGAACTTGTATGGAGACAATGAGGATACATTTATACAGATTCTTTCTTCTGTTTTCAGGAAGCCTTTCTTATATCTTCTAAAGTAAACAGAACTACTGAAAAGAAATCACGTTGGTTAATATTTGTCTTGGTTTATTGCTGCAATTAAATAATTGCGTGTAAACATGAATGCTGTAATTCTTTCATTTGGCAATTGTTATGGGAGCTAGGCATTACGGTTTAGTAAGAGAAATATAGCAATCTCTGCATGTCACCAAAGTGAGACCTTTCCTAGTGCTACATTAGCTTACGTACCAGTAACCACTCAGTTTTTCAGTTTGTCCGCATGTTTTTGATACTGACTATCAGCATATTGCTTTTATAGCTGATGCCCTGCTTCTTCAGAGTCAGTAATTTGATCACATTTAGTTAAATCTAACCTTTTTTTTTTTTTCCCAAAAAACTTGACAGTTTTAGCAGTATAATAGACATAGTTAAGCGTAATGGTGAATTTTGAGAATGAACTCAAGAAAAACATCTTAGAAGTGAGTGTTTATTAAACTTAATTTGTGCCTATAGTTATGCAGTGTGGATCCACTCTATAACAAATGCCTATCTAGGTTCATTTGGATAGTTACTTGCTTATGTATTAGTGCTTGCATGATGGTCTTCAGATGTCTGGCTGGAACATTAATATTGTTGTTGTTATGCGGTCCGATTTTGAACAATGTAATGATTTAATCACTCATCTTGAGTAGACACTCATTTTCTTTTATACCTGTTTTTGATGAATAGCAACATATTAGTGTTTCTCAGAGCATGTGGCAAACTTGCTGCTTTCTTCTGATTATCTTTAAAGCATTGGACAGACCTACACAAAATCTTCAAAGTGCATCTTGCTCTTCTTGGTACAGTTGTATATCCGACTGCCTTC
>NW_009648332.1:14394108-14406976 GCF_000708025.1 Charadrius vociferus | reverse complement strand
TCTTGATACTCTCTTGCACCCTGGCTTTTTACATCTTCTCTTTGTTGACTCTTCACATACTCGGTCTCTTCTTACCAGCTGTTGTCTTCTGGGAATTGCCACTCTCTTCTTTGGTCTTTGCTTCTGTAGATGGACACTGCTTTTTCAGAAGTTTGAAAGAGAACAATAAAATACAGAGCAAGAAGTCTGGCCTTTGAGCCAACAGTATGACTGAGGTAGCAGTTCATGTGGCCACTGTGCTTCCAAATAATTTCTAATACTGTTCTGTCAAAATTATAGCTTTGGGAAGTTTACTGTGGAAGTGTATGCAGCTACAAGAGAAATCTGAGGTCCACTGGCATTGTGTGTCTTTCTTCTGTGCTGTTAGTTATGAGTGATCAACTGGCACAATCAGCTAATTTTTAGTATCCTATAAAATCCTTCAGGGAGCAAATTACTGGAGGAATGTTTTTAATGCATTTTACTGTGCAGTAATGATGAGGATATGGAGCAAGTGATTGAATTTGAAAAATGAGTGAATAAATATACAAGAAAGATAATTAAAGAGTTAAAAATAAGGAATTAGCAGTGTTTTTAAATGGTTCATTAGATCCATTTATGTGTGCAATTATTCAACTTGTGTTAGCTTATATACACTGTGACAAAAGTAATGAAATCTGAATAAAGACCCAGCTTCAGTCTTCCTGAAATGAGAAGTGTTCCATGTTGGGGGACATCAAGAAGTGGAGCATGCAAATTTGCATAAATGCACTTTAATTTTGAACTTCAGACCAAATGTCATGGCATGAAGGACCTCTAATTGTGACTTTGCTAATTCATGTTGTCTTAGGCACGCTCATTTTAGCCTCCTATCTCCATCTGCTTGTAGTCTTTCTTGTTAAGTGGTTGCAGAGGTAAAGAAGGTTTTTATATGCAGCCTTTCTACCTAGCGTATATTTTTCTAAATAGTGTGCTCTGAAATTGAACTTGAGTGCCTCAAGGAGATTCCTCTAAAGTTTAATTGCCTTTTTTTCTTTAATGGGTTGTTTCTCTGTCATGCTGTATCAGAGGTTTGATGAAGTGGTGTAACTGGTTGTTTACAAAAAGTTTTTGGAATAGCAACTAGGAAACACCAGGTGGCCAAACTTGAAGGAAGAAGGCTTCTTCCAAAAAGCATTTTGAGCCTTTATGGAGAATGAAGGATGGTAGTTTGGGAGCTGCGATCACCACAAAGTATGCATTAATGGTAGGTAGTTCCTGCATGTCTCTGGCAATTTGCTGCATTTTCCATGCAGCTTACTAAAGCTAAACTATCCTTGATCTCTTCCTGAACGTGCTACTTTCTGAGGAGGTCGTGCTTTATTGCAGTAAAGACATTGGAAGAACAGTAACTGAGCTCTGGTCAGAACATGGTTCTGCTTTCTTATGGGTGAGGCAGTAGTGTGACTTACTTAATGCTTGGGAAGCACTTCTAAGCGTCATGTCAACAGAGTATTTAAGTGTGCGCATGTGACTTCATTTAAACTTGTTACGCTGTGGATAGACAAAAATGAAGTTATGTGGCAGTTGCTGGTACATGTCTCTAACTGGTGCTGGAATTACGGTTTTCAATCAGCTTTACCCAGATGTTACGGCTTCTCTACTTACTTTCCTGCTTCACTGGAGTAACTTGAAAATGTACTTGTGCTGCGTTGTGTGCCCTAAAATGTGAAGGAATATGTTCACTAGGTCAAAAGACAACGGGAACAAAAAATACCCCTTGCAGAACACAGATTTAGTATTCTTAGTGTTTTCTTCTGTAACAGCTTCTTGCTTGGACAAATCTACTTCCAATCTTCACGAAGTTACTCTGAGAATGCATTGAGTGGTCTCAACTTTTTTTCTTGATGTCTTTTTCTGTCCTTTGGTTTGTAAGTTCTCTATCTAGAGCCTTCATCATAAATGGATCAGAGAAGATACCTATTTTGTTTTCCTTGTTTTCTCATTGTTCTTGGGAAAGGTACCTTTCAAGGAAGTAGAAACTACCTCTCCTGGTACATTATGGCGGTTTCTGTTTGTGTTGCTGTCTGTTTGATTGCACAGTAAATCAGAGGGGTTTTTTTCTTCGAAGATTACACACACACAAAACCATTATGTTTCAGGAACTCTGTTGCAGAAGACCAATTCTGGTCTAGTAAGAAAGTGAAAGCTCTCTGAAATGCTTGGGATGTATGTGAGTAGAATCAGATTTCTTGATGGGAATGAATGTCTTAAGCTTGCTAACATGAAGGAAATAAGCAAATTCTTGTTTCAAATGCATGTAGGCTTCTCTAGAAGGAGCCTGCTGTCTACTGCTTTTTTTTTTTTTTTTGACTCGTATCAACTGGCATCAACTAACTGACATCAGATGAAACTCATGGATGTGTTTGCATTTGGATGATACTGACTTGTGTTTCCCTTGTTCCCGTGATGTTCTGCAAAATCAGCAACGGCAAAACTTTTGCTGGAATAGCTGCTTCAGATAAGTCGCCCCTCATGCAAATAGTTCTCTTCAGAGAATGGGTGTCTGGGTTTCAGTGTTTTATCTGCTCACATTTCTGGTGATGTTGCTACCGATTTTGCGGTATGTAAAGTATTTATACTACTTGCTAGTTCCTACAGCCTAACAGATAGTTAGCTTTTTTCTTCCTAATTATATGAACAACGTGCTTTTGATGAGAGCATAAAGCATTAAGAACCCTTTACCTATTCACTTTCCCTGAAGTTGTCTTGGCCATTTCTATCTATCCCTCCCCCGCCACCTTGGGTTACTGGCTTTATATCCACATTGCTTTCATTGTTGCGATCAGAAAAAATGCTGTTAAGCTTCATCTTCCTAATGATGGCTTGACCCAGGGTCTGAAGGAAGTCTTTTTAGGTTTGTATCTGCTTTCTGCTTGTTTGATTAGTGCTCTGGTACCTTCAAACCACAAAAATTTCATTCTAACTTTTCTAGATACTGTAGGAATCTTTAAATGTGGGGTGGAACTGGGGAATGTCTGGTGTATCTACAAGTTAAAAGTTTGGCTACAGGGTAAAAGCTTGAGAGGTGCTCATTTGGAGGACATAAGAAAAATGAAGGATGCAATCAAGACTGTGTGTTCTTTAAATCAGCATGTTTTGCCTCACCAGGTGATTGATGTCTTATGTTTCAGAATGCGAAGATGTTTATCCTTCTGTTTTATATTACAGGAGTCAAAGCTTAGACAAGTGTAACAATTTTTTAGTTTTACTGTTAAGATGCTTCAGTAGTACAGCATTATGCGGTTTTGCTATCAAGAATACCACTTGTTACTGTCTTTCAGGCTTCTGTGGAGTTTTAGTGTTGGTGTCTTGTGTTTTGGGAGAGAGAATAGCTAGATACACTTCTCAGTTCAAGCAGTCCCAAACTACTTGTTTTTTTCTTGAGCTTTATCAGCTGTTTTGATCATAACAATATTAACTTGGTTTAATCCCCTCATCTCCCACCTTTGGCTGCTTCTTAGAATCTCCAGGTTTTGTTACAGATTCCTATTACATCTGTTGATGGGAAGTACAGACCTCAGTGCTAACTGAACCCATTTGCTATGCGTTTCCTGTGCACACACATTATTTTCATACATAGTTTCAAATGTTTAGACTGAATTTAAAAAGTGGCCTTGCCATCCCTGTTGAATGTCTTAATACCAGCTCCCACTGCCAAGGATTAATACATAATTTTTGTAAGAGGCATTAGAATTCAGACAAGAGTGAGGGGGAAGCTTCATTTGAAATTCTTAGAATAAAAGGACAAGTTTTTGCTTTACATTGAAAACAAATGACAGGTGTTTTATTCAAACTAGAAATTCTTGATTATATTAGCTGAAAGCTACAGCTTTGTGAAGTTGCAGCTTGGTTGAACATGAGTGGTCTTACGATGGTCCTTGAACTACAAAACAAGTTCCAAGATTTTGACAGCGTTTCATGCATGAAAGGGAATTTCCAGTGGTGCTTTGCTTCTGTGTAGTTCTGCAATAGGTTAGTAGGGGCCTGTTGATACTAAAACAACAGTTTAATGCTGAATGTCAATTATCTAGTCTTTTAAAGAGCAAGCGCTGTGCTAAACAAAAAAAAAAATAGCTTCATGTGTTTTGCCAGTAAATTTCTTAGAACACACTGTAATTGTTTTGGATTTACATTATAATTAAATGTAGAATAACAAGGAGGTAGATGTCTTTTCACTACTGCTATAGGGGATGCTTACTAAATATCTGGTTAACGCTCACTGAAGTTTCACTTTCACATGTGGAAATTTCTCTTTTCTTAGCTTTAGACTGTAAGCAAAAGAAGTCAAGGTCAAGATCTGGAAGCAAGAAAAAAATGCTGCCATTACCTCATAGTGCTGATGAAGTTTACATACTCAGATGCAGGTACACGGGGTTATTTTCATTGGAAGAACACATTCTTAAGAGCTTGCTAATTTTAGTCGTGGGGAGAATTAAGATTGTATCCTGTAAATGTGTTTGTGATTAAATTGAATAATAAGGGGGGGAGGTAATTGCTTATTTTCATTAATTTGAACAAGAGGACTTGAATCAGTCATATTCAGGTACTAGGTTGCCAGCTGCTTCTCTAGCTAAAATTTCTTTGGTCATAGAATCATAGAATGGTTTAGGTTGTAAGGGACCTTAAAGATCATCTAGTTCCAACCCCCCTGCCATGGGCAGGGACACCTTCCACTAGACCAGGTTGCTCAAAGCCCTGTCCAGCCTGGCCTTGACGTGTCTGAATAATATTCTGCCCTTCAAAAGAAGCCTTACGTAAGAACAACAGATTGCTGTTGCTAGTGTTAAAAAAGTACAAGTGTAAGTTGTATAAACTGCAAAGGTTTTGTGCTCACAGTTACTATAAAGGAACTCAGTTACTGAGGTTTTCAGCGAAAATATGTAGAAGCAAACCTCAAGAAAATTGAGACTTTCCACCTAATGTCTGTCTCTTAGAATTTTTCAGTAGAGCTTGATATATCTTGATGGAATAATTTTGATATTTGCATAGGTTTTGTGGTCTGGTCTTTCGAGGACCTTTGTCTGTTCAAGAAGACTGGATAAAGCACTTGCAGCGACACATTGTCAACGCAAATCTTCCACGGACTGGAGCTGGCATGGTTGAAGTTACATCACTACTTAAAAAGCCTGCTTCGATTACTGAAACTTCGTTTTCTTTACTGATGGCAGAAGCAGCATCATAGAACAAGGAAACATTTTGAATTTTAATTGGATGTAAATTTGAAATACTTTGTCATTTTTTAAAATAAATTGCTACACTAAATTATGTTTATAAATGCTAAAGACAGAAAAATAGAGGAAGCGGATTACAGTAACATCAAAATAAATTGAATACTTAACAGTTACAGTAAGTAGTCTTTATATTTTATATAGGGTGGAAGATGTGTTTTTAAGGTTTATTATGTTTTTTGTCAGTTACCGTGTTCACTATCAGTACAAGACCATTACATGTATGGCAGCCATTTTTAAATTGTTGCACATGAGTACTTAAAAGACAGATTTTAATAAAAGAAAAGAAACCTTGTTCTCTTCAGTGTTACCCAAATCAAGGCTCTGTTTATTCCAAAAAGAATTACATAGTAAAATAAGATATTATATTTTGTTTGTATGTATGTAGTGTTTTGTATAATACCAAGAACTGCTAATACAATTTACTCAACTTAGGGCATTAAATATCATGTACTTCATAGTTCAAGAGACTGTTTCATTCAAATAGGGCAATTAGTACTATTCTATCTAGGTGTGTAAGTGTTTTTTTTAAATCACATGAGGCTTTTTGTACTAAAAAGTGGAGGGAAACTTGTTTAAACAAATTTCTAAGAGAAATATGTACATAATACTGGAAATTTGTGGTAAGGAAATATTCTTTACTTCAGTTGCATTTCTCACTGACAATAAAGTGGTGCATCCATGCTACCTCCTACTTGTCAACAAAGATGGTATTTACCCTTATGTTTTTGTATCATAGTAGATTCAATCCAACTTTCTTTATTACCGAGCATCTTTTTGTTAACAAGTTTGTTTCTTTATGATGATTTACTTAAAGTCTGACTTGCTTACAGAAGTTTGCCTCTCTACTATTTTATTTAACACTGTAGAAATGTACTAATAAGCATTGCTCACTACACGGTTAGAGTAGACTTTTCATTTATAATTCTGTTTAAAAGATTGATCATTTTAGAAAATTCGAACACAGATTGAAATGTTTCTACATATGAAGAGAATGTTTACAACTTAAATTTTAGAGCTTGTTTTGGATGTGATTATATGTATGAAAACTGTAACACTATGCTCATGCTAAGGACCTACTTACAGAATTACTGAAATAAATGTGCTGTGAGGATGGAAATATGGTGCAGGTGTCTTGGTCATGATAAATTGTGTTTGTTCATTTAAACTGTTTCAGAACATGATTTTTGTTTAAATCAAATCAGATTCCTCTACAAATCGATTTTGTATGCAAGTAACATTTCATTTTACTCATATAGGGTAACAGATACTGTAGTTAAGCCAAGGATATGCATTGATATTTTCTTTATATGTAAATAAAGTTAAAAGCAGTTAAAACAAGAGGAGTATTTTGGTAGAGTATATACATACCTCACTGCCAGTGAAATTGCTTTCCTATGGTATATCTCCTTACCAGAAAAATCTCTAAATAAAAAGGTTTAAAGAAAATCTAAATGTCTATAATGTGAAGCATTTATTTGCATTGTGTGAATTAAGTTTGTGAAATTGATTTGTCTTGCTTGAGATTAGAATCTTCTCATGATCTTAAGTGAAAGTACATTTACTTGCAATAAACTGACTTGTTCACAGACGCATTACACTTGATTGGTGGAAAATATGAATAACTGTCTGTCTTCCTGTATGTGCGCAGTTCCGAATTAACACATGAGGCTTGTTAATGTCCTGGTACAATAGATGGGCTAAAAATGCACCGCTGTGCAGGACAGTCCTGAGATGAGGTCATCCTAGCTCTGTCAAGGCTATCATTAAATTAGTGCTATTGGGTGTTTTACTGTGCAAGTTGCTACATATAACTTTAGCTGTATTGTCAACATTCATTCCCCCTCCCCCCCCTTTTTTTTTTAACTGGAAGGTCTATATCAGTACATTGAAAGGCTGGAGGAAAAAGACGCTTTAGAGATTTTAGGAAAGATAGCTGCGATGTTGAAGTGTATTGCAGACAAATGATGTTTATGCAGACTAACAGATTTCTAAATTTGTGGATGATTCTGGGATTTTTTTATATGCTGTGAAAATGGAAGATTTAAAGGAATGTGGTGAAACAGAGTAGAGGGAAGTGATCAAATCACCTTGAATGTTTATAATGCTTTAATAGAGTGCTTGTTTACCCTGCTCACCAAAAAAAGGTGCTTGTGAGAGCACCATGTTTTGTGGCTGTTTAACAGATGAAAAAAAAAAAAATCAATTAAGTGCAAATGATATTTATCTAGTATTGTTAAGAATGCTTGTAAGGTGAAGCCATACCGTGTGGACTTTAGCAGTAGCAAAAAACTCTATTAGGTTCATAATAATAAAAACCCTTGTTAATTCTATTTAATTCATTAAACCCCAACAGTGAGCCGCTTTGTGTAACACTAAAATGCAGAGTTGTGTCTGAAGAGCAGGGAGCTCTGGATCTGATTAGTTTCCAAAATGCAATTCTTTTGACAAGGAGCAGCAGTTTTCAGTGGCAGCCCTTTCTGAGTGGGGGCACTGGAGCTGTGTGCCCTGCTTGTGTCAAATCCTTGACAATATAGTCTGAAATATATACAGAAGTTTTGGAACTCTTCTGATTAATTATTAATTGCATATATGGTTGATACAGTCTGAATGATCTTCTCCTTAAAAAAAAAAAAATAATAACAGGGTAGCCTTAAGCTTTCTTTAGCCACTAGTCCCCATGTGGGGCTATTTGTTTTCATGGTTTCTGTTGTTTGGAAATAGAGATGTTCTGTCGCTACCTACAAGGAGATATAAATCCTCCTTTCCAGAGTCGTAGAGATTCTAAATAATATGGTAGAAGAGAGTTAATCAAACCAGTCACTTTATTATATGAATCTCATGTCTTGAGATGCATGGCTTGAGGGTCGCTATGGCAGTCTGTGCTGAAGAGCTGGACTTCCAGAATTGCACAGATAAAGAGGAGCGTTAGTCTGTTCACATTAGCTAGATTGCTTTGGGGTAAAGGCTGCAGTGGCGTAGTGATTTTTGTTGAGTTGATTTTGGTTCGTTATCACAATCTTAGGTGTTTCTGGAGTTACCCTAGGTTCTGGTAAAGCTCTCTTAAGTGGCAGCTTCTGGAAAATGACGAAGGAATTTTCAGAATGCTTAGAGAGGCCTGGGAAATTGTAGAAGACCACCCTCCATGTTTTGTAAGATGATTTTCCATATCCCCTGGTCCCAGTGATATTTCCAAATAATCTTAAAAGATTAAAACTCTTGTTTGCATTGCTTGAGGTTTCTGCAGGACCTTGGAAAGGTGAATTTAAAGTGCCTGTGGTAGCTGCTGCCAAGTGGTAGTGTGTTACGGCTGTGTGCGTGGAACATGGGAGATGGAGGCAAGTGGATAACAACTGTTGGCTCACAAAGATCCCTGGGCACTTGCTCCTGTTTGCCATATACTGCTACATATGGATTGTGTGGATTGTCTTAGGTGGACCGCTCCCACAAGCAGAGGCAGTCCAGCTCTGCCCACAGATCCAACTCCTGCTTCTGCAGGGCTCACCATACCCAGCCAGCGGTGTTGGGAAATGAGCTGCTCACCCTTCTCCAGGCCAGAAAAAGCACAGGCCAGACAACAGCTACCACTAGCCACGGGGCAGGGAGAGCGAGTACCTAGTGTGCCAAAGACCGGGATTGGAACAGCTGGGGTTTATGTCCTGGGCCAGACTTGTCATGTTTGAGCTACGTGCCTGTTCAAAGCAGCCTTTGCAGCCACGCTCAGGGAAGTCACCACGGTCTTTGAGGTAAGTGGATCACAGGAGGAACGCGAGTCATGAACTGGGGCTCAGAGAAGTGCGCCCATCCACAGTTTCGAAAGGTCAGCGTCACGGGACTGAGACGGGGAGATCTGTTTCTGCAAAGCTGTTTTGACACCGATGCTTTTTCTGGGCTGGTTGTGGTTCTAGATGATCCTGCGTGTCAATAGTGCTTTAAAGAGGGGTTATTCATTAAGTCTTCTTCCTGATTCTGAAAACCTACAGAAGATAAATGTTGGCTGAACAAATATGGAAAAATGAACAGCGAATAACAAGTATCTTTAACTAAATGGTAAGGGCTGTGAAAGAAGCCTGTTTCGTTGAGCACTATGGTTAACAGACTTACCCACTTTTTATCACAATAGTTAATGGCTTGGATATTTAAACACCAGTTTCATATTTTTTAAAAAAAATTGGTTTATATAGTTTTGACTTTGTTAAAAAAAAAAAAAATCTTTTTAGGGTGATACTTATTTTCAAAAGCTGACTGCATTATGATATATTTCAATCCACCATGCTTTGTAGGTGCTGTTGCCTGACACATGGGTCGCAACTTTGATGTAATGGAAACATTTGGCCATGGGGCCGGGTCTGTAATCTCTTGCAATAAAATGTTCTTTTTTTAACACTGCAGGCTTCGTGGCGTTCTTCCCGTTGCTCCGAGGTGAGCAGCGCGGTATGCGTTGCTTCCACCAGGGACTTCCACTCTACCCTGAATAATTGCCCGGCGAGGAGAGAGGGCGGTTTTGATGGCTGTAACCTTCTGAAAGTTCAGAGGGGTGAGACAGGGAGGGGGTGTTTGCGTTCCGGCATTGGAGGCCGAGAAGGAGGATTTGTGGTGGAGGGAACGTCACCAGAGCCAGGGCCCCAAATCTGAAGCCAAATCCCTCGCTTGACAACGGCTCTCAGCTGCACATATCCTCCCGCTTCCCACTCGGCACAGGCTAATTTTTGCTGATGTCTTCTTTCCCAGTTAGAAGCTGGTTTTTGCCTACAGCAGTAGCTGTGCAGTGGCTTCTACATGTACTTGGACCCAGAGTTCTCCAGAAAACCCTGTCGGTGTACCTGGGGTGTCCCTGTGCGCACTGCAATTCCCCGCGGTCTCCTGCTGCAGGATGAAAGGATTTATTGCCGTACCACAGCCGCTCACACACAGGCACTGTAAGAAAAAAAAAAAAAGTAGAAATTGGTCAAATTTAGCATAAAACTTTTTCCTTTTTTCTTTCTTTTTTCCCTTTTCCTCTCCCCTTTTCCTTCCTTCCTCCCCTTTCCTGCAGGTAGTTCAAGCGTGACAAAATGGGAGGTGGAGGGTCTGTGCAGCGTGTTACAAAGCTGGTTTGCATGTGTTGCCTGATGACTTGACGTACTGTTATTTTCGCTAGAAATAAAAATTGGAATAAATGCATCCCTGTAGGAGTGCTCTTCTCTAGGCAGAGGCAAAGTTTGTCGTGAAAGCCCTGGAAGACCTGTCTTGTGCAGGCTCTGCACGCTTTTTTAACTACAATTAAAACCCAAGCAAATAGCATCCTTGGTGACTGTGAGCCGAGACCTCAAAATTACAACTCCTACTGTCCAGTGGGGGAACGAAGGGAGCCCCAGAGTCTTCTCACAGCTTCTGAAGTGTTTGTAGTATACATGTTGTATAAAGTGCAACATTGTTGGGCTTTCTATCCTATATTTTCACTTAAAAGTACACTTTTAACTCATAAGAGCTGAGGTTTACATACCAAGTGATGATGATAATCCCTCTGCGTTTGCATCAGACCCACAATATGAAACGTTCTTACGTGACAGTTATGGTGAGTGTTCCTAAATATACTCTACCATTTTAAAAAATCTGTTTATTGGAAATTTCACGTGTTTAAACATTTGATTATGTATCTTTAAGCCAGCAGCAGCTGTGAATTGTGTTTGTAGCTCTCTGTGAAACTCGTCTAAATCCATCCTCATTGCTGTAGCAACAAATGCTGAAGCTCTGAATCCCATTGTGCTCTTTGAAATGGCTTCAGCAAAGAAGTGACTGATAAAGCAGAATGCAAGCTGACACCATTAACCTGTGTTTTAACCAAATAAGGAATCGTGTGTCACCCAGGTACAAGTCTTGCTGACAAGAAATAATTCTTTCATCTGTCTCTTCCCTGAAAAAAACAATTGTGTGAAAGCAGGAGAAAGAAAATAGCCTTATTTGGATAAAGAAGCAGGGAGAAAAAAATATTTTAAAAACAAACAAACAAACAAAACCCCATAGGTTGAAACAGAAACCGCAAACAGGGGAAGACAGTATAAGCCTGAGGTTGACACTTGTTTCGTAGTCCCTGAAATCCAGCTGATGGCTGCCTTTGCTCTGTCTCCAAATCTTCAGGGGTGCGTTTGGGTTCCTGGCACGGAGGAGGTTAGGGCAAATATTATCCTTAGCTGAACAGCCAAGGAATAAGTTTTAACCCCAAACTGAAAGAAATAGGCAGTGACAGGGAAAAGTGGTTTTAAATCCAATTTCGTGTGTCGGAAGTCAACTGTACCCATTCCCTTTGCCATCTGGAGTGCAGTTACTGATGCTTTTTAAAGCGCTGCGTTTAAATCCATAGGCACTTGGTCCTGTCATGAAGGAGCTGCTCTTCCCACATACGGCCTCAGTCACAAATTTGGCACTGAAATCTGAATTTTCCTGGTTCTGTTCACGTAGGGATTATCATTCGCTGCCTCCAAAAAATCTCTCCTCTTTACTGTTTGGCATCCATCATTTTATAACATCCTCTTCTCAAGGAAATAACCTCCACTACTAAACCCAGTGTTCTCTGACTGCAGCTGACCACAAGCGCTAATAAATGACTAAAGACCCTGACCCAGAATGTGAGTGTTTCTCCAGGATCCCAAACTCATTTCTTTGCCCTCGGGCCCAGGTTCCCATCTGGGGACGGTACTTAGCTGCGTCTCACTGGGCTGCTAGCCTGACCGTTTTCATTATCTTCATTCCTAGCTTGGTTTGTTTTCCCTTTCCTCGGTTTTTGCTTATATCCACATTTGCTTTTTCTTCATTTTTCATCCCTCTTGTACTTTAGAACTTTATTTTACCGCTGGCTACCAGCGATGAAGCTTTTTTGGGAAAGTCCTATAAGCTGTATCACTGTGAACGAGATAGAGCACTGCTTAGTATTCTTAAAAGCATAATTAATTTCTTTATTTCTGATTTATTTTGTACAGAGGTGGTAGCTGTCTGTACCTAAGTGGTGGGGGGAGGAGGAGAAATTGCACGTTTGGAAGAGAAATTACACAGAAGAAAAATCCCAAGTTGTACAGTTGGTACCAACCCAAGACTCTGGAGCTGACTCCGCTGTTGGGACCTGAACTCGTCTCGTGAGTTACCTGACATAGCATGAGCCTATCTGGGAAAGTGAATATCTTGTACCATCTTTCTCTTTTGTCTGCATCCAGGTGGGTTGCTGGCTTCTTTTTTCTTTTTTCTTTTTTTTTTTTTTGTTTTTCTGACAGCCTTTCTGAAACCGTAGAAGTGTTTAGAAAATGAAGCATTTGCTTGAACGATTTTTGTGAACAAGCAGCTGGTTAGCTTCTTTGAGCAAGGCGAAACAGGGATATCTATGGCAAAACAGGGTTATCTATTAAAAACTGGTTAAAATATATTGGAGGTAAGAATCTCAGCCCATTTACTAGTAAATGATGAATGCGATAGATGGCATGAATTTCTTAGGAAATTAAGCTGTGGTTTCAGATTTAGATGTAGAAAAGTGCCAACAGTATGTGAGCAGGCCCCTCCACCACAGCAGCAAACAAAATCA
Organism: Charadrius vociferus; assembly: GCF_000708025.1. Taxonomy (NCBI): domain Eukaryota; kingdom Metazoa; phylum Chordata; class Aves; order Charadriiformes; family Charadriidae; genus Charadrius; species Charadrius vociferus. The sequence goes on along the minus strand of NW_009648332.1, from coordinate 14,394,175 downwards.
GCAACCTGCAGGTTTCCGTAATTTCCTGCAATACGCAGCAGCTGGCAGAGAGTTTCATAAAGGGTGG
>NW_009648332.1:14381622-14394063 GCF_000708025.1 Charadrius vociferus | reverse complement strand
AGAAGTGTTGTGTGCTGGGCTGTGGAAGTTGCATGATGGTCCAGACTACGTTTTCTTCATGTTACCTTAGAGATTGAAAGCAGCAGGTATGTTACACAGGAGTATCTACAGTCTAGATGTGTATGACACCTGCTACTGCAGCAGCCAGATTTACAGTGGATGGATCTTTTATTTTTTTCTTTGCTGAAGCAGTAGGTACTTATCTTGCTGTTGTCTTTTGGGTCTCAGATGTCTTCCCTACCTTAACAAACTGAAAATGTCAATCCTGGCTATCTAGTGCTAGGCACTTGGCTACTGCCCTGGTCTGGGAGAGACCCCGAGATGCCCGGTGAGAGGTCCCCATCATCAGGCAGTCAGGCCTGATTTTGAATTTAGGTGCTTGATTTCAGCTTTCTGTCTCTGAGGAATTTGACTGGAGTTGGCAAATCTGTTCTGCTGTCACTGTTATTACCGTGCACAGAGAGAAAGCTCTGACCGGTTTGGGATCAAACTAAAAATTGAGCAGTTACTGAAAACTGAACTGGGTGTACTCAGAGCTTCAACTGCTTCATATTCCAGCTGCCAGGAAACGGCAGCACGTGCTGCCCGCAGCCAGCGCTAGGATTCACTGCTGTCACGGGGAGCTCCTTCATCGGCAGAGAAAATCTGAGCACTTTCCCTTTGTTTTTTGAACTTTCCCCGCATGCACTTTCTCTCTCAGTCCCTTTCCCCTGCCCCCACGAAAGCATTAGTTGTGGCGTTTTTAACTAGAAAGTTTCTCATTAAAAGTCTGCTTTAATTCTTGAAGACTTGCAAAGGTGAGATTTCTTACCCCTTGTTACCCTGCAGATCTGAACTACTTCCCCACACGAAGGTGGCCTCTGCCTGCACGGGTTAATGAGGCCCATCTCCAGTTCCGTACCTGGGAAGTAATCAAATTAAATACTAAGTATAAATGTAGCCTTGCACTGCATCCGTATTTTGCCTTGGTTAAGAGTCAAAATGATTTTGATCCTACTCATTGGATAGGAGAGATGAATTGTGCCTACTGCAAAAAAAAAGTGCTCAGAAAAAAGTGGTTTAAGTCATCACAAGTTAGTGAAATGCATCTCCTTTAAAATACTCTATTCGAGAAGTTAATAGGTGGAGAATAAGAAATGCAAAATGTAGTATCTTTGAAAAATAGGTACAGCTGACATCTGACATGGAAAAACATATTGATACTTCAGGATCAAGTATTATGTAAGAAAATAGCAAAAGTGATTAAACCACTGCGGGGAGCCTTAATAGGTGTATCTGCTCTTTCTAAAAATGCAAGTAAACCTGAATATTTTTCTTTCTCTCTTCCACACAAAACATGGCTTGCACGATAGAATGGGAAATGAAAGGTAGAAAAGATAGAGTTACCTCACTGAAGTATTTTCATTAGGACTGTGCAGAATAAGTAATTTCCCATAAAACGGGAGGGGTAGAGAGCAGTGGAACCTGCGTGTGCTGCAGCAAGGCTGGTAATTAGAATGTAGCCAGGCAAAATCACAAGGGGGTATGTAATAAAAGAAAGCTTTAATGCGATTTAAATACCGTGACGGGATTGCATTCAGTGACAGCCTGGTCACCCGGTACAGTGCGGCATCCTCCTCTATAGAGATGTGCTCCTGCAAGAGACTCCTGCACCGACCATCTGGCTCGGGCTGCAGGAGCGCAGCGCGGTGAGGGACACGTAACCCGGTGGGACGCACCGCATTTGCTTAGATGTAGGCACAGCATCACCTCATAACTAAAGCTTGAATGCGGCCCTGATTTTTCCCTCGCGTGGGAGTATATCATTTAAGAGAGATTAAAAACAAAGATAGAGTGTATTTTGGACACATGCCTGTAAATCTCCTTCACGTACTTTTATTGCTTACAAGCGCGGAGGGGAAGGTATGTGCTGAGAAGCATGGCTTGAAGAGAAGCATTACACACTCTTGCTCAAGAAGTTTGGTAAAGCTGTAACATGCATCCACCGTTCCAAAAGCCCAGTGATGGGAGGAACGCGCGAGCTGGGCTTGCTTTCTCCATAGATTCCTTTTGCCAGGGTACTTCTGCTTTTAAGTCCTTTAAAAAGGCACCAGTCTTCCTGTTATCCGTATTTTAACTCCAATATTTTTGGTAATTCATAGAATCATAGAATGGTTTGGGTTGGAAGGGACCTTGAAGATCATCTGGTTCCCACCCCCCCTGCCATGGGCAGGGACACCTCCCACTAGACCAGGTGACTCAAAGCCCCATCCAGCCTGGCCTTGAACACCTCCAGGGATGGGGCATCCACAACTTCTCTGGGCAACCTGTTCCAGTGCCTCACCACCTCCACAGTGAAAAATTTCTTCCTAATTTCCAATCTACATCAACCTTCTTTCAGTTTTGTCTGGTTTCTTCTAGCCGATGTGCGACTAATGGGGTGTGATTTATTTGCTTCCACTTCTAAACTTCCTGTGCCATCTACTAAATCTTCCCCAAGTCCGCTGTGGGTGTGTGTTGCTGTCCTTTAAAGCGTAATGGATTTATTTACCTTTCACTGGTCCTCAAACAGAGATTGTCGTTAGCAGCAGGCAAGGCAGCTCCTTCTTCTGAAGCCGCAGCCCAAGCTGCCCTGCGTTCTTCCGCTCTCCCCAGGGAGCACCTTCCTTGAGAACGGACCTCAGTCACTTCTCTTTCTGCTTGTCCTGTCAACCCTTGTCTTGGCTCTGATGGGAATTGTCCCCTTACATCTCCTTCCCTCTGAGAATACCATGTTTAAAAAATCAGCTTTTTTTTCCTTGCATGTCATAAATACACAGGCATCGTAGTGCCTGTATTTGTAAGGCTCTGTTCGGGCCACACGGTTTTGTTAGTCGAAATTATTCTGTGAAGTAAACAAGTGTCTGGATACTTTATAAGCATAACAATTCTATAAAGGGTTTCTATAAGTTAAATATTTTAAATTTAAATATTTAAATTAAGTATTTTTTTTCAGAAAGTAGGTGGATTTTTGGATTGTTCACCCATGTGAAGGACAAACTACAGGGACGAAAGGCACAATTTAAAGGCAAATGAGATACTGGAGTTGCAGAAATCTTAACACTTCACCTGAAGAGAGAGGAATGCCCAAACATGTCAGTAAAGCAGACGTTAGCTGATGCTGGAGCTCTCTAGAAAGATCTTCTCGGCTCTGCTGTGAACACTCAATGCTGACAAGGGTTATTCCAGACAAATACATTTGATTTGCGTCATCTTCTGCTTGTTTGTTCGCAGCACAAACAAGGCAAAAAGAAGATGTTTCCTGCCCCACTTGGGCTGATGCAGCAAAAGCTTTCACTGTGTGAAATTCCCAAGTCTTGGTCACTGGTGGTATTCTGACGATGAAGAAATTTGGGAAATGAATTGGTTGAACAGGACCAATGCCCAAAGGACCCAGTGAAACCTGTGCTAAGGGCTACTACCTGTGTATTCCCGTGTGCTAAGGCAATAGTAGGCAGAGCAGAGACAAGGACCTGAAATTCTCCAGGACTGGCGATGCTTGGGGAGCAGAAGGTACACCATCTTGTTTGTTCTCCTCTTGTTTGCCCCAAATCCCATTTGTGAAAGGCACTGTTCTGGAACAAATGTGGAGCCTGGTGGAGTTCAATGGGTGGCTGTGCTGCTGCTGCTCAGGACGTGAGCTTGTTTTCCTCATTTTAGGTTGCGCGTTTTCCTTTAATCTACATTTCACTGGTTTTATATGTTGATTATGTTGATAATGAATACTCTGAAATGAGTAGCATCAAGAGACGAATCAGATTAGCTCTTTAAATTCTACTGTGTGTGATCTGGAGTAAATGAGGGGGCTGACACTGCGTGTGTTAGAGCTGTGTATCTCAGCTGGTGGAGAAACTGCCTTTCTGTCTTGTGCTTCTGTGTGCAACTGAGGTGTTCAATTATTTCTGAACTGTCACTTTTCACGTTGGATGTTGCTGCTGCTGTTCTTTAAGAAAGTTAGTAGACAACTACTTTCTAGAAGTTTTTTTTATACTCCAAGAGGACGGAGGCAGGCAATGATACACATATCACTTGTGAGAGCAAAAAGGATAATCTGGCAAATTGTCAGTGCTGGATAATCGGTCTCCAGGGCACTGGATTTCTGATTGTCCTGAGCTGTGTTTCAACGTGGCATCAGGATTAAGGGAAAAAAACATCTCTTTTCTATAATATTACAATAAAATGACTTAGAGACCTCAAGGTCCTTTCCAGCACCTGTATATGAGTAAAGTAATGAATTATTGAGAAATGATGCAGATATAGTAATTTGGATGCTGTATTTAACAGTTTCATTTGGTCAGAAATTGTATCAAGCAGGCTGATGCAGGTATGGGCTATATCTGCAACATACTGAGCAACAACTGCAGCAAAACTGGAAAGCAACAGCTGACCACCTATAACTCATTTAGTGTGTTCTGCAATAAGCCTTACAGAAAAATTTATGGAGCAGATGGGAAAGAAATGTTCATGGCCTTATGTGCCTGCAGCTTTTCGTAAACAGATACAAGTGAACGTATCTCAGGAATTCCTCACTGAGGCTCTTGGGTCGTGTAAAAACATAAAATGGGCCTGCTGGAGAGGATGCTTGAGCCTTGAAATGAAACCATCATGGATGCGATTAAAAATCATACTTGTCACTGTGACAGATGTAGTATTCGTTCTTCTAATACACCTTATAGAAGCTCAGGATGATGTAATTAGAGCATCTGGTGCTCCACGTGAGACTAAATTAAGAGTGCCCCATATGGGATTAGGAATAGGGGAGTTCTTAGCAGGGCTTGTCCCTAGCCAATGAAAGTGTTAATGTTTTACACTTCACTTCAAAGGAGGATGCCCGTAGGATCACACGAATGCATTGCCCGTGATTCTGCGTGGACTCCGGGGCCATGATCCTGAATCATGTTGAAACTGCGTTTGAGATAACCGGTAGAGATGTAAGGGAGCGGGATGAGCGGGGCTTTTCCTTCCTTTATGGATCTGTTTGCGAGGGCAACTCGAAATGCAGCACCAGTGCTGCTGCACAAATGCTGCCCAGAGTTCCTCGGGCCAAGGATGGGCAAAGGCCAGTGTGCGCAGCGGGATGCCAGCACATTGGCACCGTCACTCCTCAGCACCCATGTTGTCTCCTGACTGAAGAGGACTCACGAGAACCAGGTGTAGGTTTGTGGCAGTTTTAGTGGTGCTGACTGGCGTGAACAGCCGTGCTGGGACTGTGGGCTTTGTGCCCACAACTGGGTGCACACCCTCCTTGTGCCGGGCTTTAGGTGCCTGCAGCCTCGGGGCTGCGTCTCTGGGCTTGAGGGCACCAGAGCTGGTGTGGCTTCCTTCAGTGGTCGCAATCAATGTGGACTTCATCGCAAAAAAAAAAAAAAAAATGATCCCCCCTTATGACTCAAAATAATATGACACCTTGTTTTTCTCATCTCTTGCACGATTTCAGCTTAAAAATACCATGAGAAAGACTGTTATTTCTTCTGTACTATTGAACATATTTTTGATTGAAACAAAAATGAAATGAAACAATGAGCATATGTATATATACACACATACACACACACATACACACCCATTCACACGTGCACATGAAATGCAGATAATTTACAGCAGCATTTTCCCACTGACTTAAGTGGGTATAAAAATCCCAGATGTTTATTACTTCAGAGATGAAGGTCGAAAGTTACCTTGATGGATTGTGGTTCTTGTTATTCCCCAGAACAAGCCATTCATTCACTGCTTTCATTTCTAACTTTGGTAACTCCGCAGTTTTTTATCCTTTCTAAAGAGACAAAGTTAATTCTGGAAGCAGTGGTTTCCCTTTATTTGTGCGCACAGCCGGCTCTGTGCTGACTGTGCTTGCAGACGCTCTGCTCCTTCCTCCCGCCCCCTGTCTGTACCATCTCTTTACAGTATATGCTCTTTGAGAAGGGAAGCATCTTAATTTTGTGCCTGTGTAGCTTTTGGTACAAGGGATTTCATTTGAAGTTTCTTCTTGGTAATACAAATACATAATAATCAGTGATGGTTTGTTCTGGGCAACAATAAATGAGCACCCCAAGCGGCGTGCCAGGGGGAGACTGGTAACAGTTACTCGTGGGGAGGAGGGGGCAGAAGTTGTCACAGGGATATTCTCAGCCAGTTTTGTGCTGTGATTTAATTCTCATGTGAGAACAGTATCAGAAGATTTATTTCACTTAGTGTATTTGAGACTATTAGCTATGAGAAGCGAGATACGGTAAATTGTATCATGTACAGAGCATATAAGTGTGATATGAGAATCTGGTTACTGATGTATGAGAAGAAGAGGCCTGAAGCTCTGTTTTATTATTCCGTAAATATGCTCTGCTAGAGGCTCTTAAAGCGAGATGAAAGTAGAGGGTTTTTTTTTAATGTTCATTACAAAGGAGTCCTTCTCGCACTTGGACGGGTGAATCCCCTTCTCCGACTGTGACTTCATGTGGCCACTTGTCTGGAGAGTCCCCAGAGGTCAGCCCTAATAAAAGGTTATCAAATACCGAGAAATTATGGACTTCTGGGTAATCAAAGTCTGCTCATAAGAAGTGCCAGATAATTTATTTACCTTCTAGAAACAATAGAGCAAGGAGGACATTCTTTTAAACAGAAATATGGAGTAGAAAATAATCTTAAATGGCATTATTAAAATTATGAATATAATTTAAAAATTGTCAAAAATGTGGCATTGAGGTGGCAAATTTTCCTAATTAAAAAAAAGGACTCCAGCTGATCTCATTGGTGATATGAATATTATGCACATGAACTACTGTGTGCAAAGCTATGCATAAGGCTGGACGTTTGACTTGTTCAATTCTATACTCAGTATTGTAGAACTAATTCCTGGGCTAGTGTAAGCTGCTTATGAAATTAATTATGGTATGGTTAAAAGGTACAAAAAAGATAACAAGAAAGTAGTAAGTTCATATTAGGAAACCCTTCTTAACATCAATCCCTCCTGACATCACAGGCAATTTATAATAATAGACAAAAATTGATTAGGGGAGTAATTGAAATTTGTATTAAAGTGTGGTTAGAAAAGTGGGAAGACATTTAGGCTTAGAGAAATATGGTATTTATCTGAACTAGACTCTTTTTTTTTCTTTTTTTTTTTTTAACATATTTCTTATTTACTGGGGAAAAGCCCCAGCATTACAGTACGTACCTAGGGAGGAGGACTCGCGTTCTGCCTTTGGGGATTGATACCCAGACCTGGGATCACCTCAGTGATCGGGTTACGGATGTACCTTAAACATTTGGTGTAGTGTATCCGAGAGTCATCCAACCTACTGAAACTCCTCCACCTGCCGCACAGCATCTCCGCACTCGCTGAGCCGCAGGGTGGAGGTAGAGGGGTAACGCTGGACCCTGGGAGCTGGGCTGTGCCGGGGGGAGATGGGGCACCCGAGCCGGGCGCAGTGTCCAGCTGGCGCGAAACACCTCTCCAGGAGGGACCGAGCCGAAAAGAGACAGCAGAGAAGGGCCCCCTCCGGCACCGTGGCTCTAACGCTCTCCTCGGAGATGAGAGATGGAGGTTCAAATCCCTCCAGGCAGAGAAGGGATTGAACATGGATCTCCCACATCCTGGGTCACTGCCCTAATTACTGGGTTAGTGGATAAAAAGGGAGTGACAGCAGCTGTGGTGAATCCAACCTCTTATTTCCTTTGTGGGTTGTTTTTTTGTTGTATTTTTTTTTTTCTGTTGCAAGTGGCCGAAATGAAACATTTTGGCTGAAACAAAGCACATTTCTCACTACAAAATATATGGGATTTGTTTTATTTCAGCAAAGAAAACCTGAAAGTATTATTTCAGTTTGATCTGAATGTGGGTTTTTTTCCTCATTTTAGATGCATTCAGTTGCTTTACAGCAGAATCAATTATTTGCACAAACCTATTTGTAAATGTTAAAAACCACAATTTGGTCTTTGTTGGAGGACAGTTGCCTACAAAATCACAGCCCATACTGGTAGGCTGGATCCTCCCCGTGACGATAACTCCCAGTAGAGCAGGGCTCACTGAGGTGGTACGATAGGCTCGGACCTGAGCGTAGACAAGTGTGTGTACACACTATTGAAACACTGAGCACTATATAAAATATATATTTACATTGATTTAGAAACTTCAGTAAAAAAATGGCAGTCTGTAGTCCATTGATGCCTTTCATGGAAAACAAGGGGCAGGTGGTCCCATAGTGAGTATCTTTGGGAAGTGCAGCTAGGTACAAGTCAGAGTGGTCCTTCCTGGGGAAGGATACAAGCCTTGGTACAAGCCTTCTCGTGGCTCATTTTGGATGCTGTGTTTGGATGCTTTCTGAGTGGCTGGATGAGCTGTCGCGTCACAACAGTACTAAACCTTAGTTATTGGTACTCAGTGGCAGGAGGCGAGATGTGCTGTGAGGACACAGGGGCTCAATGTCTGCAGAGGGAGAGAAGCTGAACCCTGTTGTGAAGTCTCTGCGAAGTGAAAGGGAACGATGGATGGCTTTGCCACGCTTTTTAGATATTCAGGGTTGTGGTTCTTTTTTCCTACTCCTCTGCTGGTTGGGAGTAGGTCACCGCAGCCAGCCTAGTTGTAGGAAGCAAATGTACATGGTTACTTTACTGCTCCTATTCCCTTCTTTGGGCCATTGTGGATTCCAATATGTCTGTTAATTGTATTTTATAAATGACATAAATGTACATGGAACATTACAACAGGGAAAATATGACAACAGTAATACCACAGAGCATAATCCCTGCCTCGGGAGGTTACTATCCAAAGGCCTGAACATGTTCATTGTACTTAGGGAGGGAGCGGTGTGGAGATGTTATCTTCGCTTGACTTAACGTGAGATTTGGGGTTTTGAGAAATGGCAGAGGAGAGGTGCCGAGAACTGAGAACTGCCTCTCTGGGGACAAGACATCTGGGTTGGAGCATCACCCATGAGGTTCTGGTGCTCTGATTCTTCTGTGAGATGGATAGGAGGGATATCAGCCTCTCATTCCAGCTAATGGAAAACGTTGGGGGTGGGGGCGGGGTTGGATAAACAAAAAGCTGCAAGAGTTTACATTTCATTTAATTCAAAATGGTCATTAAAAAAGCAAAACCCAAAGCGTAGTCAGCAATTCGCGCAGCCTTGCTTAACACTTCTCAGGTGCGGCACACTTACTCTCCCAGGATCAGGCCCGGAAGGGATGCCGAGAAGAGAAATGCTTGAAAGCAACATATGGAAATTGAACACGAAGTAAAAGCTCGAGTGGAGGTAGGTGGGTTCGGGAGCCGTCTGCAGGAGAGGGAGCCAAGGCTACGCAGTGGGAAGTGTGTAGAAAAGGAAAGTATGTAGAAACTGAAATGTATTCAGCTGCAATCATGTTAACATAATCCGTGCAGTCATTTCCTCTTGACAAGTGTGTGCAGCGCATCACAGAGCTGAGCCCGCTGTCAGGGGAAGGCAAAGGCAATACACACACGTGTGCGTGTCATGGACAGAACAAGGATGTGAGGGGTACGAGGCACGTATGGGGAGAAGCCATCGAGCAGAAGGCTACAAAAGCTGAAAATACATTCAAGAAGGGCTGGTATTTTTGGTGATAAAACTGACCAGTTGTTCATAATTAAAAGAAATGTTTCCCCAAGGTCATTTTTTTCGCCAGGATCACAAAGCTGTTCTAATCTCTACTGGTGTTAGATCTTGAAGTAAATGTGTGCTGGCATCTGCTAGGGTAAGTATCTGGTTTTTCCTTCCACTCCTTATGGAAAACTTGGTTAATGGGGAAAGAGCTATGTTCTGGAAGGCTCCAAGCCCTACAAAGAAGGGGTTTGAGGTACAGTGAAACATCTCCTGAAAGTGCTTGGTATCCCACAGACAACCAGCGTCTGTCTGATCCTTGTTCCCGTAGACCTTGCATTAGTAAATGTCCCACCAACTTCCTGATGTGCCTAAGTGCCAGTGAGGTCTGAGCTCCGTCGGTCAGCCACAGGGACACAGGAGTGACATCTGCTTTATCCAGGTGGAATGATTCAGTCAGGAAGGACAGCCCATGGTTTGGTTCCCTAAGATCAAAAAAGTCAATCTTTGGGCTATTGCTTTTTCCCCTGAAGTTAAACCTTTTCCAAGGAGGCTCCTGTACCAGTGTCTCTTCCTGTTTTAACTTATATATGGTATCGCTGATGGCAAACAGCCCATACAGTTCTGCAAATCCTTAAATATCCATCTGTCCCCTCCCAAACTTTCAATTGGACTTGAGGTACTTTTTTGTATCTGTGAACACCCCAACCGTTCGAGGGCTGCTGTACACATTTAAAATTTCACCTTGCATTACCAGATTTTTATTAACTAGGATTTATCATTATTACCTAACGTCCTCCTAAGCCCAGGGCACTTGTTGGGACACAGGAGGGGTGTGTGATTAGCTCATGTGTCACGGGCTTGTTCAAGCTTTTTCACTTTCCTGCAGGATAGGAGGTAATGGTGGCCCCTGTCGGGTTCTGTCCCCTGGCAGCCTTTCTGCCTCTTGCGTTTCTCGCTCCCTGGTGGATGTGTGTGGAGCTTCATGTCACTCACCCACACGCTTTTCTTCCGTGGCAAGTGTTTAAAACCTGGAGGGGCTGTCACAGGCCTCCTCGGTTACAAGGGCAGTTGGAGATCCCACCACATCTGGGCTGCGGTTTCTTAGCATTTACACGGGCATTGATTGCTCGTTGCTTATTAGGGGAAAAACTGAGAAATGCCACTTCGTTGTTTGTTTGTATCCAGGTTTTGGTTTTTTTTTTTCCCAAGTAAATTGTCAGGGTAGGCAGCACGTCTTTGATACTTTGTCTCTATCAGAGTCCAAGACAGCTGATGACATTATATTGGGCATTCATTTTAGATCTGCTGAGCCCACAGAAATCAATAGTTTTCCATTATCGGGTCCGGCTGGGTCACTGGTCTGTCAATGAGCTGTTACAATCGCTGTACAGGGGTGAACCTGACCAGTCAATTGCTGCTGACAAGAGGAAAACACGCTGACAGCCACTGGAACAAGCCAGAACACAGATTTGCACTTCGGTTTGCCATCCGAGGAGGCCGGGAGCGGGGCTATTTCCAAGATGCAGGGCACGCACAGTGGGAGAAGAGGCCCCCCTCTCTCCTTCCCCCACCTCCTCCCTCCCGCGCAGCAGGCAGACCCTCCCTGCTCGGGGAATTAAGGTTTGCTTCCCTAGTCCCAAACCCCAGAGAACTCGCTAACTGGAGATGAAGGAACCACCTTCCTCGGCACTGTGTTTTTCCAGCCAAAAAGGGACACGCTAAAAGGGAATGCTTCCGCCAGCAGGGCCAGCGCGGCCAGTCCTCTTTCAGTGGTGGCCATCGCTGGGGGATGCTGGGCTTGGGGTCTCCTCGGCCACGGCAGGAGACTGTGCTACACCGGGTGGGAACACAGCCGACGGGGTTAACTCCAGCTCTTGTCTGTCTGTGTTTTAACACTGACTTACTATCAAACTTGAGAGCTGAGCAAAAATAAATATTTAGAAATTATCCCAATATTATGATTTTTAATTTTCAACTTTATTAACTTCTTTCAAGTGTTAAATCCTGACCGTTTTATTTACGCCTCCGGTCCTCTGTTTGATTCTCGCAGAAGTCAATATTCACTTGTGTTCCATCATCAAACAAAAAACTGGTAATCAACTTTATCACTGGAAGCCAACTAGCTGGGTTTTAAAAAATACACTACCCAAAAGAAAGATCATTTTCTTTAAATGAGAGGAGAGGGAAGTCTTTTTAACAGAGAAGAGCAAACCTTCCTTTACTGGTAATTAGAAGCACCAGCCTTAAATGACTCGCAGCACTTGGTAGCTCGAGCCGCGTCAGATCTCTTACAGCATTAATTAAAAAGAATTTATGTTTTTTTAATAAAATGCTTCATGTTTTAGCCCCTTTTCTTCCTCCTACCAAATGTGATTATGGGGGCTGAAGGGAATTCAGGTTAATATGTTGACACACTTAACAATGCGGGGTCATGTTGCACAATCCGCTCGGCTGGTTCGGTGCGGCGCAGCCCCTGACAGGTCCTAATCAACCGCTGCCCTAAAGGCAGAGGCAAGGAGAGGATTTTAATTACTGCTCTATACGCGAGTTTGCCAGCATTAAATTGAGACATAATTAGGCCTCCGAATTTTAATAATTGTCCTAGCTAATTGGGCAGACAAGTACGCTCTGCAGCGTGGCGTGATTAGATAATTAGTGTTTCCAAATGACAAAATTGGGTTCTTGATTGTGGATTCCGGATGCGGGGAGGGGGGAAGGGGCGGCTCCTTGCGCCGACAGAGCCGCACCGAGGGAGGCGGACGGGCCCCGTGCGGTGTCCGGGGGGGGACCCCCGGCCCGGGGACGGGAGCGGGAGCGGCGCGGCGGTGGCTCCGGGCGGGAGACGCACCTCCCGGACTCCCGATTC
>NW_009648332.1:14378953-14380731 GCF_000708025.1 Charadrius vociferus | reverse complement strand
ACGAGGCTAGGGCGATGCTCCAAAGCAGCTCCTGGAGAAGAGGTCCTCTCCCCTCTCCTGCCCCCCTCCCTCCTCCCCCCCCCTTCTCCGCCGCCGTGCAGGTAAGCGGCCCCGCCGGCCCCCGGTGCGGCGCCGAGCTGGGCGCGCAGAGTTCCCGCCGCGCCCCGGCTGCTGCCGGTACCCCCGGGTTACTCGAGCCGCCCCAGAGAGCAGCCACCCTCGCAGGCTGCCGGGACGAGGACTTGCTTTTGTTTATTATTATTATTATTATTATTGTTTTGTCTGTGAAGAACCAGGCGGTTTTATGCAGCGATATAAAGTTGAATCGCTAAAAAAACCCCGAAAGTTCAAATGCAAACGCCTCACTAGGAAGCATTTCATGCAGCTGGTGCAAAATCGCTTTTATTTTTTATCTGCAGGAAAGGATAAGCATTTTTATGCTTTTTTTTTTTTTTCTTCTGTGCGTGATTGCACTGTCATCGAAATACAGATGGTTTTCCTGCTCCGACTGAAGTCTACATCAATGATTTTCACTACAGCCTAAGGGCTTCTTGGCTTTAAAGGTCTAGTTATTTTTGCTAATATATCAAGATTTTAACTCCCGACTATTTCATAAATCAACTTCAGATGCACTGTACAGTATTTATATACTTCTTTTCAGAGGTATATTCTCGCTCAGTAGATTGCAGTCTCGCCATTTCAGTGCTTCAAAGCGATGATGTTGGGAATTGTCAGCTCTGAAGACAAGGTTAGCTCACAGGAGCAGGATGTGCTGTGTAAAATGCTGATTTATAAAAGTGTTACAATCCATATATCTTGCAGGTCGAACTGCATGCATTAAATGATCAGAAATACATAGAGGATTGATCTGCCAGTGCATATTTAAAGCAAAATTCATGTTGTCTTCAAAGGTGAGGGCGCCGGAGACGTACCGGAGCGGAAGCTGGAAGGTGCATCTTACAACCAACCCCAGCCTGGAGAAGCTGTGGCAAAGCCCTCCTGTATTCTGATAATAAACTCCTGTGGCCTAACGTGCTCAGTCCTCGCCCCAGCCCTTGCGAGGAGCGGTAAGCACCTTGCCCTGCTAAAAGGGAAAAATACCTCCTGTGAACCAAATAGACGCCGACTCGTTTTTTAAAACCTTTTCTGACTTTGATGGGCTCTTGACCACCAGGTGACACATCCTCGAGGCCTACGAGCTGCCGAGGGTGTTGCTTTCCTGTAATCGGTTGCTTTCTGAGCAGCCTCAGTGGTCTCTGTGCCCAAGGGGTCTCCGGGGGGTGGTTCCGGCAGGCTCCATTTTGTCATCCTCCTGTCAGCGTGCGGCTGAGGCTGCCAGCAGAAATAGGTGGGCTTGTGATGCTCCTATGAAGGTGACATCCAGCTGCAGGTTTGCAGTTCATCAAGTCCACTCGGTAGAGCTGAACAACTTAATCAGTGTCTGACAAAGCCTTGGATGCAATTTATCTGCGCTGTATCAAATTCTCTTCAAATCTAAAGCAATGGTCAGAGGTTAGATAGGGGGAACCCAACAACATAGTAGTAGCTCCTGCCCTGATCCTGTGAGATGAAGGTGACATCCAGCTGCAGGTTTGCAGTTCATCAAGTCCACTCGGTAGAGCTGAACAACTTAATCAGTGTCTGACAAAGCCTTGGATGCAATTTATCTGCGCTGTATCAAATTCTCTTCAAATCTAAAGCAATGGTCAGAGGTTAGATAGGGGGAACCCAACAACATAGTAGTAGCTCCTGCCCTGATCCTGTGAGAAATGCTGTGC
>NW_009648332.1:14375962-14378930 GCF_000708025.1 Charadrius vociferus | reverse complement strand
TGCCTGTACTGGTGTGTGGTCATTGCGAGGCCAAGGCCACGGTGAGGCTCCTGTTCTCGGGACACTTTCGTGCTGTTTACTAACCAGATTACAGCTCGGGTATGCTATTACTTAGCAACCCTTGCCAGGAGGGCTTCTTTTTCTGCCTGGTGAGAAGGCTGGGACTCTTCCTTTAGGGACACTGTTAGAGATAACTGTGCTGATGCTTATGTGCAGTTTTTGTGATGTGGTAGCAGGGTGATGGGAGCTGAAGGCCACTCAGATGTGGCACCAAATGCAGCTGTGTGAGTTTGACCCCCTTTTCACAGGAAACATGTTCCACTTGTGCTTCATGCCCTGCCTGGCCCACTGCTTCATCTCCAGGTGCAGAGGAAGGTATTTTTCTAGATAAGATGCTAGTCTTGGGACCTGGTTATTTTGGAAAGTTGTTGGGTTTTTTTCCATTTCCAAGTTAGTACAACAGTTCTGATGAGTCGAAGTACAAAAAATGGTATACCCTTCTAGGCTGATGTCTTCTTGGTGAAGGCCAGGCTACATTTAGTGCTTCTCAGCTGATAGCTGGGCCTTGCTGGTTTTGCAGACCTTCCCTCAGGTGACAATGGCGACTGTCCATGCTGGGATGGACAAATAGAGTTGAAGAAATGTATTTACTTTGCGTGATATGATATTTTTTTTTGAGTACCCATTTGATTAGTTTGTGGTTTTTTTTTTTCTAAAGAGTTTAATGGTGCTGAAAAATGTAAAAAGTAAATAATTAGACCGATATAATAGGGCGTATTTTTATTTGTAGTGGTGTAATTGAAACGATTTACCTTGGTAGTGTTAAGATAGCATAAACTCCGTAGTGTGTAGGCAGTTGTAAGAGTAGAAGAGCATTTTATAGTAGTAGAGGGGTTTTCACTCCTGCTTTCTTTATGAAGTGCCGTCTTGCTTTTCCTCTGGCCTGACACATGGATGCACAACCTGCCGCGATCAGGTGTCTCCGTTTCCACCCGCGCTGGGAAGCGCAGCCAGGCACTGGGGGTTCGCCATCAGCGTGTTTCCCCGGCATGGGGAGCCCCCCGAGACCCGGGGCGGCAGACGAGGGGCCGCGTAAATTAATACTTCAAAGAAGCCGTCGGTGGCGAGAGGGAGGCGGACAAAAGCGAGCGCCCGGCTAACGAACGCGGCGCTCTGCCGGCGAGTTTTAAGGCGTTTTAAGTCTAAAGGAGAAGTGACAGGGCAATCATCTCCCAGGCTCGGCTGCGGATGGGAGGGTGAAATCTTGCTAACAGCTCGTGTATCTGTATATTTAATTGCGACCTGGCTGCATGTTCCTGTTGAGGAAGGATGCAGATGACAAGCGAATCTCTAAAAACACAGTTGACAAACCCCGGAAAGGGATAACTGACAGATGAAACGACAGTCAGCGCGGAGCTAACTGGCAAACGCATCAGTACAAAGTCATATACCTTCTGAGAGGAGTAGTAGTTTGTTTTATTCCGGTTCTCCAGAGTTTTATCTACTGTCGGTGTGATGGGGGAGAGAGGAGCTAATGTGCCCTGTTTAGGATACAAACATGCAGATTAGATCAGACTTCAGATACCGTGTTTCACTCAAGACTTAAAACAGTTAGAGGAATAAACTAGGCTTCCCCCACTTGAGGAAAAGGAAAACAGAAAGACATGGATTATTATTTTTAAAAAAAAATGTTCTAAAGCTGTTTTAAACTTGTTTAAACACAGCCGTTTCGCATACGGCTGTAGGGAGCTAGAGGGACTGCGGCCCGGAGCTTGCCGCCGCCGTTGGCCGAGGCGGGGGCGTTGGGGCAATATCAGCTCGGCTCCCGTTTTCTTCACTTTTGTATTACTTTAAGTTTTCAATGAGGGTAGTGTAATTACGAGGCGTTTAACTTTTTGCCAGCCTCTTTCATTATGGCTTTGCATTTGCACCTCGCTTTTAAGGGAAGTAATAACATTCACAGTCAGGGGCAAATCCTGTTAATGAACAAATTAAAGTTCAAACAGTTATTCAAGTTCACAGCCCCGCTCGCTGCTCCTTTAATAAGAGTTATACATGTTACTTTCTCTCGGGATCACCTCCCCCTTTTATTACTTTTTAAGCTTTTCATAAGCACCGGCGGGCTATATGGGCAGCTCCCAGCCTCTAAAGAGCCCACAAATCCTGAAGGGAGTCCTAATCCGGCCTTAATTTGGCAACTTTTGTAAAAGGCATAAAAGCTCGGGTGCCACCCTTGTGCGCTCAGATGATTATATCGCAGGGGACAAGCCGGGGGAAGCCCCCCTCCCCTCCTTTTTCTCGCACCCACCTATTTGTGCTGGCTGCCTCCCCTCCGGAGCTGTGCAAAGGAAGAAGCCTCCGTTAGTCCCTCCCGGGTACCGGAGGATAAATTAGAATGTCTGATCGATAGCCTGGGAATTTCCACCCTCTCCCATGGTAGCTCTGCCCGGCTCCGCTGGGCGCGGGCTGCCGGGGCGGCCGGTTCTCCCCAGCCCGCCCCGCAGCGCTGCCCGTGGGCCGGAGCCAGGTGCCTTCTACCGGCGGCTGCCTGCGAGTGTTAACAACGTGCGGTTAAAATAAAAAAAATAAATAAATAAAATCAAATCCCTGCTCTCTTTCTCTCTTCCCGCCCCCGCCCCGCTTTCTTCTTTTCCTCCAAACCTTTCGCGATTAGAGTGTCTGCGCTCACCTCGGCATTTGCATAAGATGAATCTTAATTCCCCTTGCCAGGGGCTGCCCGAGGCCGGGGGAGCCGCGGGGACGGGCTCCCCGGGCCGGGGGGCGGTGGGGGGCAGGCAGGGTCCAACAAAGCCCGGGGAGTTTGACACTGGTTCAAGGCAGCGCCGGTGCAAAAGCGCTTTCTATGTACAAATAGAGGAGATCACACTCCCCATTATCTACCTCCTGGCGAGTGTTTGATTTGTGACATCAAAAGCTTATCAAGGCAAGCTTACAGAAAAAAAAAAAA
>NW_009648332.1:14373589-14375841 GCF_000708025.1 Charadrius vociferus | reverse complement strand
GGCGGGAGGGTCGGGCCGGCCCCGGCGGAGGGCCGGAGGGAGGCCCTGATTCCTCGCAGCCATCCGCACAGAAGTGGTTTGATATAATCACCATGACAACTGCCGCCTATGAGCATACAAATAATAGAGATGAAATAGACAAAAGATTAGCATGCCATGAAAAGTACAATAAGTTTCTTATTTAGCATTTAGATAACTGTCTTTCCTTCGGAGCAGGCTTCAAAGTTGAACCCAGTTTAGACCAAGAGGATTAATTCTTTCTCCCGCATGCTTCATTGAATCTCTCATTACCAAACTTTGTCTGTATTGATGTAAGATTTGATTGAAGATTAGAGCATTTAGCAAATCTTGCTTTTCTGCATGTATCGGGCCTTTTCAAGCGCAGCCCGCGCTGCCCAGTGGTCAATACCCTTACTTTTATCCAGTGTCTGCTTCATTTAAACTTAATCAACTCCCTCAATGAACTGGAACAGGGAAACGTCCCTGCGGTAAGAATGTTGTGCTTTTCTTAGATAATTCTTTGCTCCCTCTCCCAATCCGCTGGCGTTAAACCTAAAATTGTGCTCTGATGAACTTAATCAATATGATAATGACAGTTGGGGCCGGATGGCTCGGCCCTGGCTCCCCGTGGAAAAGGTACATGGCTGCTCCCATTGCCCAAACCCAACTTCTCCCTGTCTCGCCTCTCCTTTTGTGTGCGCTGCTCCCACCTTTCTTTCTCTCCCTCTCTCGCTCTTTTCCTCCCCCCTCTTCCCCCCTCCGTGACACCGACCGCTGCTCACGCCGGAGAATGATGCTTCTTTGTGCGGCAGGAGGACTCGTATGTCACCGCCCGGAGAAGCGGAGCGGAGCGATTGGCTGGGTGAATTATCTGCCTTGTTGCAGTGAATTATTTGCGCTGTTTCCTTTCCCAGTCAACAAGTTTCTGAGGTATAGCGCAGATCAATCAAAGCTGACAGGGCGCATGTGAAGCTTTTACTGTGTAAATCTGGACCTCTTGTCCCGGCTTCGTTGGCGCTGGCATCTGTATATCATTTTTATACTGCTACCAGTAGAGCAATTTCAAAAGTATTTGCAAGGAAAATGGATGTCCCCATCTGTTCCTGGAATCATAAATGTGCCACTTTCGGAGGGTTTTCACCGGTAATCATATCTTTAATGATGAACAAACTTGTGATATATACCTTTCCATAAAATGGGGTTTTCTTCACTTTATTGTGATTGGCTGGGATAAATAGCTTTTCCATATGTTAGGGAGATAAAACATAAGATTACCAGAGCTCATTTGTTTGATCATAAACAAAAGAAACAATTCGCTCCAAACACTCTTTAAACAGAAACAACTGCAGAATTAAATTGTATTAATAGTCTATCGATGGGTCAGGAAGCAAACAACTGTCCCCGTGGAAAAGACAGCTGTTTTAAAATAAGAATAGACGGCCCTGCTCGCCGTTCGGGTGACCTTAATGCAGACGTGGATTTTTAATACTCGATGCTGGATTTTTTTTTTTTTTCCTTAAAATTATCTTGTCTTTGTCTCTTTTTTTTTTTCTCCAGCTTGACTTTGCATTTCCCTAGGTGCAGGAGCGAGGATGCGGTGCTGGGTTAGTGGATTGCCATGCGCTATATTTAGAAAGCAGCTGGAAGAGAAAATGTCCTCAGGAATCCGGACTGTTTTGCTGTAAATGTCCCTCCAGTCCCAGCACCGTAAACGTAAACGCTCTTTCTTCAGACGTGCCAGCGCTTCGCACTACCTGGGAGCGCTCGGTAAGGATGGTTTAGGGGAGCCCCCGGTAATCCTGCCGCACTTCCCGGCGCCGGTAACGTTAAAGACATCATATAAAAATGAGAGGTGCCGTTGGCAGTGCTGCCCTTGCTGCCTGACCAACTCCCGCGGGGGGCGCAGGGGGGAGCGGTTTGCCCACCCCCGGGGGCCCCCCCCCACCGCCGGCGGGTTACCGGCACTCCGCGGGCGCAGGCGGAGGGCACGGGTAGTCCTCTCCCTCCCTGGAGATCCAGCAGCAACACCACCCTCAGACCCACCGCCCCCTCTCCGCTCAACGGGGTCTCGCCCGCGGGGGCTTGGCCCTGCGGGGACGGGGACGGGGGTCCCGGGCAGGCCGTGCTGGAGGGGCACCCTGCCTGGCTGTCACTTGGAGGGGTATTCCCCACGGACCCTGTCGAGCTGGTCACGGAGCATCTCCGGGGTACAGTCCACTCCGGCCCTGGGGACCCCCGGCGGGCGGGCGGCC
>NW_009648332.1:14352050-14369427 GCF_000708025.1 Charadrius vociferus | reverse complement strand
GGCCGGGGGGGGCGGTGGACGCCCTGACAGACACGGGGGGCAATTATCACAGTGTGATGAAAGAGCCTCCGCCAGGATGTATTGCACCGTTAATTACTGTCCTTTTTCTACAGGCTTCTAATGTGAGGAAAAACACGCGGTGACAAGTGTGGAAAAGAGCAAGCACTAAATTACTGTCAGAAAAATAAACGGCGGAGCGTGGTGCTGCGCGGTGATTTACGGGGGCAATTAGCCACCGCCCCACGGAGCCGCTGAGGACGGCGGGGCCGCCGCAGCATCACCCGGGACTGGTCCGGACCCTCGGAGCTCGCCCCCATCCCGTGGCTTTTTTTTTTTTTTTTTTATGCCAACCCCAAAAATAGGGATGAGAGGGGAGCTACCCCAAAAGCTGGAGCCTGTGCGGGGAAGATGTGAGCGCTGCGGGTCTGTGTGTTCACCGTGGCGAGTGGCTGGTGCCCAGGTCTGCGGGGTGATTAAAGAGGCAAAGAAGTAAAAGTTAAATGAAAAATACTTCTTGGAGAAGGGAAGCTGGAAAGCTGGGGTAGAAAAGCTGCTGGGGCTGGGTGAGAGGGTGGCAGTGGCCTCGCAGCTGCTGCACATCTTCTGGAGGTGCCATGGGCCATTAAGTGCCCAGGCAGCCCTGCAGTCTTGGAGAAGAGCCAGCCCTGCTACTAACTGGGAGTGGACATTAAAGAAATCTCAATGCTGTTGTTTTGCCAGCGTGGAGTCCAGGAGAGGTGTTTTAATTTGAAGCTGCTAGCAAAGAAAGTATAGTCAGTACAAGCTCCAGTTCAGCCTGGGACCATGACTGTGAGCTCCCCGCCAGTGTGTGGTGGGGCTTCCCAGGGGGCAGCTGGAAGGACCATCAAGTTCTTGGTCTAGCATGGTCTTTGACCTGGACCATGTGCCTGGGAAAGGGTACCTGGGCCTGAGAGCTGCCAGACTCTGATTTCTGTCTTTAGGGATGACAGTGACACTGCTTTGCCTCAACTCATGTTACTGGATCCACTTCAAGCCTGTAGTGGGTTTGTAACTTTGTGCTATCCTGCCTGCTGTCTTTGACCTAGCAATCCTTGCTTAGTTGGTTCCCATACATCTATTTTCATTTTCTAAGGCTGTATCGGTCACCTAGAGCTTGTGTCCATCCCCTGAGCAGGGCCTGGCTCCTGCAGGAGGCAGCAGTATCTGACTTTGGATGCATGCTCCCGTTAGACCTGCCAGCCCAGCGTCTGGCTCCTCCAAATAGTTGGCACTTGGATCATGGGAGACAGCCTGTCCGAGCTCACTGCAACAGCTGGTGCCAGCCAGCTCTTCAAGGACTGGTGCCAGCAGCAGGAGGAGCGCGCCAGGGCCTGCTCATCAAACAGACCGGCAGTCATCCCATGGCTGCCACCGAGCGACAAAGGGAAAAGCAGAAGAGCAAGTCCCTTTCGACATTGCACCTTGTGGAAAAGGCAGGTGTGTGCCTTTCAGAAGAGGATGCAAGCTGGAGGGTGAAAAGCTGCTGCAGGTCCTGGTGGCCTCAGTAAGTGGCCTTCCCTCCCTGCTCCAGTTTCTCAGCTGGTGGGAAGTGTGAGATACTCACCTGCCTTTGGGAAGCACTCAAGACTTATGAATGGAAAACAGATCACAGAGGCGAAGCAGCAGTGTTTGAGGTCTGCCCTTGGCTGCTTCCATACTTCCTAGAAGTGGTTCTCGGGGGGACGTGGGGGTGTGTGCACGCGAGGTGATCCCGGTGCTCGCCTTCCCTCGCAAGGCAGAGCCCTGCTTCTCCCGCAGGTTGCTAGGCTGCCTCCTATTAAGTGATGTGACCAGCATCTCTCTCATAATTCTCTTCCTCCCACTGGAAAAACTGTTTGTTTATGTCCTTTAAATAAATATTTAATATCTTTCATTCTTGTCTACTGTGCTGCTTGTTTTCATTATTGAAGGTGAGGTCAGAGTTCTCCGAGTAGGAAGTGGTGAGAGAGAGAGAGAGTGAACCCTCCATCCCACAGGAATTTAGTCCGTGTATTTCAGACTGGTTCCTAAGAAAGTGCTGTTTTCTGCACAGATGTGCTTGAAACTGCTGTGAGAAATAGAGCTCTGAACAGCAACCTTTTCCCAGCATTGCTGGTGCATCCTGGGCAAGGCTCCGTGGCTGCACTGAAGGCACAGAGGATGTTCATGAATCTGACTGTATTCGATGGGAAGCCAACAGGGAGTGTGGAGGAAAGGTCTGATCTGATGATCACAAAACAAAACATAAATGCAAACGGGGATCCCACTTCAAAGCCCATACAAACACCTCACAAGTAGTTTTTATTTTTTTCACACCCAGTTAATATTTCTGCGGTGTGTGGACACAGCACACTGCAAGCATGAGGGCAGGCTTTGATCCCATGCCTTGTTCAACTAGTTACACCTATGATGCTGAGAACATGTGTAAGAGGATCTGGCACTCCCAGCGCTCCTCCAGTGTTGTCTCTTATACTGTCTAACGTAAGGTATCAAAGGTCCTCAGTGATGTTGTGTCTCCTGTTCTCTCGCTCTTTCCTACCTGCTAGTTCTTAGATAACTTGCTGCCCAGCAGCATGGGTGGTTGAGGAGAGGTGAGAGTCTCCTAGATATTCCTTGAAGGTTTCCACCAAAGGTGGAAACTTTCAAGGAAGATCTACTGGAGTTTTCCTCCCTTGCCTTCATCACCCATGCTGCCGGAGTTTTAAAGAAAGGGGTCAACCCTGCACCTTCCACTCTCCAGGTAAGTGCTGATCCATGGGATTTCACAGTGGGTGAGCAGGTGGATGCAGAGGCATTTTAGTGCCTGATGCTGCCTGCTCAGAGGAGGGAAGCTGCATCCACGTCCCTGGGGATCAAGGGCAAGAGATCCTTTATGTCATATTGGGGGTACCAGGGAGGCGGGAAGGGATGGAGTCTCTTCAAGACCATCAAGGCGTGGGCTTTGCTGGGAGCTAATTCTAGAGAAAAGATTTAGATGGCTAACATGAACGTGTGTGGTGTCGGGCCGCAATTTTGGGAGCATGGCTCACACCTTTGCTGATGTCACGCCTTTGGTGGATTGGAGGCCCTACAGCTGCTTTGCCATTGTGGAGCACGTGTGTGTTCTTGGCGGTCCCAATACGTGTTATCAACATTATTCTCATACTAAATCCAAAACACAGCAGCTACTAGGAAGAAAATTAACTCTACCCCAGCTGAAACCAGGACAGAGGGGGGGCCTTGGAAGAGCAGCAATCCCTAAAGGTCTGTAGCAGGTGGGTGTCACATTCATTTTATACAGTTAGGTTCTCTCCATACAAGCCATCTCTGTTTGGCAGAGCAGCCCTAAGCCATCACTAGTGCCTTTATTGCAGGATGACACCATTTATATGTGTGCCGCATGCAACCACATGAACACACTGCAAAATTATATACTGTCTGTCTTAGAGCCATGGTTTTGAGATTAAAATTCACACTTTCTGTAATGCAGACACAAGAAGTTACATCATCATGTTTGTCATTAGATAGTCATTATTGCTGCTCAAATTAGTTGTCATACCCTACATCATAACTGTTAGCAATTATTTTTCCACTTTTCTTTTTTTTTTTTAAATTTAGCAATAAGTAGACAGTAAGATTTTATGCAATATTCAACAAATATGGTATCCTGGATAATTTTGGAAAACAATTCCTCATCATTTTGTTTACTGGCTACTTAGGGATTGCTGGTTGGTCAGCGAAGCCTCCTCTGCTTCGGGCAGCACTGGGGGTGTTGTACCAGTGATATTTAGCAAGTCCAGTGGGATGTTGCTGAGAAGGATGCAGGAAGGTAAGGTCAAGCCTTCTCAACCTTGACTACAAGTAGTTTCTCTGTGGGGAAAGTGGTTCTTAACACAGAGGTTGCTGCTTTGCTTTGTTTGTCTTGGCTCTATTATTCAGGCAGTTTTTCTATCTGGCAAACCCCTCCAAACCTGGAGAAGTAGCCAACAACCAAACAGTTAAAAGAAATATCAAAATAAAATATTTCCAATAGATTTCATAGAGGATGAGTTATAGCAGAAAAATAATATTTTGGATGTAAATATATTGTACTTCATTCTTCAGTCCAGTAATGTGTTTTTATTTATCTGAAAAGATTTAAGATGGCCCAAACTGTTTGGATGGCATGTAGAAAGCATTCCGGTTTGACAGAAGCTTGAATTGATTACTTTGCTGAGGGAGGGAAAAAAAAAGGAGTTTTATTTAAATCAACTTTAAAGGTTTATTTTAAAGGGTGGATATTGGTAGCTGGAGAATACGCTCTGCCTTCCCCTCACATTGCAGCTGGGCGGCAATAGCCAGCCTTCACTTATTTATTTATTTCCTGCACAGAGGGGAGGAAAATATAGGTCCATGAATCAATCTAGATAATGGGGAAGGCTGAATGTAATAAATAATACAGTAACAACCCTAAACTAATGAGCTGTTGCTAAGGTACATTTCACAGGCTCATCCTCTATATAAAAAGTCACTAATAATCCCTTGGTGTAATCAGATGATAAAGCTTTGCCATAAGGCAACACCTGTGCAATTAAAGCCGCGGATTCTTTTGCACGTTTCATTAATTTCAGGATTTTGTAAAGGCACAATGACTACACTAATAATCTAGTCTACTTGACTCCATGTCTACTGGAAACAGGGTGTCTAATTAGGTAAAGGTAATTAATTAGAGATAAATGGAGCTAATCAGACTCGGTTAACACTAATTCTCTGAATTAAGACATTTTGGGACACCTACTATTCCACTGGCTTTGATGTTTCCCAACAAACACTGACTTGGAAAGGAGTCAGAAACCCCTACGTTTATTCCGTTGGAGATTGTTGTCCCAATCCTGCACCACCGCTTGTCCCAATAATCTTGTTGGGGGTCGGTGGGACTTTGAGCTGTGCACACCCCCGTGGGTTTGCTGGGAGAGGCATTCCTTCCACCTATGAGGTGTTGGGGGGTTGGTTTGGTACCCCTGGGAGCCATTTGCTGTCTTTTTACAGGCTTTTGCTGGCTGTGATATTTTCCCCACAGCTTCTTTCCCTGATGTGGGCAGATTTTTAAATTTTGGGATGTGCTGATATTTGGAAGGGCCACCATAACCTCTGCTGTGAACAGCATTCAAGGTGCAGAATGCAATGCCTTTCCTCACAGAAGAAAGGAACATCAAAATAAAAAACATTAAGGCCAATTGAAAAGAAATCTGGGTTATTTAGCGAAAGGATCAGGATTTCACAGGTGGCCTGTGCATTTGTAACCATGGAGGCTATGTGTAACCTTTGGAAGCCATGGGCCTGTTCTGGTGGGGAATCAGATGCTGCTCATCTTGCTTAGGTAATAACTGCATTGGATTCAGGTGCTAGCATCTTCAAAACCAGCATGACTGCTGGGCAGGGGAGAATAAGGCTGAGTGGGACAAAAAGTGAGAAAGAAACCCAGTTGCCCCAACATTGTGGAGTTCCTGCATGCCTCTCTTGCTAGGTCTGTGTCAGGGGAGTCCTGTTTTGCCTTTTTTCCTGGGTAATTGTTACTTCCTGACATGAATTAATGTGTAGTACTGATGGTAGGGGTGGTGGATAAATGCAGTGACTCGCATATGCCTATACTGAAATGGTAGTATCACTAGCTCTGTTAGTGTTTGGGGATGGGACTGTGCTGGGCATATGGAGCAAACTGTTTTAGAAGGTATTGCCTCTTGTCTCTGCGTGATGTTAAGCTACAAAGTAAGATGATTTCCCCTCTCCTATGGATGTTCTGCACATTTCAGCTGTAAAGCACAGCTGATGGAGAGTTCTTCATCTATTGCTTGAATGCTAGGAAGTGTGGGATGTGCTCTTCCCTCCCACATCTAAAGAAGAACATTTTTTTTTTTTTTTAAAAAAAGCCTTGTATTTCTAAAACACCTAAGCTGATGTTGCGCAGTGTGGTACATAAATAACAAGAGTGAGCCAGGAACGAGCCCTTGTAGGGTGAGCTATAGCCTGAGGTAAGTCTCCACCAGCTGAGCTACACTACCCTCACCAAAGGAGATGAAATAGAAATGTCTGAATACTTCTATTACCAGACACTTTCTGGATTGACCTTTCAATAACTTGTTAAACTACAGAAAATATTTCTGTTTTCTAGATGTGGAAGACCTGCTGGGTCATATACTCTACAAATGTACCTCTGGATATTTTTAATCACAGCTTGGTGACTTTGGGCTTTCAGGAACAGGTTTGAAATAACTTGAATTTCTAAGGATGACCAAATCCTGGCTAATGGTTGCAGAGAGTTGTGGATACAAAGGAACCATTGTGGCCACAGCCTCCTGGGAAGGAAAAGGAATTTGGGTGTGTGTCCCATGTACACCAGGGAGGCAAACTGCTGTCATCTCCTGGCTTGGCTGCACCTTGTCAGCATGCAGCTGTGCCAGACCCCTGAATGAGGGCAGCCATTGTGACCCCAAGCCTTTGGTCAGGGCTGCAGAGCAGTCATGTAAGTGAGAGTCCAAGCCTGATTTGCTCACAGTAATTTAACCCCTCTTGTGCTGTTGAGGTTACCAGTCAATGCAGTCTTCAGTGGCATTTATATTTTTTTTTTTTTATCATAGCAAATTCAAGAAGGTTTTCCACTCCAGCACATCAGGTTTCAAGTCTAGTTGCTAGTACTGTCATCTGATGCACTTGTCCTTCTGTCCTTGACGCCTGTCCATTGTCTAGGCTTCATATGCTTTGGGGAGGTCCAGTTCAACACACTGTGCAGGGAAGGTGGAAGATGTCCAGAGGGGCACACAGCCGCTGAAGCCCTGTTTGGGCTAACTACCATGCCTGTGCAGTGCTGGGTGCCTATCTAGTGGGAGGGTGAGCTGAGTCTCTTGAGTGCCTGGAAGCTCTGGGCATGGCAGAGTCACTACGTTTTGTAAGTCGTAGTCGCTCATTAGTGTAACTCAGGTGTTGGCAGCAAATCCAGAGGTTGAATGAACAGGTCAGATAACAGCAGTTTTCTTAAGGGAAACTGGCAAATGTCCCAGAAGAGGCAGCCTGTTTGAGGAATGAAATCCTTCTTTCCTTTTCCTTTGTACATTCGTCCTTCTCTAAGTGTCTCCATGCCAAAAGGTGAAGATGCTGAAGTTCCTGTTGTGCTCCCTGGATGACAGAACTGCTAAGATTCACCATCCTCCAGCCTGACACCCCTTGTCTCTTACAGGAATGAGCTGAATCAATACCTGTTGGTCTTGGATATCATTATAGAGCCACTGGATATCCATGAACTTGTCCAGACAAGTCCTCAGGTAAAGAGTGGGATTCATCTCACCTGACTGTGCACAGCTGCATCCAGGCTTGCTTTCTAGGCTCCCTTCATTGGAGAGAAATGGGCACTAGAATGGTTACTCTGACCCATTTGGGGTTCCTTGTCAAGGTTATGACTCTGTTCCACAAATCCCTGTTTTCCTCGCTAGTGGCTAAAGGTGCCTGGGCAACCTCAGGGTCTGGCTTGCAAGTCCAGCCAGGTGAGACTACCCAGGGTCTGCACTGGGCATGCTGATGTCTTGAGTGGTTGGTAGCGTCAGGGGAACAGTAATGCATGGGGTGTGTGTAAGGGTGTGGAAATCCACCGAAAATGAGAGAAAAAGATGAGACGTTCTTGGAATTCAGACATCCCTGCAGCCTGCTTTGTTTGCTGCAGTTTGCACCACTTCTGTTTGGTTTTGTAAGCACAAGAGTATGTGGTAGAGAGACCAAAACCGTGCGGCAAGAGAAATGAGATGAGAAATACTGAGCCTGTGGAACGGAGTAAGTGTTGAGGAGGGGGTGGTTGTGGCTGGGATTGGAGCAGAGCCCCCAGGTCCCACAGCAGAGGGGTTGACTGCTGCTCCCCACCAGCCCACACTGGCAGTGCAGCTGTGGGGGGCTGTGCCACGGGGACCTCATGGAGCCTGCTGGCCCCCGTGCTTGCAGGGGTCTCAGAGGCACCTGCAGGTCTGCAGTGGAGAGGGCTGCCTGCCATGGCATTGAGACACCTCGCCTCCTGCGATGGTTCCCTGGGGAGTTTCTGTCCCTCAGCGCTGCGGTGAGTTATTGCCCTCAGTGTCCAGCACCTATAGTGCGGTGGAGTGCTAGATGAGAAAGGGAATTTAATAATGTTCCTGTATTGAAATTAAATGTCTTGTTAATTTGAAACATTAAACTAATATTTAAATTACCCAAATGAAAAGGTCAGACAATTCCTTAGTAATAACCTTTGTTCACCCCTCTTCTCCTCCATTTTTCTTTACATCCTTCCCTCTTGGCCTTTGATTGCTGTTTACCAGAGCTGCATCAAAGCAGGTTCCCCCCATGGCTCTGGGCTACGGCACAGCCCGTAATCCAGCTTCTTGTCAGCCACTGGAGTTCTTAAACTAGCCTCAGTGTTTGTGCCAGGAATTGAACCACTGTTCTTAAAAGCAGTGGTTGGTTCCCCCCTCTCCCGCGGTATGCGAGGCGCCAGCAGGCCACCTTCACATCTTCATTTCCAATTTTGTAAACATGCGGCAGCAAACTCCGAGACCTTCCTGAGCAGCCGCCGACTGGTGGTGTTTTCTATTCACACACAAAGGCTGGCTGTAAATTTTAGATTTTTAAAACAAATGCTGTGCTAAAGCTAAGCAACGGGCTGTGTTGTTTGCTTGATATTAGAGGCCTGTATGGAATGAGACTTGTGTAGCACGTCTTATTTCATGACAACCCCTGTGTTACCTTCCTGTAAAGCAATTCAAAGCATTGTTCAGTGTGTGGTTTAACTGCACTGCAGTAACAAAATGCTTAATACTTTAAAGAGGGAGTTCTAAAATTTAATAGTTTATTTTATTATTACTCTTTTGGATATAATTAACTAGGGATGCACTTCAAACTGTGTCCCCCTTGCTACTGAAATGTATTTTTATGTTTCACTCTAGGGGGGGAAAAAGAAGTCTGTCAGACTATGGGTCTCTCCCTTGATGCACATTATTAGAGTCTTCTTAGAGACAAGCAAGCAATTTTGCTGTCATTGGTCTTGTTCAAACAGAGGGTGTTTATCTATGCAGTCCCCCGGGGAAGGGTGTCAGGGAGGGATCACCAGCCAGCAGCTGACACAGGTATGGCACGCTCATTTGACTCTCCTCCAGCAGTCTGCTTGCACGGCTGAGGCGGGGTTGCGCGATCCCATCGGAGGAAAGGGGAGCCTGGGCTGGAGGAGATGGTGGTGCTGCTGCTGGGAGGTTCATAAAGTGATGCTTAGTGCCCAGCGTTGTCTCCTCAAAGTTTAGCTTTAAAACCTGCTCCCACCTCCCATACAGAACAGAGCCTCTGCTCAAGTGCCTGGGATTTGCTTTTCATATTAACCTGGGCAGGCCAAAGTTTCTGAGTGATGGTGCTAAAACATAAAGTATTTGTGAATACTATTGCGTATTTCCACACTGCCCTTAACTTGAGGTTTTGGTCCAAAGCCATCGTACCTTCTGGTCCAAAGCACCCAAAGTGAAAAGCCTGATCTCCCAAACTTGCGTGTGGTTCTCTGGTGAAGCTGCAGAGCGGTGGAGGACTTGCCCCAGAGCAGAGATGGGCAAGATCCCCGGCTTCCTGCCACTTTTGTGTCTGTGGGTCCCTGCCCACGTCTATGTTGTGGGGGGCCAAAACCTGAGCAGGGTGTCCCTGCATACCCTGGGGCACCTTCTGGCTGGGCCAGGACCCCCACCCCGAGCTGGGTAGTGGATGGTGTGCTTTGCCTTGGCACCACCTTGGGTGGGCGCTGGCCCTGCAGTTGCTGAAGGGATGTGCGTGTATGGTTGCCCGTGCAGTTGCCTTTTTGGCAGCTCCAGGTGTGGAGGAAAGACCTGCAAGACAGGGGTGGGAGAAAGAAAGCCCTTGCCGTTGCTGTTATGGAGCACACTGTTGCTGAAGACGTTCTTCTGATCCCCTTCTAGCCAGCATTAGGTGCGCAAGGCTTTTTCCTTCTGTGGTATGCAGTTGGCTAAAACCTTGGCATGCACATAGGTTGGATCCCCACCCCTCCACTCCCGGTCCCTCTCAGCTGAAAGGGACCCGTTATGGCCAGGCTTCTCTCCACATGCTGCAGGGCAGCAGCAAAGGGCTCGAGAGCATCCCTCTCCCCTGTGGTCACAGTTCTCTGTGATTTTTGCATTTGTCCATGGTCCAGATAGTGGCATCTGCTTTTGCTTGGAGACTGCTACCAATGTATAAAGGAGTTAAATTATACAGTTTTTAACCCTTGCTTTAAGAAACTGATGCTGATGTTACTACTCTGATTGATCCTTTGAAATGAATTCAAATTAAGTTTTAAAAAGTCACTCAAGCATTGAAGATGGCACCTGGCTTTCATGGAGCTAAGTGGCACAAATCTACTTCATTTTCAGGGGCATGGGACTGAGCTCTGTCTAGAAAACCACCAGCGAGACTCAATGGGGTTTTTTGTTCAGTTTTGTACTGTTCTTTGGAAGATTCTTTTCCCTCCCATGTATTAACTATCACCAGCTTTCAGATTGATGCAGCTGTTTTGCAAGTGCCTTTGTCAGCAAGTAGCCAGCAAGCTCTTTTGGGAAGTATGGTGGGGACCACATCTGGCAGAGCCTCCCCATCTGAGCAGCAGTAATCCCAGCCTACAAAAACAACAGGGATGAAGGAGCAACACAGGCAGAGCCTGGAGGATCACCCACACCCTTAATCCCATGGTGCGTAACTCTGATCATGCACTACCTGGCACGTGGGAGCAGCAGGGACAACTTGTGTTTGGGACGAATGCGTACCATAACTGCAACACTAATAATGTTTACAGTAGAGGCGTTGGTGCCTATTGCTCGTGCTGGTGACCGCTGGTGGTACCAGCTGTACAAATCCACGTGCCCACACCTTGGCTGAGGGTGCTCAGAGTGCCAGTGCAGGCAGGAGGAGAAGCAGAGCTCTTAGGGACAGGACTATTAAT
Source organism: Charadrius vociferus (assembly GCF_000708025.1). NCBI lineage: Eukaryota > Metazoa > Chordata > Aves > Charadriiformes > Charadriidae > Charadrius > Charadrius vociferus. The sequence continues at coordinate 14,358,482 of NW_009648332.1, read as the reverse complement.
TTATTGGAAAAAAATAACGAGGTGATGCAACTTATACAAGCACCCAGCTCCATCTGTCTGTGGCGGTATCAAGTCAGACTCTCTGTGGTGTTGGTGGGGCCCCAGGAGTCACAGAAAGGGCACTTCCCGAGCAACTGCTTGTGGTGGGGCTGGATGCAGTAGAGACACAGGGAGGTACTCTGGCCATGCAAGCTGGGCTCTACACGGAGGCTGTGCCATCTGAAGCACCTAGAGCTGCACAGGTAGACTTGACTTTTAAGTAGTTTCTCACAGGGGACCTACACAATTGGGAATGTTTTGAAAGAAATACTAAGAACGTGCATTTTCCTGTCTGGTCTGGCTTTTTGCTCTAATAAGATACTCCTTGTATGAAGGCTATCCCTATTTTTTACAAGTGTATTTTTTACAAGCCAATCTTGGCTGGGCTTCGTATCCATGACCTACTCTGTCCTTCATATTGCTCTGAACCTCAGTGCCAGCCCAAAGCCCACGCAGGGCATATGCTTTCTACACACTGATGATGTGATGCTGCCTGGCCGCTCCTATGGCGTACATCACGTCCCACCTCTGTGGGCTGTTGGGTGCGGTCTTCACCTCCAGTCTTGTTGGCAAGACTTCCAAACACTCAGCTGCGCAACTTCTTCCTTTTGCAGCCTTCTGCCCCGTGGCTGGTTTAGGTGCCATTGACTGCACTCCTCCTAATGTAGCCTGAGGTGTGGGTTGTCTTATTTGGGATGTGAGTGTGCTGTTGGCTGGTACCCAGCACCCAGGGCTTTGCAGGGGTCCTCTCCTGTCCTGTGCTGGTGCTGGGCTCTGCTGTCTGCTTGGCTGCTTGCTCAAGCACTGCTCAGCTCGGCAGAGCATGACCTGGGGAGAGCAACATATGGCAGGAGAAAGGCAATTTAGGACAGGCCTAGAAATCAGAGGCAGAGTTGTTGCAAGCTGGGCCTTGGGTTCACTGGCACGACATGAAAGACGGTGTTGGTGCCTGCTGGAGCCCAGCCTCCTCTGGCTCTCCTGGCAGCTGCGGGCTCCCCACAGCACTGGTAATCCCTGACGCAGTGGCTGCGGAGGGGTTCAGGGCAAAGGATGTGAGTGGAATTAGCAAATTCCTCCATCCATGGCAAAACTCTTAATCACGCTGGATATCGTTTTCATCAGTTCGCTATTGTTAATTTCCGAGGCTTTATTTGTTCGCTGAAGAAGTTGAAATGAAAATGTTTAGTTTTACTTAAAAGCAGTAAAAGGATAACTAAAAAAAAGCATTTCTAGATTGTGTATGTTTCCAATAGAAAACTTTCTGTCCTCTCTTCTTCATTTCACAGAGAAAATGATAAACTTTTTCCCAAGTTTTTTACTTTTAATTGTTGATCTGATCATAGAATGATTAGAGTTAGAAGGGACCCTGAAGATCATCTAGTTCCCACCACCATGCCATGGGCAGGGACACTTTCCACTAGACCAGGTTACTCAAGGCCCCATCTGGTCTGGCCTGGAATGTTTCCAGGAATGTGACATCCACAGCCTCTCTCGGAAACCTGTTCCAGTGACTCAACACCCTCAGAGTAAAGAACTTTGTCCTAATATCCCATCTAAATCTACCCTTTTCCATTTTAAAATCATCACCCCTCATCCTATCACTACAATCTCTGATAAAGAATCCCTCCCCGTTTTTCCTGTAGGCCCTCTTTAGGTACTGGAAGGCCACTATAAGGTCTCCCCAGAGCCTCCTCTTCCCCAGGCTGAACAACCCCAACTCTCTCAGCCTGTCTTCAGAGGAGAAGTGCTCCAGCCCTCTCCTAGAAGGCCTTACTCATCCAAGAGTAAAGACTACCTGTCCTGATCTCTTAAGACTGTTCTTAGATGAGCAGTTTTGTGAATGACCACAGGTGACATGGTGGATGGTGAGGGTGAAACAGCTACACCTGCTATTAGAACCTGGGAAACCTAAAGCAGCCAGATCGAGAGGATGGGATGATGTGGTGGCCAAGTAACCTCTAAAGAGGACTTTGCTAGAAGCCGTGGGACTTGTGGTCTGGCTACAGTCTCCCTCATCTTTTTTTTCCAACTTCCAGCATGTAAGATAGCCAAAAAATGACACGTGATGGGAGAAACTGTCAATACACATAATTTTGTGAGTTAAAAATTTGGAATGTTAAGTGCAAATGTTTATTATAAAGCTCACCTGAGATTTTCACCCAGGCATTATCCTAGAATAACTGATACAGAATTATAAAGTTTATGGAAATATGTTTAAGTGTATGTCAGTGATGTGATAGTGAGAGATTTGGCTCCTTGTCCCTTCATTAAGGGTGAATTCACCCCAAGGGTGTACTCTGATGCTGGCAAATAGTGTTATAATAGTGAAAGAATATTGCCTGCTGGATAGCAGAAGTTGATGATTAAATTTAAGTGTCTATTGTCCACATAAAGCAAACAATGTGCCTTTTTTTTTTTTTTTGCATTGAGTGTGAACATTCATCACTGGTGCTGAGATGGAAGATGCGTGCTTGCTAATTATTGTGTTTTTAACTGATAATATACTGTAAATTTTGTATAATGCAACTGTGACCTTATAGAGAATGGAAGAGATGACAGCAGGCCCATAATTATAGTATGCTGAAGAAATGCTTGTTATTATCTACTATTTTTAGGACCAGTGTGCATAGCCTCTTAATTTACATAAGCTTTAGACATTCACACATTTTCTGTCTTTGTTTATAGATGATAAATTTCATTCAAATGAAAGATGAAGACGTCGTGTTAGGTGAGAGGTTAGCCAACTGGGAGCTTGATTACTGTGAACAACAAAAGCTTCGGTGCCAACTGAAAAAGGAGTAGTTATTTGAGAAAGAATTGTTTAACCCAAGATTCATAACATGAAAACCAGCACATTCAAACAGAGTCTTGATAAGTTGTGATTCGAGAACTGGTTAAATGATTATATGGGGGGGTGGGCAGGGGAAGACAGGAAAACTCTATATGTCACAGGGATGGTGAATATTGCTGTGTGTTCTTGTTTGGGATGAACGTTTTGTGCTTGTTGAGGTTTCCCTGTTGGGTCCTGAGGACACAAAACATGTTTCCAGGAGGTGTGCCTGCCCTGGCTGCTCACCAAGCCTCTTCGCTTGGCTCCATTGAAGGCAACAGCCCTTGAAGGCTGGTGAGATGTCTTGGTTTGGGGATGTCGAGGTGTGGAGCAGATGCTCTGTGTCCCCAGGGTGGCACGTCGTACCCCAGTGGAGGCACAGGCGCCGGGTGGGTGAAGATTGCCTAGCACTCCTGGGGGTCCCAGCCTCTCACCAACACTATGCCTGCTGCTGCCCTTCTGCGTAGCTTGGCCAGCCCGCTGTGACCGGCTGCTTTAGCCTCACCGGCAACACTGCCACTGCATGGTGGAGCCTGGTTGCTGGCAGGACGGTGCTGGTCACCAGCAGGGCCACCAGCCATCCACCATGCTACATGCAGCGGCACTGCCATGGGCACACTGTGTGGTACTCGGGCTACCAGGAGAGCTAAAGGAGATGCTAGAGCAATAACAAATACGGCTTTGGCCCTGGAGGGAGTCCTTTGTTATAATGTTGGAGTAAATTTACCATATCATCTCTCTCAATTAGCTTTGCTGGCCGCAACCTGCACGTTCCCGGGTCAGAGAGATGTACAGCCCCTTCTCTCTGATCAGGGCTATGCCTGACCCTCCCTGGGCCGGGCAGCCAGATGAAGTAGCATAGAAAAGCGGGCACTGGTGCCTGTTGTGCTCTCTGGCTGAGCAGAGTGCTTTGGTTTGCGTGGTTTTGGTCCAGCGACTCTGGTGACCCATCAGTGCTGAAGTGGTAGGCTGCTCAGCTTCCTTAGCTGCTTTCTGCAGTCCTCACAAGGCTGTTCCTTGCATTAAAAACCAGATAAAGCAGAGAAATACAGAGCTGAGACAGACACAGAAGAAAAGCTTGTTTGTACTCATTACACTGGAGGATATTTTGAGATCAGATCATCCATCTGAAAATATGACCTCTTATATTACTGCCAAACAAGGTCAGGGATGCCTGCACTGCTCTGCCTCTTATGCAAGTTTGAGCTGCCTGGAAGCACCTTCCACCACTATGCCCGAGTTTTCCAAGTTGAAGGAAAAAAGGGAATTTGTTCATCAGGGCTTGACCTCTTGTTTTTCTGCTTGGTTTACCCTGTTTTGGCTCTCTTTCCTTGTACTGGTGCTCTCGGTTGTGTTTCAGATTCCAAGTGTGAGTGATTCCATGTGAGCAAAATCATTCATCAAAGCAGCCGAATAAGTTGGCCTGTACAGAGCTGCCATGTAACACACACACCCATTCTCCTCTTAATCTATTTACTTTCCTGTTTTCATTGTAATTTAGGTGGACAGAATTGCGACCCTGAGGTCTGCACTGCTGCAGAGCCTGCAGGAAACCACAGTCAATGCAGACCTTCGTAGGCACGGGGAATTTTTAAGATGTAACTGGCTGAAAGCATGGGGCCCAAATCAGTAAGCCCACATCTCGTCTTCTCCTGGAGAAATGAGCATTCTTTGTACCTTTTCCCTAGGGAGCAGTTTTTGACACTGGTTGCTAATATAATTTGTGTCTTCGCTTTCTGCCTATAAAGGATGTTGCAAACCAATTAAAAATTAATTCTCCATCATATGGTGTGAAACCAGGACTCTCGCAGAAATCTTTCATTTCTTGTGTTTGCGCTGGCATTAGGTAGCACCAGGCAGAAGCCTTTCCTGAGTGTGTGGTGCTGATCCCACAAACCTTTGTTCATTGAAGCAGTTTGGAGAGCGTGTGTAGCAGCAAGGGACTCCGGTTACTGAAGGCAGGACGCTGGCTGTGGGATTGCCGCTGCTGTGGGGATGCTCCCAGGGCTCCCTCTGAGGTCAGATACAGTTTGCTTCAGCTATGCCCAGCTGCTGTGTGACTTTTCTGAAGAAACAAGTTTAGGGAGCGTGTTTTTTTTTTTTTTTTTTTTTTTAATATTTCCTTCAAATTGTCATTTCTTTGTTCTGTGTTTTACCAGTTATCAATGATTTACAGAGGGTTTTGCCTCCTGGCTGTTGTCTGAACACAAAGTCTGTTGCAGTGGCACACAAGTGCCTCCGCAGAAGCTGTGCCCTGCAGATACCCTCATGTGCTGGCCAGCTTGGTCCAACACCACCAGCAGCTCTCTGCAGGGTCTGGGCACTTCAGTGGAGTAAGTGGGAGAATCCAGCGCTTGTCCTCAGTCTGCATCTGTCACCCCAGCAACTTTGGCCCTTTGGGACCAGCGCTGCATTGCCTTCCTTTCCAATAGTCCAAATCGATAATCATGTGGGATTTCCAGGGTGCTTTTCTCTTTTTTTGACCTCAAAACAAATCTGTAAGTACATGTAAACACTGGCTAATGCAGGCAAGTCTATCAGAAACTGGCCTATCTGTGTGAGGGTTTAATTCGGTGGGTTTTGCTCGGGAGGAAAGCCACAAACTGCCTGCGCAGTGCTGTGCATCCAGTGTGGTACGCGATGTAAGCTGCCAGGCTGGGGCACAAACACGGGGCTCAGGTACAGAAATGTGTACGAAACAGCTACGTCTCCAGCCTGCTGTGAAGCAGACCTTTTGTAGCAGCGCAGGGGGGTTAGTAACAGGGTGGGAAAGATGACAATATGTTTGATAAAAACTTTAATTGCTAAAGGCCTTTCCCAAAGGCCGATAATGGCAAAAGGTGTAAATGGAGGAACTGTCCTAGGCTGCTCCTCAGTAGCTGTGCCTGGCGCACAGATGGGCTGCTGAAGAAACTGTGAATGGCCAAACGATAACAGACTATCCAGTCATTCCAACATCAGCTCATTAGCAATCTGTCAGATATTTTAATTTGTGTACTGGTGGACTAAGCAGATATTACAGGATTGCCCCAGCTCCCAGGCATCCCTTTAACTCGGAAGGAAGCAGTGAATGAATAAAACCAGTGCTGTGAATGGAGATTCTTGTGCCCTTGGCTTTCAGGGGTCACTGTGAAGTCCAGCCAGGGTTGGTGCGCGACCTGTGAAGCCCCCAGCCTGGCACAGAGAAAGCAGAAGCGGCTGGGGTGCTGCTGGTGCCTCCCCCAGCCCCACTGCCTCCCTCAGCCCCACTTTCCTGAGGCGCTGCGTCAGGGAGACCGTGGCAGCCCACAGGTCCCCAAACAGCAACAGGTCAGATGACCAAGTGTAATAAATCAGTTAAGCACAGGGCCTGAGGTGCTGGTGGACAGTTTGGGTTTGTTGCAAATAATTCAGTAATTTGTTTAGAGAGCTCTTTTTGCTAAAAGAGGTAACCAACCGTATATGACAGGATTTTTTTACCACTTAAATCTCTCAACAAAAAAAATTCACTAGACCCTCATCAGTCATATTATTCCAACCTCTACTAGCTAACTTTCAAATGAGAGTATTTGTGCTAGGCATTC